>NW_028283604.1:487500-816250 GCF_059441095.1 Idiotropiscis lumnitzeri | reverse complement strand
TACACATTTGAGGATACTTCAGCCCTGAAGACATCTACCGACTTATTTTTCATCGTAGTAGTAGCGCCACCAACTGGTAAAAGCTAATACAAGTTATTTTCTTGGATGTTTTTCTCCGTGCAACTCAACAAGGTTGCCCTCATATATGCTCGGATGACTGTTTCGGCCATGAGGATGTCACAATACGAAATTTGTCCTTTTTCGTGAAAAGTTTTGGGAGTGGCATTGCACTGTTCGGCAATAAAACAACGCTGATTATGAGGTTCTAAATATGAACGACAACTCGTGAAACTTAACACACACATCAGGCCGAGCAAATTTATCAATATTTTATACGTTAGTTGTGCAGCTTTTTTTAAATGGCTCGCCATGGCCCTCGAGAAATGTTAAAAAAAAAGCAGCCCTGATTGAGTGTTTCACCTCGCTTTTTGTAAATTTTATGGAGTACAGTGAACCCTCGGTTATCGCGGTTAATGGGGACCGAGACCACCCGCGAAAACTGAAAATCCGCGAAGTAGCGGCGCACCTTCAAAAATGCTTAAAAAAAATATACAATGTATATAATAAATATATATATATATATATATATATACGGGGAGAGAGAGAGTGAAATTCATTTTATAACAAAAAAACCAAATTATTATTAAAACGTATTATTTTTTTATTCCCCAGCCATTCTTTTTGTATTTATTTAATTACTCCGACTTTTACCTGCTGGTACGCCGTCCGGTGTGCCCTGTGAAATGAAAGGTGGCATTCTTTATTTATTTATTCATTTATTCATTCATAACTGACAGCCTCGCGCTCCGCTCGTGCCCGGGCAGAAGAGGTGCTCCAATTCGGCTTAACTGTGACACACGCCCGCCCTCCTCCCCCGGAGCTTCCATTCGGTTAAACTTAGGGGCCGCTTGGCACCGCCGTGCCCGGGGAAGGTGCTACTCTTCGGCTTACTGTGACGCGAGCATGCCCTCCTCCTCCGGAGCTTCCATTCGGTTAAACTTAGGGGCCGCTTGGAACCGCCCGTGCCCGGGGAAGGTGCTCCTCTTCGGCTTACTGTGACGCGAGCATGCCCGCCTCCTCCGGAGCTTCCATTCGGTTAAACTCAGGGGCCGCTTGGAACCGCCCGTGCCCGGGGAAGGTGCTCCTCTTCGGCTTACTGTGACGCGAACATGCCCTCCTCCTCCGGAGCTTCCATTCGGTTAAACTTAGGGGCCGCTTGGCACCGCCCGTGCCCGGGGAAGGTGCTCCTCTATGGCTTAACTGCCACGCACGCCGGCCGGAGCTCTGGTACGGTCCGAACCGCGCGAAACGTCGCCACCGATCGTGTCCGGGGGAACGTGCTCTTCTTCGTCCACTCTCCTCTTCGCCCACGCTCTTCTTCGGCGCACGCCGGCCGTCTAACCGCTCCAGCGCCCCGTCGTGCCGCTCGGCGAAACTACAATGCCCCCGAATATTTTTTAGACCCGCGAAGCACTGAACCCGCGAAAGGTGAACCGCGAAGTAGCGAGGGTTCACTGTATGTATAAGACCAAGACCTACAAAAAAGTCTCTTGGAGCAATGAGCTAGGTTTTACAGGAAGTCGGCCATTTTGAATTTACTTAAAAGGGGGCGGGTCACCACAATGGACTTTGTGTAGAAATTATTATTGGGGCCCGAGCAGCGACCGCGGCGAGGTCCCTATTGTTTTTGTAGAAAATATTATTACTTTTATTATTATTATTATTATTATTATTATTAGGGCCTGAGCAGCGACCGCTGCGAAGTCCCTATTGTTTTTGTAGGAATTATTATTATTATTATTTTTCCGATTGTTCGATCGCATTTTTGACCCCCGAAACATGCACAAAAACTCACCAAACTTGGCAGTCTCATCGGGCATGGCGAAAAATTTGATATTTTTTAACGTCTAATATGAACAGGAAGTGAGTTATGAATTTTTGAAAGTCCGACTTTTGCCCTTTTTTGCATGTTTACAGGGGTCATTCTTTTGCACCCTGATCCTAAAGGCTTCATCTGATTGCCTTAAAGTTCTGTCTGGAGCATCTTAAGACCTGGGACAAACACTGGGGCTAAAATTTTTTGTTTCCGAAATACTATATGACGGGGGCGGGGCTTCAAAGTTTTCACTTAAGATTTCCTTCGCCGCAATGGACAAAATGCTTAATAACTCTCCTGCACGTGCTGCTAAAAATCCAAAACTTCACATGTACATAAAGAGTCGGTACCTGAAGACATCTATATGTTTATATTCAGTTATACACCTTGCGCCAATCAATATAAATCTTTACATTTTGACGTACTGCACGGTGCCCTTTTAACGAATCCGATTGAAAATTGGCTAGAAAAGACTCAAGACATTGATCTTACTCTATCCCTATTTTTATGACTTTCCTTCAAAGGGCGTGGCTATTACGGTGCCGCAGAGTCTGATTATTCTCCGTGGCAACAAAAGTTCCTGCAAAATGATTCAGATGATCCATCTTCTGGAAATCTTTCACATTTGAGGATATTCAGGCCCTGAAGACGGCTGCCAACTTAATTTTGATCGCAGTGGTAGCGCCACCAACTGGTTAAAACAAATACAAATTATTTTCGTTGATGTTTTTCTCCGGGCAGGTTAACAAAATCTACCTTATATTTGCTCGGATGAGTGTTTAGACCTTGAGGATGTCACAATACGAAAGTCTTTCGCCTTCTTCAGAGTGTCACATGATGGTGTCTTGTGACCCGTCTTTATCAGCTGATGTTCCATGAGGGCGTGACTTACCTGTCACGAGAATGAAGGCAAGTCACGCCCCCCGCTGTCCGTTCACTCCGCCAAGATGCTGGTCCAGGTGGTAGAGAGGATGAAGGCTCCCTTGTCTCTGTTCATGGTTTTTATGCCTCGCTTGCAGATCTCAATGGCCTCTCTGATCCAGCGCTGTTGTTTGTTCTCTTCTGTGCGGATGACCCTGCCCTTCTCCCGGTCCATGATGTGGTTTTCCCTTTTGCAGTGGTCAGTGATTGCTGATTTGTAATGTTCATGTTGTGCTTGTTCTTTTACTGCTCTGATTTTTTCATTTTTTTGACAGGTAAGTCACACCCTCATGGAACATCAGCTGATAAAGACGGGTCTCAAGACACCATCATGCGACACTCTGAAGAAGGCAAAAGACTCGCCGAAACATGTCAGGTAAAAAATTAACCTCAAACATAATTGTCTGCTTTTAATGAATCAGTCAAATATCAATAATAAGAAGACAAAATGAACCTAATACAAATAAATGAATGCTTAATAACTCCCCTGCACATGCTCCTAAAAATCCAAACCTTCACCTGTAAATAAAACGTCCCGACCTGAAGACATCTTAATGTTATTATTTTGTTATACACACAGCGCCGCCAAGTGGAATCAAAAATTTGTTTTTATTTTAATTTTCACGTACTGCACGGTGCCCTTTTGACGAATCCGACTGAAAATTTGTCAGAAAAGACTCAAGACAATGATCTTACTCTCTGCTGAATTTTGTGACGTTTTGGCAAAAGGCGTGGCTATTACGGTGCTGAAAAGTCCGATTGTACTCTGTGGCAACAAAAGCTCCGGCAACATGACTCAGATGATCCTATCTTCTCGAAGTTGTACACATTTGAGGATAATTCAGCCCTGAAGACATCTACCGACTTATTTTTCATCGTAGTAGTAGCGCCACCAACTGGTAAAAGCTAATACAAGTTATTTTCTTGGATGTTTTTCTCCGTGCAACTCAACAAGGTCGCCCTCATATATGCTCGGATGACTGTTTCGGCCATGAGGATGTCACAATACGAAATTTGTCCTTTTTCGTGAAAAGTTGTGGGAGTGGCATTGCACTGTTCGGCAATAAAACAACGCTGATTATGAGGTTCTAAATATGAACGACAACTCGTGAAACTTTACACACACATCAGGCCGAGCAAATTTATCAATATTTTATACGTTAGTTGTGCAGCTTTTTTTAAATGGCTCGCCATGGCCCTCGAGAAATGTTAAAAAAAGCAGCCCTGATTGAGTGTTTCACCTCGCTTTTTGTAAATTTTATGGAGTACAGTGAACCCTCGGTTATCGCGGTTAATGGGGACCGAGACCACCCGCGAAAACTGAAAATCCGCGAAGTAGCGGCGCACCTTCAAAAATGCTTAAAAAAAATATACAATATATATAATAAATATATATATATATATATATATATATATATATATACGGGGAGAGAGAGAGTGAAATTCATTTTATAACAAAAAAACCAAATTATTATTAAAACGTATTATTTTTTTATTCCCCAGCCATTCTTTTTGTATTTATTTAATTACTCCGACTTTTACCTGCTGGTACGCCGTCCGGTGTGCCCTGTGAAATGAAAGGTGGCATTCTTTATTTATTTATTCATTTATTCATTCATAACTGACAGCCTCGCGCTCCGCTCGTGCCCGGGCAGAAGAGGTGCTCCAATTTGGCTTAACTGTGACACACGCCCGTCCTCCTCCCCCGGAGCTTCCATTCGGTTAAACTTAGGGGCCGCTTGGCACCGCCCGTGCCCGGGGAAGGTGCTCCTCTTCGGCTTACTGTGACGCGAGCATGCCCTCCTCCTCCGGAGCTTCCATTCGGTTAAACTTAGGGGCCGCTTGGAACCGCCCGTGCCCGGGGAAGGTGCTCCTCTTCGGCTTACTGTGACGCGAGCATGCCCTCCTCCTCCGGAGCTTCCATTCGGTTAAACTTAGGGGCCGCTTTGCACCGCCCGTGCCCGGGGAAGGTGCTCCTCTACGGCTTAACTGCCACGCACGCTGGCCGGAGCTCTGGTACGGTCCGAACCGCGCGAAACGTCGCCACCGATCGTGTCCGGGGGAACGTGCTCTTCTTCGTCCACTCTCCTCTTCGCCCACGCTCTTCTTCGGCGCACGCCGGCCGTCTAACCGCTCCAGCGCCCCGTCGTGCCGCTCGGCGAAACTACAATGCCCCCGAATATTTTTTAGACCCGCGAAGCACTGAACCCGCGAAAGGTGAACCGCGAAGTAGCGAGGGTTCACTGTATGTATAAGACCAAGACCTACAAAAAAGTCTCTTGGAGCAATGAGCTAGGTTTTACAGGAAGTCGGCCATTTTGAATTTACTTAAAAGGGGGCGGGTCACCACAATGGACTTTGTGTAGAAATTATTATTGGGGCCCGAGCAGCGACCGCGGCGAGGTCCCAATTGTTTTTGTAGAAAATATTATTACTTTTATTATTATTATTATTATTATTATTAGGGCCTGAGCAGCGACCGCTGCGAAGTCCCTATTGTTTTTGTAGAAATTATTATTATTATTATTTTTCCGATTGTTCGATCGCATTTTTGACCCCCGAAACATGCACAAAAACTCACCAAACTTGGCAGTCTCATCGGGCATGGCGAAAAATTTGACATTTTAACGTCTAATATGAACAGGAAGTGAGTTATGAATTTTTGAAAGTCCGACTTTTGCCCTTTTTTGCATGTTTACAGGGGTCATTCTTTTGCACCCTGATCCTAAAGGCTTCATCTGATTGCCTTAAAATTCTGTCTGTAGCATCTGAAGACCTGGCACAAACACTGGGGCTAAAAATTTTTGTTTCCGAAATACTATATGACGGGGACGGGGCATCAAAGTTTTCACTTAAGATTTCCTTCGCCGCAATGGACAAAATGCTTAATAACTCTCCTGCACATGCTGCTAAAAATCCAAAACTTCACATGTACATAAAGAGTCTGTACCTGAAGACATCTATATGTTTATATTCAGTTATACACCTTGCGCCAATCAATATCATTTTTTACATTTTGACGTACTGCACGGTGCCCTTTTAACGGATCTGATTGAAAATTGGCTAGAAAAGACTCAAGACATTGATCTTACTCTATCCCTATTTTTGTGACTTTCCTTCGAAGGGCGTGGCTATTACGGTGCCGCAGAGTCTGATTATTCTCCGTGGCAACAAAAGTTCCTGCAAAATGATTCAAATGATCCATCTTCTCGAAGTTTTTCACATTTGAGGATATTCAGGCCCTGAAGACGGCTGCCAACTTATTTTTGATCGCAGTGGTAGCGCCACCAACTGGTTAAAACAAATACAAATTATTTTCGTTGATGTTTTTCTCCGGGCATGTGAACAAAATCTACCTTATATTTGCTCGGATGAGTGTTTAGGCCTTGAGCATGTCACAATATGAAAGTCTTTCGCCTTCTTCAGAGTGTCACATGATGGTGTCTTGTGACCCGTCTTTATCAGCTGATGTTCCATGAGGGCGTGACTTACCTGTCACAAGAATGAAGGCAAGTCACGCCCCCCGCTGTCCGTTCACTCCGCCAAGATGCTGGTCCAGGTGGTAGAGAGGATGAAGGCTCCCTTGTCTCTGTTCATGGTTTTTATGCCTCGCTTGCAGATCTCAATGGCCTCTCTGATCCAGCGCTGTTGTTTGTTCTCTTCTGTGCGGATGACCCTGCCCTTCTCCCGGTCCATGATGTGGTTTTCCCTTTTGCAGTGGTCAGTGATTGCTGATTTGTAATGTTCATGTTGTGCTTGTTCTTTTACTGCTCTGATTTTTTTCATTTTTTTGACAGGTAAGTCACACCCTCATGGAACATCAGCTCAAGACACCATCATGCAACACTCTGAAGAAGGCGAAAGACTCGCCGAAACATGTCAGGTAAAAAATTAACCTAAAACATAATTGTCTGCTTTTAATGAATCAGTCAAATATCAATAATAAGAAGACAAAATGAACCTAATACAAATAAATGAATGCTTAATAACTCCCCTGCACATGCTCCTAAAAATCCAAACCTTCACCTGTAAATAAAACGTCCCGACCTGAAGACATCGTAATGTTATTATTTTGTTATACACACAGTGCCGCCAAGTGGAATCAAAAATTTGTTTTTATTTTAATTTTCACGTACTGCACGGTGCCCTTTTGACGAATCCGACTGAAAATTAGTCAGAAAAGACTCAAGACAATGATCTTACTCTCTGCCGAATTTTGTGACGTTTTGGCAAAAGGCGTGGCTATTAAGGTGCTGAAAAGTCCGATTGTACTCTGTGGCAACAAAAGCTCCGGCAACATGACTCAGATGATCCTATCTTCTCGAATTGTACACATTTGAGGATACTTCAGCCCTGAAGACATCTACCAACTTATTTTACATCGTAGTAGTAGCGCCACCAACTGGTAAAAGCTAATACAAGTTATTTTCTTGGATGTTTTTCTCCGTGCAACTCAACAAGGTCGCCCTCATATATGCTCGGATGACTGTTTCGGCCATGAGGATGTCACAATACGAAATTCGTCCTTTTTCGTGAAAAGTTGTGGGAGTGGCATTGCACTGTTCGGCAATAAAACAAAGCTGATTATTAGGTTCTAAATATGAACGACAACTCGTAAAACTTTACACACACATCAGGCCGAGCAAATTTATCAATATTTTATACGTTAGTTGTGCAGCTTTTTTGAAATGGCTCGCCATGGCCCTCGAGAAATGTTAAAAAAAGCAGCTCTGGTTGAGTGTTTCACCTCGCTTTTTGTAAATTTTATGGAGTACAGTGAACCCTCGGTTATCGCGGTTAATGGGGACCGAGACCACCCGCGAAAACTGAAAATCCGCGAAGTAGCGGCGCACCTTCAAAAATGCTTAAAAAAAATATACAATATATATAATAAATATATATATATATATATATACGGGGAGAGAGAGAGTGAAATTCATGTTATAACAAAAAAACCAAATTATTATTAAAACGTATTATTTTTTTATTCCCCAGCCATTCTTTTTGTATTTATTTAATTACTCCGACTTTTACCTGCTGGTACGCCGTCCGGTGTGCCCTGTGAAATGAAAGGTGGCATTCTTTATTTATTTATTCATTTATTCATTCATAACTGACAGCCTCGCGCTCCGCTCGTGCCCGGGCAGAAGAGGTGCTCCAATTTGGCTTAACTGTGACACACGCCCGCCCTCCTCCCCCGGAGCTTCCATTCGGTTAAACTTAGGGGCCGCTTGGCACCGCCCGTGCCCGGGGAAGGTGCTCCTCTTCGGCTTACTGTGACGTGAGCATGCCCTCCTCCTCCGGAGCTTCCATTCGGTTAAACTTAGGGGCCGCTTGGAACCGCCCGTGCCCGGGGAAGGTGCTCCTCTACGGCTTAACTGCCACGCACGCCGGCCGGAGCTCTGGTACGGTCCGAACCGCGCGAAACGTCGCCACCGATCGTGTCCGGGGGAACGTGCTCTTCTTCGTCCACTCTCCTCTTCGCCCACGCTCTTCTTCGGCGCACGCCGGCCGTCTAATCTCTCCAGCGACCCGTCGTGCCGCTCGGCGAAACTACAATGCCCCAGAATATTTTTTAGACCCGCGAAGCACTGAACCCGCGAAAGGTGAACCGCGAAGTAGCGAGGGTTCACTGTATGTATAAGACCAAGACCTACAAAAAAGTCTCTTGGAGCAATGAGCTAGGTTTTACAGGAAGTCGGCCATTTTGAATTTACTTAAAAGGGGGCGGGTCACCACAATGGACTTTGTGTAGAAATTATTATTGGGGCCCGAGCAGCGACCGCGGCGAGGTCCCTATTGTTTTTGTAGAAAACATTATTACTTTTATTATTATTATTATTATTATTATTAGGGCCTGAGCAGCGACCGCTGCGAAGTCCCTATTGTTTTTGTAGAAATTATTATTATTATTATTTTTCCGATTGTTCGATCGCATTTTTGACCCCCGAAACATGCACAAAAACTCACCAAACTTGGCAGTCTCATCGGGCATGGCGAAAAATTTGATATTTTAACGTCTAATATGAACAGGAAGTGAGTTATGAATTTTTGAAAGTCCGACTTTTGCCCTTTTTTGCATGTTTACAGGTGTCATTCTTTTGCACCCTGATCCTAAAGGCTTCATCTGATTGCCTTAAAATTCTGTCTGTAGCATCTGAAGACCTGGGACAAACACTGGGGCTAAAATTTTTTGTTTCCGGAATACTATATGACGGGGGCGGGGCTTCAAAGTTTTCACTTAAGATTTCCTTCGCCGCAATGGACAAAATGCTTAATAACTCTCCTGCACATGCTGCTAAATATCCAAAACTTCACATGTACATAAAGAGTCTGTACCTGAAGACATCTATAAGTTTATATTCAGTTATACACCTTGCGCCAATCAATATCATTTTTTACATTTTGACGTACTGCACGGTGCCCTTTTAACGAATCCGATTGAAAATTGGCTCGAAAAGACTCAAGACATTGATCTTACTCTATCCCTATTTTTATGACTTTCCTTCAAAGGGCGTGGCTATTACGGTGCCGCAGAGTCTGATTATTCTCCGTGGCAAAAAAAGTTCCTGCAAAATGATTCAGATGATCCATCTTCTGGAAATCTTTCACATTTGAGGATATTCAGGCCCTGAAGACGGCTGCCAACTTATTTTTGATCGCAGTGGTAGCGCCACCAACTGGTTAAAACAAATACAAATTATTTTCGTTGATGTTTTTCTCCGGGCAGGTGAACAAAATCTACCTTATATTTGCTCGGATGAGTGTTTAGGCCTTGAGCATGTCACAATACGAAAGTCTTTCGCCTTCTTCAGAGTGTCACATGATGGTGTCTTGTGACCCGTCTTTATCAGCTGATGTTCCATGAGGGCGTGACTTACCTGTCACAAGAATGAAGGCAAGTCACGCCCCCCGCTGTCCGTTCACTCCGCCAAAATGCTGCTCCAGGTGGTAGAGAGGATGAAGGCTCCCTTGTCTCTGTTCATGGTTTTTATGCCTCGCTTGCAGATCTCAATGGCCTCTCTGATCCAGCGCTGTTGTTTGTTCTCTTCGGTGCGGATGACCCTGCCCTTCTCCCGGTCCATGATGTGGTTTTCGCTTTTGCAGTGGTCAGTGATTGCTGATTTGTAATGTTCATGTTGTGCTTGTTCTTTTACTGCTCTGATTTTTTCATTGTTTTGACAGGTAAGTCACACCCTCATGGAACATCAGCTCAAGACACCATCATGCGACACTCTGAAGAAGGCGAAAGACTCGCCGAAACATGTCAGGTAAAAAATTAACCTAAAACATAATTGTCTGCTTTTAATGAATCAGTCAAATATCAATAATAAGAAGACAAAATGAACCTAATACAAATAAATGAATGCTTAATAACTCCCCTGCACATGCTCCTAAAAATCCAAACCTTCACCTGTAAATAAAACGTCCCGACCTGAAGACATCTTAATGTTATTATTTTGTTATACACACAGTGCCGCCAAGTGGAATCAAAAATTTGTTTTTATTTTAATTTTCACGTACTGCACGGTGCCCTTTTGACGAATCCGACTGAAAATGAGTCAGAAAAGATTCAAGACAATGATCTTACTCTCTGCCGAATTTTGTGACGTTTTGGCAAAAGGCGTGGCTATTAAGGTGCTGAAAAGTCCGATTGTACTCTGTGGCAACAAAAGCTCCGGCAACATGACTCAGATGATCCTATCTTCTCGAAGTTGTACACATTTGAGGATACTTCAGCCCTGAAGACATCTACCAACTTATTTTACATCGTAGTAGTAGCGCCACCAACTGGTAAAAGCTAATACAAGTTATTTTCTTGGATGTTTTTCTCCGTGCAACTCAACAAGGTCGCCCTCATATATGCTCGGATGACTGTTTCGGCCATGAGGATGTCACAATACGAAATTCGTCCTTTTTCATGAAAAGTTGTGGGAGTGGCATTGCACTGTTCGGCAACAAAACAAAGCTGATTATGAGGTTCTAAATATGAACGACAACTTGTAAAACTTTACACACACATCAGGCCGAGCAAATTTATCAATATTTTATACGTTAGTTGTGCAGCTTTTTTGAAATGGCTCGCCATGGCCCTCGAGAAATGTTAAAAAAAGCAGCTCTGGTTGAGTGTTTCACCTCGCTTTTTGTAAATTTTATGGAGTACAGTGAACCCTCGGTTATCGCGGTTAACGGGGACCGAGACCACCCGCGAAAACTGAAAATCCGCGAAGTAGCGGCGCACTTTCAAAAATGCTTAAAAAAAATAAACAGGTCACTGCTCGGGCCCTAATAATAATAATAATAATAATTTCCACAAAAACAATGGGGACCTCGTAGCGGTCGCTGCTCGGGCCCTAATAATAATTTCTACAAAAACAATAGGGACCTCGCCGCGGTCGCTGCTCGGGCCCCAATAATAATTTCTACACAAAGTCCATTGTGGTGACCCGCCCCCTTTTAAGTAAATTCAAAATGGCCGACTTCCTGTAAAACCTAGCTCATTGCTCCAAGAGTCTTTTTTGTAGGTCTTGGTCTTATACATACAGTGAACCCTCGCTACTTGGCGGTTCACCTTTCGCGGGTTCAGTGCTTCGCGGGTCTAAAAAATATTCGGGGGCATTGTAGTTTCGCCGAGCGGCACGACGGGGCGCTGGAGCGGTTAGACGGCCGGCGTGCACCAAAGAAGAGCGTGGGCGAAGAGGAGAGTGGACGAAGAAGAGCACGTTCCCCCGGACACGATCGGTGGCGACGTTTCGCGCGGTTCGGACAGTACCAGAGCTCCGGCCGGCGTGCGTGGCAGTTAAGCCGTAGAGGAGCACCTTCCCCGGGCACGGGCGGTGCCAAGCGGCCCCTAAGTTTAACCGATTGGAAGCTCCGGAGGAGGAGGGCATGCTCGCGTGGCAGTTAAGCCGTAGAGGAGCACCTTCCCCGGGCACGGGCGGTGCCAAGCGGCCCCTAAGTTTAACCGAATGGAAGCTCCGGAGGAGGAGGGCATGCTCGCGTCACAGTAAGCCGAAGAGGAGCACCTTCCCCGGGCACGGGCGGTTCCAAGCGGCCCCTAAGTTTAACCGAATGGAAGCTCCGGAGGAGGAGGGCATGCTCGCGTCACAGTAAGCCGAAGAGGAGCACCTTCCCCGGCCACGGGCGGTTCCAAGCGGCCCCTAAGTTTAACCGAATGGAAGCTCCGGAGGAGGAGGGCATGCTCGCGTCACAGTAAGCCGAAGAGGAGCACCTTCCCCGGGCACGGGCGGTGCCAAGCGGCCCCTAAGTTTAACCGAATGGAAGCTCCGGGGGAGGAGGGTGGGCGTGTGTCACAGTTAAGCCGAATTGGAGCACCTCTTCCGCCCGGGCACGAGCGGAGCGCGAAGCTGTCAGTTATGAATGAATAAATGAATAAATAAATAAATAAATAAAGAATGGCACCTTTCATTTCACAGGGCACACCAGACGGCGTACCAGCAGGTAAAAGTCTGAGTAATTAAATAAATACAAAAAGAATGGCTGGGGAATAAAAAAATAATACGTTTTAATAATAATTTGTTTTTTTTGTTCTAACATGAATTTCACTCTCTCTCTCTCTCCCCGTATATATATATATATATATTTATTATATATATTGTATTTTTTTTTAAGCATTTTTGAAGGTGCGCCGCTACTTCGCGGATTTTCAGTTTTCGCGGGTGGTCTCGGTCCCCATTAACCGCGATAACCGAGGGTTCACTGTACTCCATAAAATTTACAAAAAGCGAGGTGAAACACTCAACCAGGGCTGCTTTTTTTAACATTTCTCGAGGGCCATGGCGAGCCATTTCAAAATAGCTGCACAACTAACGTATAAAATATTGATAAATTTGCTCTGCCTGATGTGTGTGTAAAGTTTCACGAGTTGTCGTTCATATTTAGAACCTCATAATCAGCGTTGTTTTATTGCCCACAACTTTTCACGAAAAAGGATGAATTTCGTATTGTGACATCCTCATGGCCGAAACAGTCATCCGAGCATATATGAGGGCGACCTTGTTGAGTTGCACGGAGAAAAACATCCAAAAAAATAACTTGTATTAGCTTTTACCAGTTGGTGGCGCTACTACTACGATGAAAAATAAGTTGGTGGATGTCTTCAGGGCTGAAGTATCCTCAAATGTGTACAACTTCGAGAAGATAGTATCATCTGAGTAATGTTGCCGGAGCTTTTGTTGCCACAGAGTACAATCGGACTTTTCAGCACCGTAATAGCCACGCCTTTTGCCAAAACGTCACAAAATTCGGCAGAGAGTAAGTGAGTCTTTTCTGACTAATTTTCAGTCGGATTCGTCAAAAGGGCACCGTGCAGTACGTGAAAATTAAAATTAAAAAAAATTTTTGATTCCACTTGGCGGCGCTGTGTGTATAATTTTTTTCAGCATGGGCACAAGAATTCCACCGAACATCGCCAGTTCAATGGGATTTTGGTTAAGTCCGCAAATAATAGTGAACAATATACTTTGGCTGCGCGCTCGAATAATTTTACTCGTATATACTTCAATGAGGGTGTAGTGTGGGTATCGGGATCTTTAACACGCCCTAACACGAAGCTGACTCTCCAACCGCCACAGCCTTTTAATGACGAAATTATAAAATAAACAAAAACACTGTTCAACAACATAAAATAAAATAAAAAATCACATCATACTTACATTTATAAACTTTAATCCTCAAGAACATTATTCTCAGGTTGACCGAAAGACGAGGACACGGGAGCGCCTCGGGCATGTTCTTCTTCCTTGTGTAGGCGAATGACGTTTTAAGGTGCTTGTCCGCCACCTGCTGTGCTGAACTATGTATTAAATAAGAAAAGCAAATTGTTGAATGTTTTTTCCCCAATGAAGACTGAATTGTAAAATACCCGGAAATGGCTTTTCTGTTTTATTGTGCATTTAAAAAAAATTCAGATTGTCCTTTTTTGTTGAGATAATTGTTGAATATTGAAATTGCACATGTAACTGGTAATTTAGTTTTAGATATTATTTGAACCAGTGGAGGGCCATGCATTTCACACCTGGGCCTTCAATGAAGTCCTACTTCGTCCTACTTGAATAAATCCCCCTCATAATACCATAATTTATGACACCACGGGTGGACAAACAATATACAGAAAAGCACTTAGACAGCACTGACCGAGTGTTGGACGATATAGCTTCTCTTGAAAGGTCCGTGTTGAAAATGGCCTCGCAAGTGAATCTTCAATTTCTAAAGATAAAGATGTCTTTTAATTGTCCCATAACGGGGACATTTGCAGTGTTACAGCAGCAAAGATATACATCACACAGTGGCACCGACGTAATGTAGCCGTTAATGTATAACATTGGCAGCAGGCATTCATAAAAAGCATGCAAATATACACAGTATATACGTATATACACAGATCCCCATGTATATACACACTTACAGCCCACAACATATACAAGTGTAAGGAAACACTCCTAATGCCTGTCTATGGTTCAGAGGGGAAATAAATAAAAACGCTGCAATGATAAAAAAAAATACTGAATGATTGAAAATACTGCAATGATAAAAATACTGCAAGAATAAAAGTACTGTACCCAGCCAACATGTCCAACTGGGCCCCAAATGGGGTAAATGCGGGATTCCTGGGTACCAAGTGGGAATGGGCTAGAAGTGGGCAATGGTACAGGGTTCCATGTGGGCGCCATCTGGGATTGGTGGGCATGGGCTTAAACTGGGCAAATGTTGTGGGTGCAATACGGGTTGTGTATGGGCTAAGTGGGCATGGGTTAGAACTGGTAAAGATAAAGATAAAGATGTCCTTTATTAGTCCCACAATGGGGAAATTTGAGGTGTTACAGCAGCAAAGATATAGCTCACACAGAGTCGGCGGCGTAATGTAGCCGTTAATGTATAACATTAGCAGCAGACATTCATAAAAAGCATGCAAATATACACAGTATAAACGTATCTAAGTGTAAGGAAAGACTCCTAATGTCTGTCCATTATACAGAGGGGAAAATGCTGTAATGATAAAAACTACTGAATCTACTACTGAAACCATTTATAGGTCCTATTTGGGTTATGTGTGGGCTAAGTGGGCATGGGTTAGAACTGGTCAACCATGTGAGGGTCTCATATGGGCTGTATATGGGCCAAGTGGGCATGGGTTAGAGCTGGTCAACCATGTCTGGGTCCTATTTGGGTTATGTGTGGGCTAAGTGGGCATGGGTTAGAAGTGGTCACCATTTATCGGTCCTGTTTGGGTTATGTGTGGGATAAGTGGGCATAGGTTAGAGCTGGTCAACCATGTCTGGGTCCTGTTATGGGTTATAGATGAGCTAAGCGGGCATGGGTTTGAAAATTTGTTCTGGAGCCTTTTTGATATTTAATGCATGCTATGCTAATAGTAACCACCCGAAGACTATTCTCAGTAGAACTATTCAATGGATGCCAAAACGATAGAGACATGGCCATGGAGCCTATGCTGCGAGATTGTGAAAGGACTAAAATAAGTGTAGGATTTTTGAGGACCAGAAGTCAGCTTTTATTAGGTTTGACATTGATTTAACTTATGGAACAATGCAAATTATGGTCGGGTTGTTGTTGGACTTTTTCCGCTTTTGACTAATGGACGGGTGTTTTTATTTTCTGGGACTCTTTAGAACAAGCGGCACGGTGGCGGACTGGTTAGCAAGTCCGCATCACAGTACAGAAGTGCAAGGTTCTCCCTGTGCCTGCTAGGGTTTTCGCCGGTTTCCTCCCACTTTCCAAAAACATCCATGATAGGTTGATTGGTCACTGGTCCAAGGTCTGAGTGTGAGAGCGGATGGTTGCTTGTCTCTGTGTGCCCTGCGATTGACTGGCAACCAGTTCAGGGTGTACCCTGTCGACTGCCCGAAGACAGCTGGGATAGGCTCCAGCACTCCCGGGGACCCTTGTGAGGACAAGAAGCAGTACAGAGGATTGATTGATTTATTAAAATTAAATTCATGTATTTATCTATGCTAAATTTAACAAGGCTGGACGTTATATTTTGTGAATTTACATGTACCCCCAACTGTGACTTAATAACCCTTAAGGGACAAGATAACATTTTATAATATACCAGACAGCTAAGATTGTCATCTATGAACTATTTGACAAGGCAGGTCCAGCATTGTCAGCCACATCCAACAGTCAACACAGTTACTTTTTTTTAAATAAACAAAATCAACATTATTAATTAATGTTATTTTATTAATTCTGTATGCTGTGAAAGATCTTTATTCAAAGTATATTTGAAGTTATTTCTACCTTATTGCTTGATTTTTGTAGATTCAATTCGGAGTTGTCAAAATTACAGATTCTTTTGAAGGCAGCATATTCAAACTGTGAGAAAAGGAGCGAATGCAAGCTACGCGGTCTTTGAGGTGCGGCAGAAGAGCTGAAAGCACGGTGAGTCCCGAACGATAATTGAATTAATTAATTAATCTTGGGTAAATGTCTGGCTCTCATTTTTTAGACTTACTTTACAATGTGTTTTGTAATTTTTCAAGGTTGCCTGTGTTGGAAAACTGCTTGGTGCGTTAGCTAAAACACAGTATGCTAAAATGATAAGTGACGAGAACACAGAGGGTATATCAACAACGTACGTACTCGAATTATTTTGGGGAAAACTTAAGTACATTATAATCACCCTTTTAATAATACTGATAAGCGTTGTGTGTTTTATTTATTTTTATGAGGACCTTTACAACGAGCTACATATTGTTAGCATTGGGCCTACGACGCTAAACACAGTGTCCCTCGATCTCTCTCCAAAATTCTCCAAAAGACTTAAGCTTTCACTCAAATTAATACAATCTACTCCACTAGCTCATTTAAGGCTTTTTTGTGATGTGTTTGATTTGGGTAAGTAAAGCAAAACATATTAACTGTTGAATGTTGCCTGTTATTTAAATAATAGAAATTCAAGATGAAAGTTGAACAGATATTGAAATGCTAGATTGGCTCATTCAGAATCATGCCACAATGTGCTTTGTATGTTTTGTGTGTGGGTTTATCAAGCTCTAATTCAATGCAGTGTCCAAAACGAGCGCGCATAATTGTTGGATGAATGTTGGTTAATAGAGTCAGATAATAGTTCCAACAGTTGAACAGATGTTGAAATGCTAGATTGGCTCATTCAGAATCATGCCACAATGTGCTTTGTATGTTTTGTGTTTAGGCTTATCAAGCTCTAATTCAATGCAGTGTTGAGCTGCATTTGAGAGGAACTACGTAAGTAACTAATGTGGAAAAATTGTGACTTCTTTGTGTACTTTTATTTTGAATATTCAAATTTTGTGGGTAAAGGTTAGAGAAAATAAGTTAAAAATGAGAGCTGTACAGGTATTTAAGTTTTTGGTTTGTAAAATACCCGAATGTGGGTTTCAGCCGGTGAGGCAATGATTGGACAGAGCAAAAGCTATGCTCCAAAATAGAAGTGATTACACCTTCACTAGACTAACCTGCAGCTAATTACATAATTATAAAATTAACACTTTAACCTGGCTTCCCCATCACAGATGTATTCTTTTAAATGCAAAGCTTTTTGTTCTAGCTTTTGTTGTTAAATGACATTCATGCCCAAGTGTCTATGCATCCATTGCAGGGATGTTTTCTCAAGTGACGAGTCTGAAGCCTGTGATGACGAAGTACCATCTACACCTCCCCATGGATTGTCACAGAGAAAAAGCTTCCTAACCAAGAGAGGCGCTGCAGAAGGTCCTTGAGTACGTCCAACGTGTTGAGTCTGTGAGTCTACTGCAGGATCTAATGCAGGTATGAAAATGATGAAATTTTAATGTATTATCTTCAAAATTAAAATAATTATTTAATTTCTTGAAATATAAAATTAGGTACCCTAAACCCAAGTAGGAACCCCAGTCCCAGTACATTCCTGATTCTGGAGCTACAGAGATCAAACCATCCTACTGTATCACTAAATAGCCCCACCTCTAAAACCCTGATTCGGAAGGCCGAGTTGAAAGACTTCAGAGTTCAAGATGGTCAACTGCAACTATGATAAGCCGAATGTGTTCACCCCAAGTCGGAAACTGAGAAAAAGACTCAATTTTCACATGATTTCAGTCCCTTCTATATTTAAAAGAATGTATTGGGGCTCTAAAAATGTGAAATATTTTTACAAGTATTTCTTTTACTACTCATAGGCAGTTTCATAATAATAGTACAATTTGGCATCGTGTATTGTTTTTTGGTTCCATTCAAAATGCACAAGACGTATAGACATATTTTGTTTGTGGATCGCTGCAGCATCACACGAGCGCACAGAGACAAACGTGGCAGCAACTTAAAACAATTAAAATATCGAATCGAAATCGGGAACTGAAAATCAAAAATCGAATCGGGGCTAGAGTGAATCGTTACCTCCCTAATCATAATCATTTTGGTAGAATGTTGGGCTCTTGCCCTTTGAGTGTATATGGCGTTACCGAAGCTGTTCACTTAATCGACAATTCCTTTCCTGTGACGTTTATCATACCCAGTTTAACTGCCAAAATATTTTTAAGTGTGTGATGATTATCTGGATCGAGTGACACCCATGTTATAATGGTTGCAGGTATTGGTGGATTGGACGATAGTGTCAGAACAATGATGGCGTTCATCATGACAAATCCTCTGTCTCTGAAGTACAATCTCTTTGGACATCGTAGCAAGAACAAGCGCCGAGACCTGCCTTTTTCTGATGTTCTATACGGTAATATATATATATATATATTTTTTTTTTTTAAGGGATTGTGGTGTGAAGACATTTCAGCATGTCCCATAAGGTTTCACAATCATTAAATAGCTTTACTAAGTTGACTTCTTGTCTTTTTTGTTTTAGGAGCACTGAAAAGGAATGGAGCCACAAAGGACATCAACGAGAAGGACACAGGCAACCCTGTCCAAGTGGTTCATGGGAGCTTGTGATCAAGGTGGGAATAGGGCAGTTCGAGCTCGGAGATCTCAAGGCAACTGTCAGGTTTAAAACGTCCTGACGCCATTTTTAGACTGAAGGTGGCATAAATCCAGACCAAACCAGTTAGAGTTTTGTTTTTGACCATTCGCGAATGGGAGAGGAAGTCAGGAGGTGAAGCAGGCGTCTTGCCAGTTCAATCTCGCGCACTCTCTCTCACTCTCTACCACCCGTTCGGTCTTTTATCAGCAACCTAAGCAGACAATGGAGGTCTGTCTGAAATTCTAGCAGGCAGGCAGGAAGCAATCAACCACAGTAGTCAGTCAGGAATTCGAAACTAAAGTGTGTGCGTGTGTTCCAGTTGTGCGCGTGTGTGCTAAAGCAATAATGTGAGTGTCTGTGTGTGTGTGCGCAATTATAACTGATACAAATAGTGTATAAAAACATGATTAGAAATACACAAACTATTTACATATCCTCATCCCATCTCACATTCCCCCGTTTGTGGGTTTAAATCATGTCCTTACGGCTTTAAGACAGATCATCATAATGAAATCATACAACAGTGTGGTCATCCGTGGAGGGGCGAAAACCCTCAGTAGGGACAAAATTCCCCTCCTCCCTTCCGGCGTGGAACGAGATTCTCATGGTATGTTGGTCACTTGGGAATAAAACATAAAAAAACTTCAATATACCTAGTGAAAAATAACAAAACTGTCTCCACGCAGAGCTTGTCTCCACGCAGAGCTTGTCTCTGCGGCGACTTGATGGAGGCCCTTGCCTCGTTGTAGGAGGGGACAGCCGTCTTTACCTCCCGGATCTTCGTGTGTGGTGTATGTGTGTGCATGTGTGGGGGCAGGGGCAAAAGGGTCCATGTGTTATTTAGGTTTCAGTGTCCAGTTCGAGTTTGTCATTGTCCAGTTCGAATTCGTCATTCTCAACATCAATCAGGTTGTAATGGTACATTTGGGCAACAAACATGCAGTTAATAATCATCTTTGTCATAAGAATAATGCAACATGAACAGACTACACATAACAAAAATGAAAACCATAATTATCCCGATATATTGTCTTTCAAATTCTTCGTAGTGGTCATAACATCAATAATTGTTTCATTTTATTAAAAATGTAAATGCAGTAATGTTCTCCAATCAAGGCTAAAATTCTTTATGTACGTCATTAATTTCCAAACAATATCTAATCTTTTTGTTCTGTGGCTTCAACATTCGTATCTGTGGCTGGTTGTGCGGTTCCGATGTGCGTGTGGTCCGATATTGTGACTCAGGTGGGCTCCTGTTCGAGGGATTCGCGTTGCTCGGCCTTTAGCTGGAAACCGGAGAAGCTTGTACTGCAACTGGTGGATCCAGCTGCCACGCCCCGTGACCTTTGCTGCCGTCGGGGTCACTGCAATCATCTGGCGAGGGCCATCTCAGCATTCACTTGTCCCAACGAAGTCGTTTCAGCACCTTGAAGAAGAGTTGGTCTCCCACACGGACGTGATTTCTCTGTGGATCAGAACACACTGACCAGTAATTGCGTCTTTTTTTTTTTTTTTTTTTGGTCAAAACATGTTTCCCATGTGGACTGGGACTGATGTGCCAGTCGCTGGTGGTTCTGATGAACCTGAGAGTCGATAGGGGATAGTGTCCTAACTTCGGCTGGCACTATCCTCATTGCTGTGATTGAAACACAGTCTGGTCATTGTCTCCTTTTTTTCCCTCATTGTCTTGATAAGTCTGCCCTTAACAGTCCCATTAGTGCGTTCCACAAGTCCTGCAGACTGTATGCACAATGACGCTTTGAGTCAATTTTGCAACAACTGTCCCACTTGTTACAACATCATTCACAAATGCATAATTTTCACTTCAAATCACTTCTTGAAATTCCAAATGTCAGGATAATTTGTGTTAGGTTGAAGATGTATTTTATCCCATATTTTACTCTATTAGTATTGCAAAAGAATTGTTCCACAGCGTGACCCATGTTTGACCATATGGATGAGAAGACTTCACAGAGAAGCGGATGCCTGAAGACTGGATCAACGTCTGCAACATCAAAGGAGGTGTGCTGAGACACACCTCTGAAACAAAAGGACTGAGACTTTAGTACCAGAGCACTAAAAGGGCATATCTGCCTTTTCAATCAGTGGATGACTGCCATTGATGTCTGTCTTTCCTCTTGTGTCTGAGATGTTTACATGTTCCTGCTGGTGCTCCCCCCTTCATCCCTTAGTGCAAATACATTGTATTGTTAGGGACTTCCCTAATAAAATAGAGGGCTCGGCGGAGTGTGCTCCAGAACGAATTTGGAGATGTAACTGAGCACACCTCCGTTCGTTCTCCTCGCGAGTAAAAGATCAACTCTTGTCTTCCTTCCATTCATTTAGCCTATGTTCAGTGAATGCTTAGGTGATTGAACCTGACAATTTGATTACACAACACTTTTTCCAACTGTTTTAGCATCAACATATGTTGTCGGAAACAACTTAATCCATTTTGAAAACATATGAATTACAACCAAACAATATTGCATCTCAAACAAATAACACTGTCTAAAAAAAAGTTTTTTGTTGAAAAGTCTGTATGTGGGAACAATTTCATATCATACTACCCCTCTCTTGACACATGGTTATGCTCGTGTGTCACTCTTATTACTTTTCCAATCAATGAATTAGGCAGCCAGGATTTGCCATCTGCCAATTTGCTGATCCTGTCCTCAGCAATGTTTGCACCTTTGTTCTCCCAATGTGTGCGTTCAATTACTGGTACCTTTTTCCCTGGCGTGGGATCAAATTGTCAAGTTGATTTTCTGCGTGTGGGGGTGTGTTCATTTTCCCTTTTAGCTGCGCTGTGTCGATATAAAGGCGAGGCAGTTTCCAATTGTAATTGTGTCATTTTCTGTTAAGTGAATTTTGCGTTCACAAATAACTATTTTAGACGTGCTTTATGCACAACTTTTCTTTTCCTGTTGTGGTTTTTAAAGCCCAATGTCGACAGAACGCATGAACATTTATCTTGATTGTCAGTCCACATTGTAACCATACAACTCATACAAGATGGGAAACCCCAAATTTTAATTAGCTCACACCCGCCTACGCTCTTCCTGCTTATCCTAACAATCTCTTATCCGTTGGTATCACAATGTTAGTACTCCCATCGCATAAAAGTCAGTTTGATTTCAGGCTGCGACCTTGGTTCTCAAACACTTTTACTTCTTATCAGTCTGGAATGCCCACCTGGTCTGTGTTACAAGTCTGAGTTCCTCCAGTCGGGAGGAAGGTCAAGTCGCGGTTTGGTGATAATTTGGACGGCTCCACAGTCGTGTGGCGCCTCCTAGATGATGCGGGGAAAAAATGACGCTGGGCTGAAATGCACCGCAACTTATCAGTATAATGTGTCCCTGTGACAATTAGGCCGGCGTGCAATGTGAATGTGGTGGGAAAAGAATGTAATTTTTTGATTCCTTAAAGCAGCAGTGAAAGCTCTTAATCACACTCTAAGTGGTTCTCTGCCACGAAATCCAAATTGTTGTGACTAAATATGCAAATGAATTCATTTTGCCCTGGTTCCTGCAGTAACCCAGGCTAATGAAGTCATTTTTTGCAGTCACTGTTTTGCTCAAATGGCTTATAATAATTTGGTAGTGCGTTAAGATGCTTTGTCGATACAATCTTGTAGTGTATCTTCACAAGTTCCAACATACACAACCCATTCCATGGCCATGACGATACTGTTTTAAAGATTACCAAGGCTTGTTGGACCTTTCTCTGCCACATAAATTACAGCCCTGAGAGGCACTGGGCCTCAACTTTATCTATGAAGGGTCAGGGATTTAATGGGGGTCACCGAGGCGTCCCAAGGAAAGTTTTTACAGAAAAGTGGTCTGGCAATATCTTTTCTCTTTCTTATCACTGACAATGCGCCCCTTTAAAGTTTTGACGTTTGTTTGAATTCGCCCGTGCTTATTAATTCTATTGAAGTCCAATTTTGTCAGTGTATCACGGCCTAATGAGTAAAACGCATGTTGATGTAGAACTCCTTCTACACACACTTTTATGTTTGACTTTTTACGTCACGTGATCCTCCATTGCTACCACAACTCGTCCTGAAAAGTTAATGTTTTGTAACAAGACTTACTGCTTCCTCCTTTCTTTCTTTTCTTTTTCCTTCCTTCTGCCCAACACGTTCATGCTTTCTGTGCATAATTTAGAATTTTCTTTTCCATTTTACAAGTTGGCCAATTTAAATTAGGTTGTTTTATTTGAAAAGCCTGTAATTCTCTTTTTTTTCCCCTTTTCACCTAATCACAAATTTCTTATCACAAAAATGAACATGTTAATTCTATTTTATTTCCTATTTTTCCAATCTTGTGACTCATTTCACTTCAACCAGTTCTACCTTAAAGTGGACAAGTACACATCAATGTTTTTTGTAGTTTCTATTTTCTTCTCTGCTTTAATGAAAATTATAGCCCTTCTAGCCAAATTTTTCCTGTGTCATTTCTATCTCTGCATTTCATTCCATTTCTGGCCTACCTTAATACTAAAACAAAAATGCTCTTTCAAAAATTAAAACTATCTAAAACTAGTGATGGCAAAATGAAGCCCCATAAAGCAGCCAAGCCCTGCAGGGAAATACTTCACACACGAATGGGCTTCGAGATGCTTCATTTTTCTTGACTACGCCATCCCATGGACAGAAAAATGTATAACATGCTTGGTGCATGCAATAAAATGGTGAGCTGTAAATCATGCTCTGCCCACCAAACAATATGTATTTGAAGAGTGATTTTAATTGTTCTGTTTTACTTTGTCTTCTAACTTCTCCAATATTCAGACAGCTCCGCCGAGACCAACGTTTCACCCCCACACTGATATAAAATGGACCCAACCGTTTGGGTCTCTTTCCAAATTTGGTACCAAAGCCTCCCCCACAGTGCGGCAGCTATCTTGAATTGGCCCGTTCCCAGAAAGTTTTACTTCATTCAGTGTCATTCAGTATTATTCAAAATCTTTCAGTGTCATTCCAAATCATTCAATGTCATTCACAATCTTTCCACATCCTTCCACCTTCCATCGTTCAGTGTCATTCCACATTCTCTTTCATATATAACATAACATAACAATAACATAATCCTGGGTCAGCAGACACCTAATTAATGTGTTAATACATGATACATTTTTCTATAAGCAACCCTTATGATTGTAACGTATTTTTAATTCTTTCTAGGCGGGAACTGTCCGAACAAAAAATTCATGCAATTTGTAATTAGACACTTTGTCATACAAAAAGTCACTCAGGGCAAGAGAAAAAAAATTGTCACTTGCCCAAGTTGGGCAAGTAATTTGGCCACTCGGGCAAGGCAAATTTTAGTGGCACTTGCCCTATGGGCAAGCAGTTTTTAAAGTTAACTTCGAACCCTGTGATGGTGTCTTGTGACCTGTCTTTATCAGCTGATGTTCCATGAAGGCGTGCCTTACCTGTCGCAAGAATGAAGGCAAGTCACGCCCCCCGCTGTCCATTCACTCCGCCAAGACGCTGCTCCAGGTGGTAGAGAGGATGAAGGCTCCCTTGTCTCTGTTCATGGTTTTTATGCCTCGCTTGCAGATCTCAATGGCCTCTCTGATCCAGCGCTGTAGTTTGTTCTCTTCTGTGCGGATGACCCTGCCCTTCTCCCGGTCCATGATGTGGTTTTCCCTTTTGCAGTGGTCAGTGATTGCTGATTTGTAATGTTCATGTTGTGCTTGTTCTTTTACTGCTCTGATTTTTTAATTTTTTTGACAGGTAAGTCACACCCTCATGGAACATCAGCTGATAAAGACTGGTCTCAAGACACCATCATGCGACACTCTGAAGAAGGCGAAAGACTCGCCGAAACATGTCAGGTAAAAAATTAACCTAAAACATAAATGTCTGCTTTTAATGAATCAGTCAAATATCAATAATAAGAAGACAAAATGAACCTAATACAAATAAATGAATGCTTAATAACTCCCCTGCACATGCTCCTAAAAATCCAAACCTTCACCTGTAAATAAAACGTCCCGACCTGAAGACATCTTAATGTTATTATTTTGTTTTACACACAGCGCCGCCAAGTGGAATCAAAAATTTGTTTTTATTTTAATTTTCACGTACTGCACGGTGCCCTTCTGACGAATCCGACTGAAAATTAGTCAGAAAAGACTCAAGACAATGATCTTACTCTCTGCCGAATTTTGTGACGTTTTGGCAAAAGGCGTGGCTATTACGGTGCTGAAAAGTCCGATTGTACTTTGTGACAACAAAAGCTCCGGCAACATGACTCAGATGATCCTATCTTCTCGAAGTTGTACACATTTGAGGATACTTCAGCCCTGAAGACTTCTACCAACTTATTTTTCATCGTAGTAGTAGCGCCACCAACTGGTAAAAGCTAATACAAGTTATTTTCTTGGATGTTTTTCTCCGTGCAACTCAACAAGGTCGCCCTCATATATGCTCGGATTACTGTTTCGGCCATGAGGATGTCACAATACGAAATTCGTCCTTTTTCGTGAAAGGTTGTGGGAGTGGCATTGCACTGTTCGGCAATAAAACAACGCTGATTATGAGGTTGTAAATATGAACGACAACTCGTGAAACTTTACACACACATCAGGCCGAGCAAATTTATAAATATATATATATATATATATATATATATATATATATATATATATATATATATATATATATACGGGGAGAGAGAGAGTGAAATTCATGTTACAACAAAAAAAAACAAATTATTATTAAAACATATTATTTTTTAATTCCCCAGCCATTCTTTTTGTATTTATTTAATTACTCCGACTTTTACCTGCTGGTACGCCGTCCGGTGTGCCCTGTGAAATGAAAGGTGGCATTCTTTATTTATTTATTCATTTATTCATTCATAACTGACAGCCTCGCGCTCCGCTCGTGCCCGGGCGGAAGAGGTGCTCCAATTCGGCTTAACTGTGACACACGCCCGCCCTCCTCCCCCGGAACTTCCATTCGGTTAAACTTAGGGGCCGCTTGGCACCGCCCGTGCCCGGGGAAGGTGCTCCTCTTCGGCTTACTGTGACGCGAGCATACCCTCCTCCTCCGGAGCTTCCATTCAGTTAAACTTAGGGGCCGCTTGAAACCGCCCGTGCCCGGGGAAGGTGCTCCTCTTCGGCTTACTGTGACGCGAGCATCCCCTCCTCCTCCGGAGCTTCCATTCGGTTAAACTTAGGGGCCGCTTGGAACCGCCCGTGCCCGTGGAAGGTGCTCCTCTTCGGCTTACTGTGACGCGAGCATGCCCTCCTCCTCCGGAGCTTCCATTCGGTTAACCTTAGGGGCCGCTTGGAACCGCCCGTGCCCGGGGAAGGTGCTCCTCTTCGGCTTACTGTGACGCGAGCATGCCCTCCTCCTCCGGAGCTTCCATTCGGTTAAACTTAGGGGCCGCTTGGCACCGCCCGTGCCCGGGGAAGGTGTTCCTCTACGGCTTAACTGCCACGCACGCCGGCCGGAGCTCTGGTACGGTTCAAACCGCGCGAAACGTCGCCACCGATCGTGTCCGGGGGAACGTGCTCTTCTTCGTCCACTCTCCTCTTCGCCCACGCTCTTCTTCGGCGCACGCCGGCCGTCTAACTGCTCCAGCGCCCCGTCGTGCCGCTCGGCGAAACTACAATGCCCCCGAATATTTTTTAGACCCGCGAAGCACTGAACCCGCGAAAGGTGAACCGCGAAGTAGCGAGGGTTCACTGTATGTATAAGACCAAGACCTACAAAAAAGTCTCTTGGAGCAATGAGCTTGGTTTTACAGGAAGTCGGCCATTTTTAATTTACTTAAAAGGGGGCGGGTCACCACAATGGACTTTGTGTAGAAATTATTATTGGGGCCCGAGCAGCGACGGCGGCGAGGTCCCTATTGTTTTTGAAGAAATTATTATTAGGGCCCGAGCAGCGACCGCTACGAGGTCCCCATTGTTTTTGTGGAAATTA
The DNA here is from genome assembly GCF_059441095.1 of Idiotropiscis lumnitzeri. Taxonomy (NCBI): domain Eukaryota; kingdom Metazoa; phylum Chordata; class Actinopteri; order Syngnathiformes; family Syngnathidae; genus Idiotropiscis; species Idiotropiscis lumnitzeri. The sequence goes on along the minus strand of NW_028283604.1, from coordinate 789,538 downwards.
TTATTATTTTTATTATTATTATTAGGGCCCGAGCAGTGACCGCTGCGAGGTCCCTATTGTTTTTCTAGAAATTGTTATTAGGGCCCGAGCTGCGACGGCTGCGAGGTCCCTATTGTTTTTGTAGAAAATATTATTACTTTTATTATTAATAATATTATTATTATTATTATTATTAGGGCCTGAGCAGCGACCGCTGCGAAGTCCCTATTATTTTTGTAGAAATTATTATTATTATTATTTTTCCGATTGTTCGATCGCATTTTTGACCCCCGAAACATGCACAAAAACTCACCAAACTTGGCAGTCTCATCGGGCATGGCGAAAAATTTGATATTTTAACGTCTAATATGAACAGGAAGTGAGTTATGAATTTTTGAAAGTCCGACTTTTGCCCTTTTTTGCATGTTTACAGGGGTCATTCTTTTGCACCCTGATCCTAAAGGCTTCATCTGATTGCCTTAAAATTCTGTCTGTAGCATCTGAAGACCTGGGACAAACACTGGGGCTAAAATATTTTGTTTCCGAAATACTATATGACAGGGGCGGGGCTTCAAAGTTTTCACTTAAGATTTCTTTCGCCGCAATGGACAAAATGCTTAATAACTCTCCTGCACATGCTGCTAAAAATCCAAAACTTCACATGTACATAAAGAGTCTGTACCTGAAGACATCTATATGTTTATATTCAGTTATACACCTTGCGCCAATCAATATCATTTTTTACATTTTGACGTACTGCACGGTGCCCTTTTAACGAATCTGATTGAAAATTGGCTAGAAAAGACTCAAGACATTGATCTTACTCTATCCCTATTTTTGTGACTTTCCTTCGAAGGGCGTGGCTATTACGGTGCCGCAGAGTCTGATTATTCTCCGTGGCAACAAAAGTTCCTGCAAAATGATTCAGATGATCCATCTTCTCGAAATTTTTCACATTTGAGGATATTCAGGCCCTGAAGACGGCTGCCAACTTATTTTTGATCGCAGTGGTAGCGCCACCAACTGGTTAAAACAAATACAAATTATTTTTGTTGATGTTTTTCTCCGGGCAGGTTAACAAAATCTACCTTATATTTGCTTGGATGAGTGTTTAGGCCTTGAGCATGTCACAATACAAAAGTCTTTCGCCTTCTTCAGAGTGTCACATGATGGTGTCTTGTGACCCGTCTTTATCAGCTGATGTTCCATGAGGGCGTGACTTACCTGTCACAAGAATGAAGGCAAGTCACGCCCCCCGCTGTCCGTTCACTCCGCCAAGATGCTGGTCCAGGTGGTAGAGAGGATGAAGGCTCCCTTGTCTCTGTTCATGGTTTTTATGCCTCGCTTGCAGATCTCAATGGCCTCTCTGATCCAGCGCTGTTGTTTGTTCTCTTCTGTGCGGATGACCCTGCCCTTCTCCCGGTCCATGATGTGGTTTTCCCTTTTGCAGTGGTCAGTGATTGCTGATTTGTAATGTTCATGTTGTGCTTGTTCTTTTACTGCTCTGATTTTTTTCATTTTTTTGACAGGTAAGCCACACCCTCATGGAACATCAGCTCAAGACACCATCATGCGACACTCTGAAGAAGGCGAAAGACTCGCCGAAACATGTCAGGTAAAAAATTAACCTAAAACATAATTGTCTGCTTTTAATGAATCAGTCAAATATCAATAATAAGAAGACAAAATGAACCTAATACAAATAAATGAATGCTTAATAACTCCCCTGCACATGCTCCTAAAAATCCAAACCTTCACCTGTAAATAAAACGTCCCGACCTGAAGACATCTTAATGTTATTATTTTGTTATACACACAGTGCCGCCAAGTGGAATCAAAAATTTGTTTTTATTTTAATTTTCACGTACTGCACGGTGCCCTTTTGACGAATCCGACTGAAAATTAGTCAGAAAAGACTCAAGACAATGATCTTACTCTCTGCCGAATTTTGTGACGTTTTGGCAAAAGGCGTGGCTATTAAGGTGCTGAAAAGTCCAATTGTACTCTGTGGCAACAAAAGCTCCGGCAACATGACTCAGATGATCCTATCTTCTCGAAGTTGTACACATTTGAGGATACTTCAGCCCTGAAGACATCTACCAACTTATTTTACATCGTAGTAGTAGCGCCACCAACTGGTAAAAGCTAATACAAGTTATTTTCTTGGATGTTTTTCTCCGTGCAACTCAACAAGGTCGCCCTCATATATGCTCGGATTACTGTTTCGGCCATGAGGATGTCACAATACGAAATTCGTGATTTTTCGTGAAAAGTTGTGGGAGTGGCATTGCACTGTTCGGCAATAAAACAAAGCTGATTATGAGGTTCTAAATATGAACGACAACTCGTAAAACTTTACACACACATCAGGCCGAGCAAATTTATCAATATTTTATAAGTTAGTTGTGCAGCTTTTTTGAAATGGCTCGCCATGGCCCTCGAGAAATGTTAAAAAAAAGCAGCTCTGGTTGAGTGTTTCACCTCGCTTTTTGTAAATTTTATGGAGTACAGTGAACCCTCGGTTATCGCGGTTAATGGGGACCGAGACCACCCGCGAAAACTGAAAATCCGCGAAGTAGCGGCGCACCTTCAAAAATGCTTAAAAAAAATATACAATATATATAATAAATATATAAATATATATATATATATATATATATATATATATACGGGGAGAGAGAGAGTGAAATTCATGTTATAACAAAAAAACCAAATTATTATTAAAACGTATTATTTTTTTATTCCCCAGCCATTCTTTTAGTATTTATTTAATTACTCCGACTTTTACCTGCTGGTACGCCGTCCGGTGTGCCCTGTGAAATGAAAGGTAGCATTCTTTATTTATTTATTCATTTATTCATTCATAACTGACAGCCTCGCGCTCCGCTCGTGCCCGGGCAGAAGAGGTGCTCCAATTTGGCTTAACTGTGACACACGCCCGTCCTCCTCCCCCGGAGCTTCCATTCGGTTAAACTTAGGGGCCGCTTGGCACCGCCCGTGCCCGGGGAAGGTGCTCCTCTTCGGCTTACTGTGACGCGAGCATGCCCTCCTCCTCCGGAGCTTCCATTCGGTTAAACTTAGGGGCCGCTTGGAACCGCCCGTGCCCGGGGAAGGTGCTCCTCTTCGGCTTACTGTGACGCGAGCATGCCCTCCTCCTCCGGAGCTTCCATTCGGTTAACCTTAGGGGCCGCTTGGAACCGCCCGTGCCCGGGGAAGGTGCTCCTCTTCGGCTTACTGTGACGCGAGCATGCCCTCCTCCTCCGGAGCTTCCATTCGGTTAAACTTAGGGGCCGCTTGGCACCGCCCGTGCCCGGGGAAGGTGCTCCTCTACGGCTTAACTGCCACGCACGCTGGCCGGAGCTCTGGTACGGTCCGAACCGCGCGAAACGTCGCCACCGATCGTGTCCGGGGGAACCTCCTCTTCTTCGTCCACTCTCCTCTTCGCCCACGCTCTTCTTCGGCGCACGCCGGCCGTCTAACCGCTCCAGCGCCCCGTCGTGCCGCTCGGCGAAACTACAATGCCCCCGAATATTTTTTAGACCCGCGAAGCACTGAACCCGCGAAAGGTGAACCGCGAAGTAGCGAGGGTTCACTGTATGTATAAGACCAAGACCTACAAAAAAGTCTCTTGGAGCAATGAGCTAGGTTTTACAGGAAGTCGGCCATTTTGAATTTACTTAAAAGGGGGCGGGTCACCACAATGGACTTTGTGTAGAAATTATCATTGGGGCCCGAGCAGCGACGGCGGCGAGGTCCCTATTGTTTTTGTAGAAATTATTATTAGGGCCTGAGCAGCGACCGCTACGAGGTCCCCATTGTTTTTGTGGAAATTATTATTATTTTTATTATTATTATTATTAGGGCCCGAGCAGTGACCGCTGCGAGGTCCCTATTGTTTTTCTAGAAATTGTTATCAGGGCCCGAGCTGCGACGGCTGCGAGGTCCCTATTGTTTTTGTAGAAAATATTATTACTTTTATTATTATTAATATTATTATTATTATTATGAGGGCCTGAGCAGCGACCGCTGCGAAGTCCCTATTGTTTTTGTAGAAATTATTATTATTATTATTTTTCCGATTGTTCGATCGCATTTTTGACCCCCGAAACATGCACAAAAACTCACCAAACTTGGCAGTCTCATCGGGCATGGCGAAAAATTTGATATTTTAACGTCTAATATGAACAGGAAGTGAGTTATGAATTTTTGAAAGTCCGACTTTTGCCCTTTTTTGCATGTTTACAGGGGTCATTCTTTTGCACCCTGATCCTAAAGGCTTCATCTGATTGCCTTAAAATTATGTCTGTAGCATCTGAAGACCTGGGACAAACACTGGGGCTAAAATTTTTTGTTTCCGAAATACTATATGACGGGGGCGGGGCTTCAAAGTTTTCACTTAAGATTTCCTTCGCCGCAATGGACAAAATGCTTCATAACTCTCCTGCACATGCTGCTAAAAATCCAAAACTTCACATGTACATAAAAAGTCTGTACCTGAAGACATCTATATGTTTATATTCAGTTATACACCTTGCGCCAATCAATATCATTTTTTACATTTTGACGTACTGCACGGTGCCCTTTTAACGAATCTGATTGAAAATTGGCTAGAAAAGACTCAAGACATTGATCTTACTCTATCCCTATTTTTGTGACTTTCCTTCGAAGGGCGTGGCTATTACGGTGCCGCAGAGTCTGATTATTCTCCGTGGCAACAAAAGTTCCTGCAAAATGATTCAGATGATCCATCTTCTCGAAATTTTTCACATTTGAGGATATTCAGGCCCTGAAGACGGCTGCCAACTTAATTTTGATCGCAGTGGTAGCGCCACCAACTGGTTAAAACAAATACAAATTATTTTCGTTGATGTTTTTCTCCGGGCAGGTGAACAAAATCTACCTTATATTTGCTCGGATGAGTGTTTAGGCCTTGAGCATGTCACAATACGAAAGTCTTTCGCCTTCTTCAGAGTGTCACATGATGCTGTCTTGTGACCCGTCTTTATCAGCTGATGTTCCATGAGGGCGTGACTTACCTGTCACAAGAATGAAGGCAAGTCACGCCCCCCGCTGTCCGTTCACTCCGCCAAGATGCTGGTCCCGGTGGTAGAGAGGATGAAGGCTCCCTTGTCTCTGTTCATGGTTTTTATGCCTCGCTTGCAGATCTCAATGGCCTCTCTGATCCAGCGCTGTTGTTTGTTCTCTTCTGTGCGGATGACCCTGCCCTTCTCCCGGTCCATGATGTGGTTTTCCCTTTTGCAGTGGTCAGTGATTGCTGATTTGTAATGTTCATGTTGTGCTTGTTCTTTTACTGCTCTGATTTTTTTCATTTTTTTGACAGGTAAGTCACACCCTCATGGAACATCAGCTCAAGACACCATCATGCGACACTCTGAAGAAGGCGAAAGACTCGCCGAAACATGTCAGGTAAAAAATTAACCTAAAACATAATTGTCTGCTTTTAATGAATCAGTCAAATATCAATAATAAGAAGACAAAATGAACCTAATACAAATAAATGAATGCTTAATAACTCCCCTGCACATGCTCCTAAAAATCCAAACCTTCACCTGTAAATAAAACGTCCCGACCTGAAGACATCTTAATGTTATTATTTTGTATATATAATAATATAATATATACAATATATATAATAAATATATATATATATATATATATATATATATATATATATATATACGGGGAGAGAGAGAGTGAAATTCATTTTATAACAAAAAAACCAAATTATTATTAAAACGTATTATTTTTTTATTCCCCAGCCATTCTTTTTGTATTTATTTAATTACTCCGACTTTTACCTGCTGGTACGCCGTCCGGTGTGCCCTGTGAAATGAAAGGTGGCATTCTTTATTTATTTATTCATTTATTCATTCATAACTGACAGCCTCGCGCTCCGCTCGTGCCCGGGCGGAAGAGGTGCTCCAATTCGGCTTAACTGTGACACACGCCCGCCCTCCTCCCCCGGAACTTCCATTCGGTTAAACTTAGGGGCCGCTTGGCACCGCCCATGCCCGGGGAAGGTGCTCCTCTTCGGCTTACTGTGACGCGAGCATGCCCTCCTCCTCCGGAGCTTCCATTCAGTTAAACTTAGGGGCCGCTTGGAACCGCCCGTGCCCGGGGAAGGTGCTCCTCTTCGGCTTACTGTGACGCGAGCATGCCCTCCTCCTCCGGAGCTTCCATTCGGTTAAACTTAGGGGCCGCTTGGAACCGCCCGTGCCCGGGGAAGGTGCTCCTCTTCGGCTTACTGTGACGCGAGCATGCCCTCCTCCTCCGGAGCTTCCATTCGGTTAAACTTAGGGGCCGCTTGGCACCGCCCGTGCCCGGGGAAGGTGCTCTTCTACGGCTTAACTGCCACGCACGCCGGCCGGAGCTCTGGTACGGTCCGAACCGCGCGAAACGTCGCCACCGATCGTGTCCGGGAGAACGTGCTCTTCTTCGTCCACTCTCCTCTTCGCCCACGCTCTTCTTCGGCGCACGCCGGCCGTCTAACCGCTCCAGCGCCCCGTCGTGCCGCTCGGCGAAACTACAATGCCCCCGAATATTTTTTAGACCCGCGAAGCACTGAACCCGCGAAAGGTGAACCGCGAAGTAGCGAGGGTTCACTGTATGTATAAGACCAAGACCTACAAAAAAGTCTCTTGGAGCAATGAGCTAGGTTTTACAGGAAGTCGGCCATTTTGAATTTACTTAAAAGGGGGCGGGTCACCACAATGGACTTTGTGTAGAAATTATTATTGGGGCCCGAGCAGCGACGGCGGCGAGGTCCCTATTGTTTTTGTAGAAATTATTATTAGGGCCTGAGCAGCGACCGCTACGAGGTCCCCATTGTTTTTGTGGAAATTATTATTATTTTTATTATTATTATTATTAGGGCCCGAGCAGTGACCGCTGCGAGGTCCCTATTGTTTTTCTAGAAATTGTTATTAGGGCCCGAGCTGCGACGGCTGCGAGGTCCCTATTGTTTTTGTAGAAAATATTATTACTTTTATTATTATTAATATTATTATTATTATTATTAGGGCCTGAGCAGCGACCGCTGCGAAGTCCCTATTGTTTTTGTAGAAATTATTATTATTATTATTTTTCCGATTGTTCGATCGCATTTTTGACCCCCGAAACATGCACAAAAACTCACCAAACTTGGCAGTCTCATCGGGCATGGCGAAAAATTTGATATTTTAACGTCTAATATGAACAGGAAGTGAGTTATGAATTTTTGAAAGTCCGACTTTTGCCCTTTTTTGCATGTTTACAGGGGTCATTCTTTTGCACCCTGATCCTAAAGGCTTCATCTGATTGCCTTAAAATTCTGTCTGTAGCATCTGAAGACCTGGGACAAACACTGGGGCTAAAATTTTTTGTTTCCGAAATACTATATGACGGGGGCGGGGCTTCAAAGTTTTCACTTAAGATTTCCTTCGCCGCAATGGACAAAATGCTTCATAACTCTCCTGCACATGCTGCTAAAAATCCAAAACTTCACATGTACATAAAAAGTCTGTACCTGAAGACATCTATATGTTTATATTCAGTTATACACCTTGCGCCAATCAATATCATTTTTTACATTTTGACGTACTGCACGGTGCCCTTTTAACGAATCTGATTGAAAATTGGCTAGAAAAGACTCAAGACATTGATCTTACTCTATCCCTATTTTTGTGACTTTCCTTCGAAGGGCGTGGCTATTACGGTGCCGCAGAGTCTGATTATTCTCCGTGGCAACAAAAGTTCCTGCAAAATGATTCAGATGATCCATCTTCTCGAAATTTTTCACATTTGAGGATATTCAGGCCCTGAAGACGGCTGCCAACTTATTTTTGATCGCAGTGGTAGCGCCACCAACTGGTTAAAACAAATACAAATTATTTTCGTTGATGTTTTTCTCCGGGCAGGTGAACAAAATCTACCTTATATTTGCTCGGATGAGTGTTTAGGCCTTGAGCATGTCACAATACGAAAGTCTTTCGCCTTCTTCAGAGTGTCACATGATGCTGTCTTGTGACCCGTCTTTATCAGCTGATGTTCCATGAGGGCGTGACTTACCTGTCACAAGAATGAAGGCAAGTCACGCCCCCCGCTGTCCGTTCACTCCGCCAAGATGCTGGTCCAGGTGGTAGAGAGGATGAAGGCTCCCTTGTCTCTGTTCATGGTTTTTATGCCTCGCTTGCAGATATCAATGGCCTCTCTGATCCAGCGCTGTTGTTTGTTCTCTTCTGTGCGGATGACCCTGCCCTTCTCCCGGTCCATGATGTGGTTTTCCCTTTTGCAGTGGTCAGTGATTGCTGATTTGTAATGTTCATGTTGTGCTTGTTCTTTTACTGCTCTGATTTTTTTCATTTTTTTGACAGGTAAGTCACACCCTCATGGAACATCAGCTCAAGACACCATCATGCGACACTCTGAAGAAGGCGAAAGACTCGCCGAAACATGTCAGGTAAAAAATTAACCTAAAACATAATTGTCTGCTTTTAATGAATCAGTCAAATATCAATAATAAGAAGACAAAATGAACCTAATACAAATAAATGAATGCTTAATAACTCCCCTGCACATGCTCCTAAAAATCCAAACCTTCACCTGTAAATTAAACGTCCCGACCTGAAGACATCGTAATGTTATTATTTTGTTATACACACAGTGCCGCCAAGTGGAATCAAAAATTTGTTTTTATTTTAATTTTCACGTACTGCACGGTGCCCTTTTGACGAATCCGACTGAAAATTAGTCAGAAAAGACTCAAGACAATGATCTTACTCTCTGCCGAATTTTGTGACGTTTTGGCAAAAGGCGTGGCTATTAAGGTGCTGAAAAGTCCGATTGTACTCTGTGGCAACAAAAGCTCCGGCAACATGACTCAGATGATCCTATCTTCTCGAAGTTGTACACATTTGAGGATACTTCAGCCCTGAAGACATCTACCAACTTATTTTACATCGTAGTAGTAGCGCCACCAACTGGTAAAAGCTAATACAAGTTATTTTCTTGGATGTTTTTCTCCGTGCAACTCAACAAGGTCGCCCTCATATATGCTCGGATGACTGTTTCGGCCATGAGGATGTCACAATACGAAATTCGTCCTTTTTCGTGAAAAGTTGTGGGAGTGGCATTGCACTGTTCGGCAATAAAACAAAGCTGATTATGAGGTTCTAAATATGAACGACAACTCGTAAAACTTTACACACACATCAGGCCGAGCAAATTTATCAATATTTTATACGTTAGTTGTGCAGCTTTTTTGAAATGGCTCGCCATGGCCCTCGAGAAATGTTAAAAAAAGCAGCTCTGGTTGAGTGTTTCACCTCGCTTTTTGTAAATTTTATGGAGTACAGTGAACCCTCGGTTATCGCGGTTAATGGGGACCGAGACCACCCGCGAAAACTGAAAATCCGCGAAGTAGCGGCGCACCTTCAAAAATGCTTAAAAAAAATATACAATATATATAATAAATATATATATATATATATATATATATATATATATATATATATATATATATATATATATATATATATATATATATATATATACGGGGAGAGAGAGAGTGAAATTCATGTTATAACAAAAAAAACAAATTATTATTAAAACGTATTATTTTTTTATTCCCCAGCCATTCTTTTAGTATTTATTTAATTACTCCGACTTTTACCTGCTGGTACGCCGTCCGGTGTGCCCTGTGAAATGAAAGGTGGCATTCTTTATTTATTTATTCATTTATTCATTCATAACTGACAGCCTCGCGCTCCGCTCGTGCCCGGGTAGAAGAGGTGCTCCAATTTGGCTTAACTGTGACACACGCCCGCCCTCCTCCCCCGGAGCTTCCATTCGGTTAAACTTAGGGGCCGCTTGGCACCGCCCGTGCCCGGGGAAGGTGCTCCTCTTCGGCTTACTGTGACGCGAGCATGCCCTCCTCCTCCGGAGCTTCCATTCGGTTAAACTTAGGGGCCGCTTGGAACCGCCCGTGCCCGGGGAAGGTGCTCCTCTACGGCTTAACTGCCACGCACGCCGGCCGGAGCTCTGGTACGGTCCGAACCGCGCGAAACGTCGCCACTGATCGTGTCCGGGAGAACGTGCTCTTCTTCGTCCACTCTCCTCTTCGCCCACGCTCTTCTTCGGCGCACGCCGGCCGTCTAACCGCTCCAGCGCCCCGTCGTGCCGCTCGGCGAAACTACAATGCCCCCGAATATTTTTTAGACCCGCGAAGCACTGAACCCGCGAAAGGTGAACCGCGAAGTAGCGAGGGTTCACTGTATGTATAAGACCAAGACCTACAAAAAAGTCTCTTGGAGCAATGAGCTAGGTTTTACAGGAAGTCGGCCATTTTGAATTTACTTAAAAGGGGGCGGGTCACCACAATGGACTTTGTGTAGAAATTATTATTGGGGCCCGAGCAGCGACCGCGGCGAGGTCCCTATTGTTTTTGTAGAAATTATTATTATTATTATTTTTCCGATTGTTCGATCGCATTTTTGACCCCCGAAACATGCACAAAAACTCACCAAACTTGGCAGTCTCATCGGGCATGGCGAAAAATTTGATATTTTAACGTCTAATATGAACAGGAAGTGAGTTATGAATTTTTGAAAGTCCGACTTTTGCCCTTTTTTGCATGTTTACAGGGGTCATTCTTTTGCACCCTGATCCTAAAGGCTTCATCTGATTGCCTTAAAATTCTGTCTGTAGCATCTGAAGACCTGGGACAAACACTGGGGCTAAAATTTTTTGTTTCCGAAATACTATATGACGGGGGCGGGGCTTCAAAGTATTCACTTAAGATTTCCTTCGCCGCAATGGACAAAATGCTTAATAACTCTCCTGCACATGCTGCTAAAAATCCAAAACTTCACATGTACATAAAGAGTCTGTACCTGAAGACATCTATATGTTTATATTCAGTTATACACCTTGCGCCAATCAATATCATTTTTTACATTTTGACGTACTGCATGGTGCCCTTTTAACGAATCCGATTGAAAATTGGCTAGAAAAGACTCAAGACATTGATCTTACTCTATCCCTATTTTTATGACTTTCCTTCAAAGGGCGTGGCCATTACGGTGCCGCAGAGTCTGATTATTCTCCGTGGCAACAAAAGTTCCTGCAAAATGATTCAGATGATCCATCTTCTGGAAATCTTTCACATTTGAGGATATTCAGGCCCTGAAGACGGCTGCCAACTTATTTTTGATCGCAGTGGTAGCGCCACCAACTGGTTAAAACAAATACAAATTATTTTCGTTGATGTTTTTCTCCGGGCAGGTGAACAAAATCTACCTTATATTTGCTCGGATGAGTGTTTAGGCCTTGAGCATGTCACAATACAAAAGTCTTTCGCCTTCTTCAGAGTGTCACATGATGCTGTCTTGTGACCCGTCTTTATCAGCTGATGTTCCATGAGGGCGTGACTTACCTGTCACAAGAATGAAGGCAAGTCACGCCCCCCGCTGTCCGTTCACTCCGCCAAGATGCTGGTCCAGGTGGTAGAGAGGATGAAGGCTCCCTTGTCTCTGTTCATGGTTTTTATGCCTCGCTTGCAGATCTCAATGGCCTCTCTGATCCAGCGCTGTTGTTTGTTCTCTTCGGTGCGGATGACCCTGCCCTTCTCCCGGTCCATGATGTGGTTTTCCCTTTTGCAGTGGTCAGTGATTGCTGATTTGTAATGTTCATGTTGTGCTTGTTCTTTGACTGCTCTGATTTTTCATTTTTTTGACAGGTAAGTCACACCCTCATGGAACATCAGCTGATAAAGACGGGTCTCAAGACACCATCATGCGACACTCTGAAGAAGGCGAAAGACTCGCCGAAACATGTCAGGTAAAAAATTAACCTCAAACATAATTGTCTGCTTTTAATGAATCAGTCAAATATCAATAATAAGAAGACAAAATGAACCTAATACAAATAAATAAATGCTTAATAACTCCCCTGCACATGCTCCTAAAAATCCAAACCTTCACCTGTAAATAAAACGTCCCGACCTGAAGACATCTTAATGTTATTATTTTGTTATACACACAGTGCCGCCAAGTGGAATCAAAAATTTGTTTTTATTTTAATTTTCACGTACTGCACGGTGCCCTTTTGACGAATCCGACTGAAAATTAGTCAGAAAAGACTCAAGACAATGATCTTACTCTCTGCCGAATTTTGTGACGTTTTGGCAAAAGGCGTGGCTATTAAGGTGCTGAAAAGTCCGATTGTACTCTGTGGCAACAAAAGCTCCGGCAACATGACTCAGATGATCCTATCTTCTCGAAGTTGTACACATTTGAGGATACTTCAGCCCTGAAGACATCTACCAACTTATTTTACATCGTAGTAGTAGCGCCACCAACTGGTAAAAGCTAATACAAGTTATTTTCTTGGATGTTTTTCTCCGTGCAACTCAACAAGGTCGCCCTCATATATGCTCGGATGACTGTTTCGGCCATGAGGATGTCACAATACGAAATTCGTGATTTTTCGTGAAAAGTTGTGGGAGTGGCATTGCACTGTTCGGCAATAAAACAAAGCTGATTATGAGGTTCTAAATATGAACGACAACTCGTAAAACTTTACACACACATGAGGCCGAGCAAATTTATCAATATTTTATACGTTAGTTGTGCAGCTTTTTTGAAATGGCTCGCCATGGCCCTCGAGAAATGTTAAAAAAAAGCAGCTCTGGTTGAATGTTTCACCTCGCTTTTTGTAAATTTTATGGAGTACAGTGAACCCTCGGTTATCGCGGTTAATGGGGACCGAGACCATCCGCGAAAACTGAAAATCCGCGAAGTAGCGGCGCACCTTCAAAAATGCTTAAAAAAAATATACAATATATATAATAAATATATAAATATATATATATATATATATTTATATATACGGGGAGAGAGAGAGTGAAATTCATGTTATAACAAAAAAAACAAATTATTATTAAAACGTATTATTTTTTTATTCCCCAGCCATTCTTTTTGTATTTATTTAATTACTCCGACTTTTACCTGCTGGTACGCCGTCCGGTGTGCCCTGTGAAATGAAAGGTGGCATTCTTTATTTATTTATTCATTTATTCATTCATAACTGACAGCCTCGCGCTCCGCTCGTGCCCGGGCAGAAGAGGTGCTCCAATTTGGCTTAACTGTGACACACGCCCGTCCTCCTCCCCCGGAGCTTCCATTCGGTTAAACTTAGGGGCCGCTTGGCACCGCCCGTGCCCGGGGAAGGTGCTCCTCTTCGGCTTACTGTGACGCGAGCATGCCCTCCTCCTCCGGAGCTTCCATTCGGTTAAACTTAGGGGCCGCTTGGAACCGCCCGTGCCCGGGGAAGGTGCTCCTCTACGGCTTAACTGCCACGCACGCCGGCCGGAGCTCTGGTACGGTCCGAACCGCGCGAAACGTCGCCACCGATCGTGTCCGGGAGAACGTGCTCTTCTTCGTCCACTCTCCTCTTCGCCCACGCTCTTCTTCGGCGCACGCCGGCCGTCTAACCGCTCCAGCGCCCCGTCGTGCCGCTCGGCGAAACTACAATGCCCCCGAATATTTTTTAGACCCGCGAAGCACTGAACCCGCGAAAGGTGAACCGCGAAGTAGCGAGGGTTCACTGTATGTATAAGACCAAGACCTACAAAAAAGTCTCTTGGAGCAATGAGCTAGGTTTTACAGGAAGTCGGCCATTTTGAATTTACTTAAAAGGGGGCGGGTCACCACAATGGACTTTGTGTAGAAATTATTATTGGGGCCCGAGCAGCGACGGCGGCGAGGTCCCTATTGTTTTTGTAGAAATTATTATTAGGGCCTGAGCAGCGACCGCTACGAGGTCCCCATTGTTTTTGTGGAAATTATTATTATTTTTATTATTATTATTATTAGGGCCCGAGCAGTGACCGCTGCGAGGTCCCTATTGTTTTTCTAGAAATTGTTATTAGGGCCCGAGCTGCGACGGCTGCGAGGTCCCTATTGTTTTTGTAGAAAATATTATTACTTTTATTATTATTAATATTATTATTATTATTATTAGGGCCTGAGCAGCGACCGCTGCGAAGTCCCTATTGTTTTTGTAGAAATTATTATTATTATTATTTTTCCGATTGTTCGATCGCATTTTTGACCCCCGAAACATGCACAAAAACTCACCAAACTTGGCAGTCTCATCGGGCATGGCGAAAAATTTGATATTTTAACGTCTAATATGAACAGGAAGTGAGTTATGAATTTTTGAAAGTCCGACTTTTGCCCTTTTTTGCATGTTTACAGGGGTCATTCTTTTGCACCCTGATCCTAAAGGCTTCATCTGATTGCCTTAAAATTCTGTCTGTAGCATCTGAAGACCTGGGACAAACACTGGGGCTAAAACTTTTTGTTTCCGAAATACTATATGACGGGGGCGGGGCTTCAAAGTTTTCACTTAAGATTTCCTTCGCCGCAATGGACAAAATGCTTAATAACTCTCCTTCACATGCTGCTAAAAATCCAAAACTTCACATGTACATAAAGAGTCTGTACCTGAAGACATCGATATGTTTATATTCAGTTATACACCTTGCGCCAATCAATATCATTTTTTACATTTTGACGTACTGCATGGTACCCTTTTAACGAATCCGATTGAAAATTGGCTAGAAAAGACTCAAGACATTGATCTTACTCTATCCCTATTTTTATGACTTTCCTTCAAAGGGCGTGGCTATTACGGTGCCGCAGAGTCTGATTATTCTCCGTGGCAACAAAAGTTCCTGCAAAATGATTCAGATGATCCATCTTCTGGAAATCTTTCACATTTGAGGATATTCAGGCCCTGAAGACGGCTGCCAACTTATTTTTGATCGCAGTGGTAGCGCCACCAACTGGTTAAAACAAATACAAATTATTTTCGTTGATGTTTTTCTCCGGGCAGGTGAACAAAATCTACCTTATATTTGCTCGGATGAGTGTTTAGGCCTTGAGCATGTCACAATACAAAAGTCTTTCGCCTTCTTCAGAGTGTCACATGATGCTGTCTTGTGACCCGTCTTTATCAGCTGATGTTCCATGAGGGCGTGACTTACCTGTCACAAGAATGAAGGCAAGTCACGCCCCCCGCTGTCCGTTCACTCCGCCAAGATGCTGGTCCAGGTGGTAGAGAGGATGAAGGCTCCCTTGTCTCTGTTCATGGTTTTTATGCCTCGCTTGCAGATCTCAATGGCCTCTCTGATCCAGCGCTGTTGTTTGTTCTCTTCTGTGCGGATGACCCTGCCCTTCTCCCGGTCCATGATGTGGTTTTCCCTTTTGCAGTGGTCAGTGATTGCTGATTTGTAATGTTCATGTTGTGCTTGTTCTTTTACTGCTCTGATTTTTTTCATTTTTTTGACAGGTAAGTCACACCCTCATGGAACATCAGCTGATAAAGACGGGTCTCAAGACACCATCATGCGACACTCTGAAGAAGGCGAAAGACTCGCCGAAACATGTCAGGTAAAAAATTAACCTAAAACATAATTGTCTGCTTTTAATGAATCAGTCAAATATCAATAATAAGAAGACAAAATGAACCTAATACAAATAAATGAATGCTTAATAACTCCCCTGCACATGCTCCTAAAAATCCAAACCTTCACCTGTAAATAAAACGTCCCGACCTGAAGACATCTTAATGTTATTATTTTGTTATACACACAGTGCCGCCAAGTGGAATCAAAAATGTGTTTTTATTTTAATTTTCACGTACTGCACGGTGCCCTTTTGACGAATCCGACTGAAAATTAGTCAGAAAAGACTCAAGACAATGATCTTACTCTCTGCCGAATTTTGTGACGTTTTGGCAAAAGGCGTGGCTATTAAGGTGCTGAAAAGTCCAATTGTACTCTGTGGCAACAAAAGCTCCGGCAACATGACTCAGATGATCCTATCTTCTCGAAGTTGTACACATTTGAGGATACTTCAGCCCTGAAGACATCTACCAACTTATTTTACATCGTAGTAGTAGCGCCACCAACTGGTAAAAGCTAATACAAGTTATTTTCTTGGATGTTTTTCTCCGTGCAACTCAACAAGGTCGCCCTCATATATGCTCGGATGACTGTTTCGGCCATGAGGATGTCACAATACGAAATTAGTCCTTTTTCGTGAAAAGTTGTGGGAGTGGCATTGCACTGTTCGGCAATAAAACAACGCTGATTATGAGGTTCTAAATATGAACGACAACTCGTGAAACTTTACACACACATCAGGCCGAGCAAATTTATCAATATTTTATACGTTAGTTGTGCAGCTTTTTTGAAATGGCTCGCCATGGCCCTCGAGAAATGTTTTAAAAAAAGCAGCTCTGGTTGAGTGTTTCACCTCGCTTTTTGTAAATTTTATGGAGTACAGTGAACCCTCGGTTATCGCGGTTAATGGGGACCGAGACCACCCGCGAAAACTGAAAATCCGCGAAGTAGCGGCGCACCTTCAAAAATGCTTAAAAAAAATATACAATATATATAATAAATATATATATATATATATATATATATATATATACGGGAAGAGAGAGAGTGAAATTCATGTTATAACAAAAAAAACTAATTATTATTAAAACGTATTATTTTTTTATTCCCCAGCCATTCTTTTTGTATTTATTTAATTACTCCGACTTTTACCTGCTGGTACGCCGTCCGGTGTGCCCTGTGAAATGAAAGGTGGCATTCTTTATTTATTTATTCATTTATTCATTCATAACTGACAGCCTCGCGCTCCGCTCGTGCCCGGGCAGAAGAGGTGCTCCAATTTGGCTTAACTGTGACACACGCCCGCCCTCCTCCCCCGGAGCTTCCATTCGGTTAAACTTAGGGGCCGCTTGGCACCGCCCGTGCCCGGGGAAGGTGCTCCTCTTCGGCTTACTGTGACGCGAGCATGCCCTCCTCCTCCGGAGCTTCCATTCGGTTAAACTTAGGGGCCGCTTGGAACCGCCCGTGCCCGGGGAAGGTGCTCCTCTTCGGCTTACTGTGACGCGAGCATGCCCTCCTCCTCCGGAGCTTCCATTCGGTTAAACTTAGGGGCCGCTTGGCACCGCCCGTGCCCGGGGAAGGTGCTCCTCTACGGCTTAACTGCCACGCACGCTGGCCGGAGCTCTGGTACGGTCCGAACCGCGCGAAACGTCGCCACCGATCGTGTCCGGGGGAACGTGCTCTTCTTCGTCCACTCTCCTCTTCGCCCACGCTCTTCTTCGGCGCACGCCGGCCGTCTAACCGCTCCAGCGCCCCGTCGTGCCGCTCGGCGAAACTACAATGCCCCCGAATATTTTTTAGACCCGCGAAGCACTGAACCCGCGTAAGGTGAACCGCGAAGTAGCGAGGGTTCACTGTATGTATAAGACCAAGACCTACAAAAAAGTCTCTTGGAGCAATGAGCTAGGTTTTACAGGAAGTCGGCCATTTTGAATTTACTTAAAAGGGGGCGGGTCACCACAATGGACTTTGTGTAGAAATTATTATTGGGGCCCGAGCAGCGACCGCGGCGAGGTCCCTATTGTTTTTGTAGAAAATATTATTACTTTTATTATTATTATTATTATTATTATTAGGGCCTGAGCAGCGACCGCTGCGAAGTCCCTATTGTTTTTGTAGAAATTATTATTATTATTATTTTTCCGATTGTTCGATCGCGTTTTTGACCCCCGAAACATGCACAAAAACTCACCAAACTTGGCAGTCTCATCGGGCATGGCGAAAAATTTGATATTTTAACGTCTAATATGAACAGGATGTGAGTTATGAAATTTTGAAAGTCCGACTTTTGCCCTTTTTTGCATGTTTACAGGGGTCATTCTTTTGCACCCTGTTCCTAAAGGCTTCATCTGATTGCCTTAAAATTCTGTCTGTAGCATCTGAAGACCTGGCACAAACACTGGGGCTAAAATTTTTTGTTTCCGAAATACTATATGACGGGGGCGGGGCATCAAAGTTTTCACTTAAGATTTCCTTCGCCGCAATGGACAAAATGCTTAATAACTCTCCTGCACATGCTGCTAAAAATCCAAAACTTCACATGTACATAAAGAGTCTGTACCTGAAGACATCTATATGTTTATATTCAGTTATACACCTTGCGCCAATCAATATAATTTTTTACATTTTGACGTACTGCACGGTGCCCTTTTAACGAATCTGATTGAAAATTGGCTAGAAAAGACTCAAGACATTGATCTTACTCTATCCCTATTTTTGTGACTTTCCTTCGAAGGGCGTGGCTATTACGGTGCCGCAGAGTCTGATTATTCTCCGTGGCAACAAAAGTTCCTGCAAAATGATTCAGATGATCCATCTTCTCGAAATTTTTCACATTTGAGGATATTCAGGCCCTGAAGACGGCTGCCAACTTATTTTTGATCGCAGTGGTAGCGCCACCAACTGGTTAAAACAAATACAAATTATTTTCGTTGATTTTTTTCTCCGGGCAGGTTAACAAAATCTACCTTACATTTGCTCGGATGAGTGTTTAGGCCTTGAGGATGTCACAATACGAAAGTCTTTCGCCTTCTTCAGAGTGTCACATGATGGTGTCTTGTGGCCCGTCTTTATCAGCTGATGTTCCATGAGGGCGTGACTTACCTGTCACAAGAATGAAGGCAAGTCACGCCCCCCGCTGTCCGTTCACTAGGCCAAAATGCTGCTCCAGGTGGTAGAGAGGATGAAGGCTCCCTTGTCTCTGTTCATGGTTTTTATGCCTCGCTTGCAGATCTCAATGGCCTCTCTGATCCAGCGCTGTTGTTTGTTCTCTTCGGTGCGGATGACCCTGCCCTTCTCCCGGTCCATGATGTGGTTTTCCCTTTTGCAGTGGTCAGTGATTGCTGATTTGTAATGTTCATGTTGTGCTTGTTCTTTTACTGCTCTGATTTTTCATTTTTTTGACAGGTAAGTCACACCCTCATGGAACATCAGCTGATAAAGACGGGTCTCAAGACACCATCATGCGACACTCTGAAGAAGGCGAAAGACTCGCCGAAACATGTCAGGTAAAAAATTAACCTAAAACATAATTGTCTGCTTTTAATGAATCAGTCAAATATCAATAATAAGAAGACAAAATGAACCTAATACAAATAAATGAATGCTTAATAACTCCCCTGCACATGCTCCTAAAAATCCAAACCTTCACCTGTAAATAAAACGTCCCGACCTGAAGACATCTTAATGTTATTATTTTGTTATACACACAGTGCCGCCAAGTGGAATCAAAAATGTGTTTTTATTTTAATTTTCACGTACTGCACGGTGCCCTTTTGACGAATCCGACTGAAAATTAGTCAGAAAAGACTCAAGACAATGATCTTACTCTCTGCCGAATTTTGTGACGTTTTGGCAAAAGGCGTGGCTATTAAGGTGCTGAAAAGTCCGATTGTACTCTGTGGCAACAAAAGCTCCGGCAACATGACTCAGATGATCCTATCTTCTCGAAGTTGTACACATTTGAGGATACTTCAGCCCTGAAGACATCTACCAACTTATTTTACATCGTAGTAGTAGCGCCACCAACTGGTAAAAGCTAATACAAGTTATTTTCTTGGATGTTTTTCTCCGTGCAACTCAACAAGGTCGCCCTCATATATGCTCGGATGACTGTTTCGGCCATGAGGATGTCACAATACGAAATTCGTGATTTTTCGTGAAAAGTTGTGGGAGTGGCATTGCACTGTTCGGCAATAAAACAAAGCTGATTATGAGGTTCTAAATATGAACGACATCTCGTAAAACTTTACACACACATCAGGCCGAGCAAATTTATCAATATTTTATACGTTAGTTGTGCAGCTTTTTTGAAATGGCTCGCCATGGCCCTCGAGAAATGTTAAAAAAAAGCAGCTCTGGTTGAGTGTTTCACCTCGCTTTTTGTAAATTTTATGGAGTACAGTGAACCCTCGGTTATCGCGGTTAATGGGGACCGAGACCACCCGCGAAAACTGAAAATCCGCGAAGTAGCGGCGCACCTTCAAAAATGCTTAAAAAAAATATACAATATATATAATAAATATATAAATATATATATATATATATATATATATATATATATATATATATATATATACGGGGAGAGAGAGAGTGAAATTCATGTTATAACAAAAAAACCAAATTAATATTAAAACGTATTATTTTTTTATTCCCCAGCCATTCTTTTTGTATTTATTTAATTACTCCGACTTTTACCTGCTGGTACGCCGTCCGGTGTGCCCTGTGAAATGAAAGGTGGCATTCTTTATTTATTTATTCATTCATAACTGACAGCCTCGCGCTCCGCTCGTGCCCGGGCAGAAGAGGTGCTCCAATTTGGCTTAACTGTGACACACGCCCGTCCTCCTCCCCCGGAGATTCCATTCGGTTAAACTTAGGGGCCGCTTGGCACCGCCCGTGCCCGGGGAAGGTGCTCCTCTTCGGCTTACTGTGACGCGAGCATGCCCTCCTCCTCCGGAGCTTCCATTCGGTTAAACTTAGGGGCCGCTTGGAACCGCCCGTGCCCGGGGAAGGTGCTCCTCTTTGGCTTACTGTGACGCGAGCATGCCCTCCTCCTCCGGAGCTTCCATTCGGTTAAACTTAGGGGCCGCTTGGCACCGCCCGTGCCCGGGGAAGGTGCTCCTCTACGGCTTAACTGCCACGCACGCTGGCCGGAGCTCTGGTACGGTCCGAACCGCGCGAAACGTCGCCACCGATCGTGTCCGGGGGAACGTGCTCTTCTTCGTCCACTCTCCTCTTCGCCCACGCTCTTCTTCGGCGCACGCCGGCCGTCTAACCGCTCCAGCGCCCCGTCGTGCCGCTCGGCGAAACTACAATGCCCCCGAATATTTTTTAGACCCGCGAAGCACTGAACCCGCGAAAGGTGAACCGCGAAGTAGCGAGGGTTCACTGTATGTATAAGACCAAGACCTACAAAAAAGTCTCTTGGAGCAATGAGCTAGGTTTTACAGGAAGTCGGCCATTTTGAATTTACTTAAAAGGGGGCGGGTCACCACAATGGACTTTGTGTAGAAATTATTATTGGGGCCCGAGCAGCGACGGCGGCGAGGTCCCTATTGTTTTTCTAGAAATTGTTATTAGGGCCCGAGCTGCGACGGCTGCGAGGTCCCTATTGTTTTTGTAGAAAATATTATTACTTTTATTATCATTATTATTATTATTATTAGGGCCTGAGCAGCGACCGCTGCGAAGTCCCTATTGTTTTTGTAGAAATTATTATTATTATTATTTTTCCGATTGTTCGATCGCATTTTTGACCCCCGAAACATGCACAAAAACTCACCAAACTTGGCAGTCTCATCGGGCATGGCGAAAAATTTGATATTTTAACGTCTAATATGAACAGGAAGTGAGTTATGAATTTTTGAAAGTCCGACTTTTGCCCTTTTTTGCATGTTTACAGGGGTCATTCTTTTGCACCCTGATCCTAAAGGCTTCATCTGATTGCCTTAAAATTCTGTCTGTAGCATCTGAAGACCTGGCACAAACACTGGGGCTAAAATTTTTTGTTTCCGAAATACTATATGACGGGGGCGGGGCATCAAAGTTTTCACTTAAGATTTCCTTCGCCGCAATGGACAAAATGCTTAATAACTCTCCTGCACATGCTGCTAAAAATCCAAAACTTCACATGTACATAAAGAGTCTGTACCTGAAGACATCGATATGTTTATATTCAGTTATACACCTTGCGCCAATCAATATCATTTTTTACATTTTGACGTACTGCACGGTGCCCTTTTAACGAATCTGATTGAAAATTGGCTAGAAAAGACTCAAGACATTGATCTTACTCTATCCCTATTTTTGTGACTTTCCTTCGAAGGGCGTGGGTATTACGGTGCCGCAGAGTCTGATTATTCTCCGTGGCAACAAAAGTTCCTGCAAAATGATTCAGATGATCCATCTTCTCGAAATTTTTCACATTTGAGGATATTCAGGCCCTGAAGACGGCTGCCAACTTATTTTTGATCGCAGTGGTAGCACCACCAACTGGTTAAAACAAATACAAATTATTTTCGTTGATTTTTTTCTCCGGGCAGGTTAACAAAATCTACCTTACATTTGCTCGGATGAGTGTTTAGGCCTTGAGGATGTCACAATACGAAAGTCTTTCGCCTTCTTCAGAGTGTCACATGATGGTGTCTTGTGGCCCGTCTTTATCAGCTGATGTTCCATGAGGGGGTGACTTACCTGTCACAAGAACGAAGGCAAGTCACGCCCCCCGCTGTCCGTTCACTCCGCCAAAATGCTGCTCCAGGTGGTAGAGAGGATGAAGGTTCCCTTGTCTCTGTTCATGGTTTTTATGCCTCGCTTGCAGATCTCAATGGCCTCTCTGATCCAGCGCTGTTGTTTGTTCTCTTCTGTGCGGATGACCCTGCCCTTCTCCCGGTCCATGATGTGGTTTTCCCTTTTGCAGTGGTCAGTGATTGCTGATTTGTAATGTTCATGTTGTGCTTGTTCTTTTACTGCTCTGATTTTTTAATTTTTTTGACAGGTAAGTCACACCCTCATGGAACATCAGCTGATAAAGACTGGTCTCAAGACACCATCATGCGACACTCTGAAGAAGGCGAAAGACTCGCCGAAACATGTCAGGTAAAAAATTAACCTAAAACATAAATGTCTGCTTTTAATGAATCAGTCAAATATCAATAATAAGAAGACAAAATGAACCTAATACAAATAAATGAATGCTTAATAACTCCCCTGCACATGCTCCTAAAAATCCAAACCTTCACCTGTAAATAAAACGTCCCGACCTGAAGACATCTTAATGTTATTATTTTGTTATACACACAGTGCCGCCAAGTGGAATCAAAAATTTGTTTTTATTTTAATTTTCACGTACTGCACGGTGCCCTTTTGACGAATCCGACTGAAAATTAGTCAGAAAAGACTCAAGACAATGATCTTACTCTCTGCCGAATTTTGTGACGTTTTGGCAAAAGGCGTGGCTATTAAGGTGCTGAAAAGTCAGATTGTACTTTGTGGCAACAAAAGCTCCGGCAACATGACTCAGATGATCCTCTCTTCTCGAAGTTGTACACATTTGAGGATACTTCAGCCCTGAAGACATCTACCAACTTATTTTACATCATAGTAGTAGCGCCACCAACTGGTAAAAGCTAATACAAGTTATTTTCTTGGATGTTTTTCTCCGTGCAACTCAACATGGTCGCCCTCATATATGCTCGGATGACTGTTTCGGCCATGAGGATGTCACAATACGAAATTCATGATTTTTCGTGAAAAGTTGTGGGAGTGGCATTGCACTGTTCGGCAATAAAACAAAGCTGATTATGAGGTTCTAAATATGAACGACAACTCGTAAAACTTTACACACACATCAGGCCGAGCAAATTTATCAATATTTTATAAGTTAGTTGTGCAGCTTTTTTGAAATGGCTCGCCATGGCCCTCGAGAAATGTTAAAAAAAAGCAGCTCTGGTTGAGTGTTTCACCTCGCTTTTTGTAAATTTTATGGAGTACAGTGAACCCTCGGTTATCGCGGTTAATGGGGACCGAGACCACCCGCGAAAACTGAAAATCCGCGAAGTAGCGGCGCACCTTCAAAAATGCTTAAAAAAAATATACAATATATATAATAAATATATATATATATATATATATATATATATATATATATATATATATATATATATACGGGGAGAGAGAGAGTGAAATTCATTTTAGAACAAAAAAAACAAATTATTATTAAAACGTATTATTTTTTTATTCCCCAGCCATTCTTTTTGTATTTATTTAATTACTCCGACTTTTACCTGCTGGTACGCCGTCCGGTGTGCCCTGTGAAATGAAAGGTGGCATTCTTTATTTATTTATTCATTTATTCATTCATAACTGACAGCCTCGCGCTCCGCTCGTGCCCGGGCGGAAGAGGTGCTCCAATTCGGCTTAACTGTGACACACGCCCGCCCTCCTCCCCCGGAACTTCCATTCGGTTAAACTTAGGGGCCGCTTGGCACCGCCCGTGCCCGGGGAAGGTGCTCCTCTTCGGCTTACTGTGACGCGAGCATGCCCTCCTCCTCCGGAGCTTCCATTCAGTTAAACTTAGGGGCCGCTTGGAACCGCCCGTGCCCGGGGAAGGTGCTCCTCTTCGGCTTACTGTGACGCGAGCATGCCCTCCTCCTCCGGAGCTTCCATTCGGTTAAACTTAGGGGCCGCTTGGAACCGCCCGTGCCCGGGGAAGGTGCTCCTCTTCGGCTTACTGTGACGCGAGCATGCCCTCCTCCTCCGGAGCTTCCATTCGGTTAAACTTAGGGGCCGCTTGGCACCGCCCGTGCCCGGGGAAGGTGCTCCTCTACGGCTTAACTGCCACGCACGCCGGCCGGAGCTCTGGTACGGTCCGAACCGCGCGAAACGTCGCCACCGATCGTGTCCGGGAGAACGTGCTCTTCTTCGTCCACTCTCCTCTTCGCCCACGCTCTTCTTCGGCGCACGCCGGCCGTCTAACCGCTCCAGCGCCCCGTCGTGCCGCTCGGCGAAACTACAATGCCCCCGAATATTTTTTAGACCCGCG
Organism: Idiotropiscis lumnitzeri; assembly: GCF_059441095.1. Taxonomy (NCBI): domain Eukaryota; kingdom Metazoa; phylum Chordata; class Actinopteri; order Syngnathiformes; family Syngnathidae; genus Idiotropiscis; species Idiotropiscis lumnitzeri. The sequence continues at coordinate 765,050 of NW_028283604.1, read as the reverse complement.
AAGCACTGAACCCGCGAAAGGTGAACCGCGAAGTAGCGAGGGTTCACTGTATGTATAAGACCAAGACCTACAAAAAAGTCTCTTGGAGCAATGAGCTAGGTTTTACAGGAAGTCGGCCATTTTGAATTTACTTAAAAGGGGGCGAGTCACCACAATGGACTTTGTGTAGAAATTATTATTGGGGCCCGAGCAGCGACGGCGGCGAGGTCCCTATTGTTTTTGTAGAAATTATTATTAGGGCCTGAGCAGCGACCGCTACGAGGTCCCCATTGTTTTTGTGGAAATTATTATTATTTTTATTATTATTATTATTAGGGCCCGAGCAGTGACCGCTGCGAGGTCCCTAGTGTTTTTCTAGAAATTGTTATTAGGGCCCGAGCTGCGACGGTATATATAGGTCCCTATTGTTTTTGTAGAAAATATTATTACTTTTATTATTATTAATATTATTATTATTATTATTAGGGCCTGAGCAGCGACCGCTGCGAAGTCCCTATTGTTTTTGTAGAAATTATTATTATTATTATTTTTCCGATTGTTCGATCGCATTTTTGACCCCCGAAACATGCACAAAAACTCACCAAACTTGGCAGTCTCATCGGGCATGGCGAAAAATTTGATATTTTAACGTCTAATATGAACAGGAAGTGAGTTATGAATTTTTGAAAGTCCGACTTTTGCCCTTTTTTGCATGTTTACAGGGGTCATTCTTTTGCACCCTGATCCTAAAGGCTTCATCTGATTGCCTTAAAATTAAAGGCAATTAAAATTCTGTCTGTAGCATCTGAAGACCTGGGACAAACACTGGGGCTAAAATTTTTTGTTTCCGAAATACTATATGACGGGGGCGGGGCTTCAAAGTTTTCACTTAAGATTTCCTTCGCCGCAATGGACAAAATGCTTAATAACTCTCCTGCACATGCTGCTAAAAATCCAAAACTTCACATGTACATAAAAAGTCTGTACCTGAAGACATCTATATGTTTATATTCAGTTATACACCTTGCGCCAATCAATATCATTTTTTACATTTTGACGTACTGCACGGTGCCCTTTTAACGAATCTGATTGAAAATTGGCTAGAAAAGACTCAAGACATTGATCTTACTCTATCCCTATTTTTGTGACTTTCCTTCGAAGGGCGTGGCTATTACGGTGCCGCAGAGTCTGATTATTCTCCGTGGCAACAAAAGTTCCTGCAAAATGATTCAGATGATCCATCTTCTCGAAATTTTTCACATTTGAGGATATTCAGGCCCTGAAGACGGCTGCCAACTTATTTTTGATCGCAGTGGTAGCGCCACCAACTGGTTAAAACAAATACAAATTATTTTCGTTGATGTTTTTCTCCGGGCAGGTGAACAAAATCTACCTTATATTTGCTCGGATGACTGTTTCGGCCATGAGGATGTCACAATACGAAATTCGTCCTTTTTCGTGAAAAGTTGTGGGAGTGGCATTGCACTGTTCGGCAATAAAACAAAGCTGATTATGAGGTTCTAAATATGAACGACAACTCGTAAAACTTTACACACACATCAGGCCGAGCAAATTTATCAATATTTTATACGTTAGTTGTGCAGCTTTTTTGAAATGGCTCGCCATGGCCCTCGAGAAATGTTTAAAAAAGCAGCTCTGGTTGAGTGTTTCACCTCGCTTTTTGTAAATTTTATGGAGTACAGTGAACCCTCGGTTATCGCGGTTAACGGGGACCGAGACCACCCGCGAAAACTGAAAATCCGCGAAGTAGCGGCGCACCTTCAAAAATGCTTAAATAAAATAAACAATATATATAATAAATATATATATATATATATATATATATATATATATATATATATATATATATATATATACGGGGAGAGAGAGAGTGAAATTCATGTTATAACAAAAAAACCAAATTATTATTAAAACGTATTATTTTTTTATTCCCCAGCCATTCTTTTAGTATTTATTTAATTACTCCGACTTTTACCTGCTGGTACGCCGTCCGGTGTGCCCTGTGAAATGAAAGGTGGCATTCTTTATTTATTTATTCATTTATTCATTCATAACTGACAGCCTCGCGCTCCGCTCGTGCCCGGGCAGAAGAGGTGCTCCAATTTGGCTTAACTGTGACACACGCCCGCCCTCCGCCCCCGGAGCTTCCATTCGGTTAAACTTAGGGGCCGCTTGGCACCGCCCGTGCCCGGGGAAGGTGCTCCTCTTCGGCTTACTGTGACGCGAGCATGCCCTCCTCCTCCGGAGCTTCCATTCGGTTAAACTTAGGGGCCGCTTGGAACCGCCCGTGCCCGGGGAAGGTGCTCCTCTACGGCTTAACTGCCACGCACGCCGGCCGGAGCTCTGGTACGTTCCGAACCGCGCGAAACGTCGCCACCGATCGTGTCCGGGGGAACGTGCTCTTCTTCGTCCACTCTCCTCTTCGCCCACGCTCTTCTTCGGCGCACGCCGGCCGTCTAACCGCTCCAGCGCCCCGTCGTGCCGCTCGGCGAAACTACAATGCCCCCGAATATTTTTTAGACCCGCGAAGCACTGAACCCGCGAAAGGTGAACCGCGAAGTAGCGAGGGTTCACTGTATGTATAAGACCAAGACCTACAAAAAAGTCTCTTGGAGCAATGAGCTAGGTTTTACAGGAAGTCGGCCATTTTGAATTTACTTAAAAGGGGGCGGGTCACCACAATGGACTTTGTGTAGAAATTATTATTGGGGCCCGAGCAGCGACCGCGGCCAGGTCCCTATTGTTTTTGTAGAAAACATTATTACTTTTATTATTATTATTATTATTATTATTAGGGCCTGAGCAGCGACCGCTGCGAAGTCCCTATTGTTTTTGTAGAAATTATTATTATTATTATTTTTCCGATTGTTCGATCGCATTTTTGACCCCCGAAACATGCACAAAAACTCACCAAACTTGGCAGTCTCATCGGGCATGGCGAAAAATTTGATATTTTAACGTCTAATATGAACAGGAAGTGAGTTATGAATTTTTGAAAGTCCGACTTTTGCCCTTTTTTGCATGTTTACAGGGGTCATTCTTTTGCACCCTGATCCTAAAGGCTTCATCTGATTGCCTTAAAATTCTGTCTGTAGCATCTGAAGACCTGGGACAAACACTGGGGCTAAAATTTTTTGTTTCCGAAATACTATATGACGGGGGCGGGGCTTCAAAGTTTTCACTTAAGATTTCCTTCGCCGCAATGGACAAAATGCTTAATAACTCTCCTGCACATGCTGCTAAAAATCCAAAACTTCACATGTACATAATGAGTCTGTACCTGAAGACATCTATATGTTTATATTCAGTTATACACCTTGCGCCAATCAATATCCTTTTTTACATTTTGACGTACTGCATGGTGCCCTTTTAACGAATCCGATTGAAAATTGGCTAGAAAAGACTCAAGACATTGATCTTACTCTATCCCTATTTTTGTGACTTTCCTTCGAAGGGCGTGGGTATTACGGTGCCGCAGAGTCTGATTATTCTCCGTGGCAACAAAAGTTCCTGCAAAATGATTCAGATGATCCATCTTCTCGAAATTTTTCACATTTGAGGATATTCAGGCCCTGAAGACGGCTGCCAACTTATTTTTGATCGCAGTGGTAGCACCACCAACTGGTTAAAACAAATACAAATTATTTTCGTTGATTTTTTTCTCCGGGCAGGTTAACAAAATCTACCTTACATTTGCTCGGATGAGTGTTTAGGCCTTGAGGATGTCACAATACGAAAGTCTTTCGCCTTCTTCAGAGTGTCACATGATGGTGTCTTGTGGCCCGTCTTTATCAGCTGATGTTCCATGAGGGCGTGACTTACCTGTCACAAGAACGAAGGCAAGTCACGCCCCCCGCTGTCCGTTCACTCCGCCAAAATGCTGCTCCAGGTGGTAGAGAGGATGAAGGCTCCCTTGTCTCTGTTCATGGTTTTTATGCCTCGCTTGCAGATCTCAATGGCCTCTCTGATCCAGCGCTGTTGTTTGTTCTCTTCTGTGCGGATGACCCTGCCCTTCTCCCGGTCCATGATGTGGTTTTCCCTTTTGCAGTGGTCAGTGATTGCTGATTTGTAATGTTCATGTTGTGCTTGTTCTTTTACTGCTCTGATTTTTTAATTTTTTTGACAGGTAAGTCACACCCTCATGGAACATCAGCTGATAAAGACTGGTCTCAAGACACCATCATGCGACACTCTGAAGAAGGCGAAAGACTCGCCGAAACATGTCAGGTAAAAAATTAACCTAAAACATAAATGTCTGCTTTTAATGAATCAGTCAAATATCAATAATAAGAAGACAAAATGAACCTAATACAAATAAATGAATGCTTAATAACTCCCCTGCACATGCTCCTAAAAATCCAAACCTTCACCTGTAAATAAAACGTCCCGACCTGAAGACATCTTAATGTTATTATTTTGTTATACACACAGTGCCGCCAAGTGGAATCAAAAATTTGTTTTTATTTTAATTTTCACGTACTGCACGGTGCCCTTTTGACGAATCCGACTGAAAATTAGTCAGAAAAGACTCAAGACAATGATCTTACTCTCTGCCGAATTTTGTGACGTTTTGGCAAAAGGCGTGGCTATTAAGGTGCTGAAAAGTCCGATTGTACTTTGTGGCAACAAAAGCTCCGGCAACATGACTCAGATGATCCTATCTTCTCGAAGTTGTACACATTTGAGGATACTTCAGCCCTGAAGACATCTACCAACTTATTTTCCATCGTAGTAGTAGCGCCACCAACTGGTAAAAGCTAATACAAGTTATTTTCTTGGATGTTTTTCTCCGTGCAACTCAACATGGTCGCCCTCATATATGCTCGGATGACTGTTTCGGCCATGAGGATGTCACAATACGAAATTCATGATTTTTCGTGATAAGTTGTGGGAGTGGCATTGCACTGTTCGGCAATAAAACAAAGCTGATTATGAGGTTCTAAATATGAACGACAACTCGTAAAACTTTACACACACATCAGGCCGAGCAAATTTATCAATATTTTATAAGTTAGTTGTGCAGCTTTTTTGAAATGGCTCGCCATGGCCCTCGAGAAATGTTAAAAAAAAGCAGCTCTGGTTGAGTGTTTCACCTCGCTTTTTGTAAATTTTATGGAGTACAGTGAACCCTCGGTTATCGCGGTTAATGGGGACCGAGACCACCCGCGAAAACTGAAAATCCGCGAAGTAGCGGCGCACCTTCAAAAATGCTTAAAAAAAATATACAATATATATAATAAATATATATATATATATATATATATATATATATATATATATACGGGGAGAGAGAGAGTGAAATTCATTTTAGAACAAAAAAACCAAATTATTATTAAAACGTTTTATTTTTTTATTCCCCAGCCATTCTTTTTGTATTTATTTAATTACTCCGACTTTTACCTGCTGGTACGCCGTCCGGTGTGCCCTGTGAAATGAAAGGTGGCATTCTTTATTTATTTATTCATTTATTCATTCATAACTGACAGCCTCGCGCTCCGCTCGTGCCCGGGCGGAAGAGGTGCTCCAATTCGGCTTAACTGTGACACACGCCCGCCCTCCTCCCCCGGAACTTCCATTCGGTTAAACTTAGGGGCCGCTTGGCACCGCCCGTGCCCGGGGAAGGTGCTCCTCTTCGGCTTACTGTGACGCGAGCATGCCCTCCTCCTCCGGAGCTTCCATTCAGTTAAACTTAGGGGCCGCTTGGAACCGCCCGTGCCCGGGGAAGGTGCTCCTCTTCGGCTTACTGTGACGCGAGCATGCCCTCCTCCTCCGGAGCTTCCATTCGGTTAAACTTAGGGGCCGCTTGGAACCGCCCGTGCCCGGGGAAGGTGCTCCTCTTCGGCTTACTGTGACGCGAGCATGCCCTCCTCCTCCGGAGCTTCCATTCGGTTAAACTTAGGGGCCGCTTGGCACCGCCCGTGCCCGGGGAAGGTGCTCCTCTACGGCTTAACTGCCACGCACGCCGGCCGGAGCTCTGGTACGGTCCGAACCGCGCGAAACGTCGCCACCGATCGTGTCCGGGAGAACGTGCTCTTCTTCGTCCACTCTCCTCTTCGCCCACGCTCTTCTTCGGCGCACGCCGGCCGTCTAACCGCTCCAGCGCCCCGTCGTGCCGCTCGGCGAAACTACAATGCCCCCGAATATTTTTTAGACCCGCGAAGCACTGAACCCGCGAAAGGTGAACCGCGAAGTAGCGAGGGTTCACTGTATGTATAAGACCAAGACCTACAAAAAAGTCTCTTGGAGCAATGAGCTAGGTTTTACAGGAAGTCGGCCATTTTGAATTTACTTAAAAGGGGGCGAGTCACCACAATGGACTTTGTGTAGAAATTATTATTGGGGCCCGAGCAGCGACGGCGGCGAGGTCCCTATTGTTTTTGTAGAAATTATTATTAGGGCCTGAGCAGCGACCGCTACGAGGTCCCCATTGTTTTTGTGGAAATTATTATTATTTTTATTATTATTATTATTAGGGCCCGAGCAGTGACCGCTGCGAGGTCCCTATTGTTTTTCTAGAAATTGTTATTAGGGCCCGAGCTGCGACGGCTGCGAGGTCCCTATTGTTTTTGTAGAAAATATTATTACTTTTATTATTATTAATATTATTATTATTATTATTAGGGCCTGAGCAGCGACCGCTGCGAAGTCCCTATTGTTTTTGTAGAAATTATTATTATTATTATTTTTCCGATTGTTCGATCGCATTTTTGACCCCCGAAACATGCACAAAAACTCACCAAACTTGGCAGTCTCATCGGGCATGGCGAAAAATTTGATATTTTAACGTCTAATATGAACAGGAAGTGAGTTATGAATTTTTGAAAGTCCGACTTTTGCCCTTTTTTGCATGTTTACAGGGGTCATTCTTTTGCACCCTGATCCTAAAGGCTTCATCTGATTGCCTTAAAATTCTGTCTGTAGCATCTGAAGACCTGGGACAAACACTGGGGCTAAAATTTTTTGTTTCCGAAATACTATATGACGGGGGCGGGGCTTCAAAGTTTTCACTTAAGATTTCCTTCGCCGCAATGGACAAAATGCTTAATAACTCTCCTGCACATGCTGCTAAAAATCCAAAACTTCACATGTACATAAAAAGTCTGTACCTGAAGACATCTATATGTTTATATTCAGTTATACACCTTGCGCCAATCAATATCATTTTTTACATTTTGACGTACTGCACGGTGCCCTTTTAACGAATCTGATTGAAAATTGGCTAGAAAAGACTCAAGACATTGATCTTACTCTATCCCTATTTTTGTGATTTTCCTTCGAAGGGCGTGGCTATTACGGTGCCGCAGAGTCTGATTATTCTCCGTGGCAACAAAAGTTCCTGCAAAATGATTCAGATGATCCATCTTCTCGAAATTTTTCACATTTGAGGATATTCAGGCCCTGAAGACGGCTGCCAACTTATTTTTGATCGCAGTGGTAGCGCCACCAACTGGTTAAAACAAATACAAATTATTTTCGTTGATGTTTTTCTCCGGGCAGGTGAACAAAATCTACCTTATATTTGCTCGGATGACTGTTTCGGCCATGAGGATGTCACAATACGAAATTCGTCCTTTTTCGTGAAAAGTTGTGGGAGTGGCATTGCACTGTTCGGCAATAAAACAAAGCTGATTATGAGGTTCTAAATATGAACGACAACTCGTAAAACTTTACACACACATCAGGCCGAGCAAATTTATCAATATTTTATACGTTAGTTGTGCAGCTTTTTTGAAATGGCTCGCCATGGCCCTCGAGAAATGTTAAAAAAAGCAGCTCTGGTTGAGTGTTTCACCTCGCTTTTTGTAAATTTTATGGAGTACAGTGAACCCTCGGTTATCGCGGTTAACGGGGACCGAGACCACCCGCGAAAACTGAAAATCCGCGAAGTAGCGGCGCACCTTCAAAAATGCTTAAAAAAAATAAACAATATATATAATAAATATATATATATTTATATATATATATATATATATATATATATATATATACGGGGAGAGAGAGAGTGAAATTCATGTTATAACAAAAAAACCAAATTATTATTAAAACGTATTATTTTTTTATTCCCCAGCCATTCTTTTAGTATTTATTTAATTACTCCGACTTTTACCTGCTGGTACGCCGTCCGGTGTGCCCTGTGAAATGAAAGGTGGCATTCTTTATTTATTTATTCATTTATTCATTCATAACTGACAGCCTCGCGCTCCGCTCGTGCCCGGGCAGAAGAGGTGCTCCAATTTGGCTTAACTGTGACACACGCCCGCCCTCCGCCCCCGGAGCTTCCATTCGGTTAAACTTAGGGGCCGCTTGGAACCGCCCGTGCCCGGGGAAGGTGCTCCTCTTCGGCTTATTGTGACGCGAGCATGCCCTCCTCCTCCGGAGCTTCCATTCGGTTAAACTTAGGGGCCGCTTGGCACCGCCCGTGCCCGGGGAAGGTGCTCCTCTACGGCTTAACTGCCACGCACGCTGGCCGGAGCTCTGGTACGGTCCGAACCGCGCGAAACGTCGCCACCGATCGTGTCCGGGAGAACGTGCTCTTCTTCGTCCACTCTCCTCTTCGCCCACGCTCTTCTTCGGCGCACGCCGGCCGTCTAACCGCTCCAGCGCCCCGTCGTGCCGCTCGGCGAAACTACAATGCCCCCGAATATTTTTTAGACCCGCGAAGCACTGAACCCGCGAAAGGTGAACCGCGAAGTAGCGAGGGTTCACTGTATGTATAAGACCAAGACCTACAAAAAAGTCTCTTGGAGCAATGAGCTAGGTTTTACAGGAAGTCGGCCATTTTGAATTTACTTAAAAGGTGGCGGGTCACCACAATGGACTTTGTGTAGAAATTATTATTGGGGCCCGAGCCGCGACTGCGGCGAGGTCCCTATTGTTTTTGTAGAAAATATTATTACTTTTATTATTATTATTATTATTATTATTAGGGCCTGAGCAGCGACCGCTGCGAAGTCCCTATTGTTTTTGTAGAAATTATTATTATTATTATTTTTCCGATTGTTCGATCGCATTTTTGACCCCCGAAACATGCACAAAAACTCACCAAACTTGGCAGTCTCATCGGGCATGGCGAAAAATTTGATATTTTAACGTCTAATATGAACAGGAAGTGAGTTATGAATTTTTGAAAGTCCGACTTTTGCCCTTTTTTGCATGTTTACAGGGGTCATTCTTTTGCACCCTGATCCTAAAGGCTTCATCTGATTGCCTTAAAATTCTGTCTGTAGCATCTGAAGACCTGGGACAAACACTGGGGCTAAAATTTTTTGTTTCCGAAATACTATATGACGGGGGCGGGGCTTCAAAGTTTTCACTTAAGATTTCCTTCGCCGCAATGGACAAAATGCTTAATAACTCTCCTGCACATGCTGCTAAAAATCCAAAACTTCACATGTACATAAAGAGTCTGTACCTGAAGACATCTATATGTTTATATTCAGTTATACACCTTGCGCCAATCAATATCATTTTTTACATTTTGACGTACTGCATGGTGCCCTTTTAACGAATCCGATTGAAAATTGGCTAGAAAAGACTCAAGACATTGATCTTACTCTATCCCTATTTTTATGACTTTCCTTCAAAGGGCGTGGCTATTACGGTGCCGCAGAGTCTGATTATTCTCCGTGGCAACAAAAGTTCCTGCAAAATGATTCAGATGATCCATCTTCTGGAAATCTTTCACATTTGAGGATATTCAGGCCCTGAAGACGGCTGCCAACTTATTTTTGATCGCAGTGGTAGCGCCACCAACTGGTTAAAACAAATACAAATTATTTTCGTTGATGTTTTTCTCCGGGCAGGTGAACAAAATCTACCTTATATTTGCTCGGATGAGTGTTTAGGCCTTGAGCATGTCACAATACAAAAGTCTTTCGCCTTCTTCAGAGTGTCACATGATGCTGTCTTGTGACCCGTCTTTATCAGCTGATGTTCCATGAGGGCGTGACTTACCTGTCACAAGAATGAAGGCAAGTCACGCCCCCCGCTGTCCGTTCACTCCGCCAAGATGCTGGTCCAGGTGGTAGAGAGGATGAAGGCTCCCTTGTCTCTGTTCATGGTTTTTATGCCTCGCTTGCAGATCTCAATGGCCTCTCTGATCCAGCGCTGTTGTTTGTTCTCTTCTGTGCGGATGACCCTGCCCTTCTCCCGGTCCATGATGTGGTTTTCCCTTTTGCAGTGGTCAGTGATTGCTGATTTGTAATGTTCATGTTGTGCTTGTTCTTTTACTGCTCTGATTTTTTCATTTTTTTGACAGGTAAGTCACACCCTCATGGAACATCAGCTGATAAAGACGGGTCTCAAGACACCATCATGCGACACTCTGAAGAAGGCGAAAGACTCGCCGAAACATGTCAGGTAAAAAATTAACCTAAAACATAATTGTCTGCTTTTAATGAATTAGTCAAATATCAATAATAAGAAGACAAAATGAACCTAATACAAATAAATGAATGCTTAATAACTCCCCTGCACATGCTCCTAAAAATCCAAACCTTCACCTGTAAATAAAACGTCCCGACCTGAAGACATCTTAATGTTATTATTTTGTTATACACACAGTGCCGCCAAGTGGAATCAAAAATTAGTTTTTATTTTAATTTTCACGTACTGCACGGTGCCCTTTTGACGAATCCGACTGAAAATGAGTCAGAAAAGACTCAAGACAATGATCTTACTCTCTGCCGAATTTTGTGACGTTTTGGCAAAAGGCGTGGCTATTAAGGTGCTGAAAAGTCCGATTGTACTCTGTGGCAACAAAAGCTCCGGCAACATGACTCAGATGATCCTATCTTCTCGAAGTTGTACACATTTGAGGATACTTCAGCCCTGAAGACATCTACCAACTTATTTTCCATCGTAGTAGTAGCGCCACCAACTGGTAAAAGCTAATACAAGTTATTTTCTTGGATGTTTTTCTCCGTGCAACTCAACAAGGTCGCCCTCATATATGCTCGGATGACTGTTTCGGCCATGAGGATGTCACAATACGAAATTCGTCCTTTTTCATGAAAAGTTGTGGGAGTGGCATTGCACTGTTCGGCAATAAAACAAAGCTGATTATGAGGTTCTAAATATGAACGACAACTCGTAAAACTTTATACACACATCAGGCCGAGCAAATTTATCAATATTTTATACGTTAGTTGTGCAGCTTTTTTGAAATGGCTCGCCATGGCCCTCGAGAAATGTTAAAAAAAGCAGCTCTGGTTGAGTGTTTCACCTCGCTTTTTGTAAATTTTATGGAGTACAGTGAACCCTCGGTTATCGCGGTTAACGGGGACCGAGACCACCCGCGAAAACTGAAAATCCGCGAAGTAGCGGCGCACCTTCAAAAATGCTTAAAAAAAATAAACAATATATATAATAAATATATATATATATATATATATATATATATATATATACGGGGAGAGAGAGAGTGAAATTCATGTTATAACAAAAAAACCAAATTATTATTAAAACGTATTATTTTTTTATTCCCCAGCCATTCTTTTAGTATTTATTTAATTACTCCGACTTTTACCTGCTGGTACGCCGTCCGGTGTGCCCTGTGAAATGAAAGGTGGCATTCTTTATTTATTTATTCATTTATTCATTCATAACTGACAGCCTCGCGCTCCGCTCGTGCCCGGGCAGAAGAGGTGCTCCAATTTGGCTTAACTGTGACACACGCCCGCCCTCCTCCCCCGGAGCTTCCATTCGGTTAAACTTAGGGGCCGCTTGGCACCGCCCGTGCCCGGGGAAGGTGCTCCTCTTCGGCTTACTGTGACGCGAGCATGCCCTCCTCCTCCGGAGCTTCCATTCGGTTAAACTTAGGGGCCGCTTGGAACCGCCCGTGCCCGGGGAAGGTGCTCCTCTACGGCTTAACTGCCACGCACGCCGGCCGGAGCTCTGGTACGGTCCGAACCGCGCGAAACGTCGCCACCGATCGTGTCCGGGGGAACGTGCTCTTCTTCGTCCACTCTCCTCTTCGCCCACGCTCTTCTTCGGCGCACGCCGGCCGTCTAACCGCTCCAGCGCCCCGTCGTGCCGCTCGGCGAAACTACAATGCCCCCGAATATTTTTTAGACCCGCGAAGCACTGAACCCGCGAAAGGTGAACCGCGAAGTAGCGAGGGTTCACTGTATGTATAAGACCAAGACCTACAAAAAAGTCTCTTGGAGCAATGAGCTAGGTTTTACAGGAAGTCGGCCATTTTGAATTTACTTAAAAGGGGGCGGGTCACCACAATGGACTTTGTGTAGAAATTATTATTGGGCCCCGAGCAGCGACCGCGGCGAGGTCCCTATTGTTTTTGTAGAAAACATTATTACTTTTATTATTATTATTATTATTATTATTAGGGCCTGAGCAGCGACCGCTGCGAAGTCCCTATTGTTTTTGTAGAAATTATTATTATTATTATTTTTCCGATTGTTCGATCGCATTTTTGACCCCCGAAACATGCACAAAAACTCACCAAACTTGGCAGTCTCATCGGGCATGGCGAAAAATTTGATATTTTAACGTCTAATATGAACAGGAAGTGAGTTATGAATTTTTGAAAGTCCGACTTTTGCCCTTTTTTGCATGTTTACAGGGGTCATTCTTTTGCACCCTGATCCTAAAGGCTTCATCTGATTGCCTTAAAATTCTGTCTGTAGCATCTGAAGACCTGGGACAAACACTGGGGCTAAAATTTTTTGTTTCCGAAATACTATATGACGGGGGCGGGGCTTCAAAGTTTTCACTTAAGATTTCCTTCGCCGCAATGGACAAAATGCTTAATAACATTCCTGCACATGCTGCTAAAAATCCAAAACTTCACATGTACATAAAGAGTCTGTACCTGAAGACATCTATATGTTTATATTCAGTTATACACCTTGCGCCAATCAATATCAATTTTTACATTTTGACGTACTGCACGGTGCCCTTTTAACGAATCTGATTGAAAATTGGCTAGAAAAGACTCAAGACATTGATCTTACTCTATCCCTATTTTTGTGACTTTCCTTCGAAGGGCGTGGCTATTACGGTGCCGCAGAGTCTGATTATTCTCCGTGGCAACAAAAGTTCCTGCAAAATGATTCAGATGATCCATCTTCTCGAAATTTTTCACATTTGAGGATATTCAGGCCCTGAAGACGGCTGCCAACTTATTTTTGATCGCAGTGGTAGCGCCACCAACTGGTTAAAACAAATACAAATTATTTTCGTTGATTTTTTTCTCCGGGCAGGTTAACAAAATCTACCTTACATTTGCTCGGATGAGTGTTTAGGCCTTGAGGATGTCACAATACGAAAGTCTTTCGCCTTCTTCAGAGTGTCACATGATGGTGTCTTGTGGCCCGTCTTTATCAGCTGATGTTCCATGAGGGCGTGACTTACCTGTCACAAGAATGAAGGCAAGTCACGCCCCCCGCTGTCCGTTCACTCCGCCAAAATGCTGCTCCAGGTGGTAGAGAGGATGAAGGCTCCCTTGTCTCTGTTCATGGTTTTTATGCCTCGCTTGCAGATCTCAATGGCCTCTCTGATCCAGCGCTGTTGTTTGTTCTCTTCGGTGCGGATGACCCTGCCCTTCTCCCGGTCCATGATGTGGTTTTCCCTTTTGCAGTGGTCAGTGATTGCTGATTTGTAATGTTCATGTTGTGCTTGTTCTTTTACTGCTCTGATTTTTTCATTTTTTTGACAGGTAAGTCACACCCTCATGGAACATCAGCTGATAAAGACGGGTCTCAAGACACCATCATGCGACACTCTGAAGAAGGCAAAAGACTCGCCGAAACATGTCAGGTAAAAAATTAACCTAAAACATAATTGTCTGCTTTTAATGAATCAGTCAAATATCAATAATAAGAAGACAAAATGAACCTAATACAAATAAATGAATGCTTAATAACTCCCCTGCACATGCTCCTAAAAATCCAAACCTTCACCTGTAAATAAAACGTCCCGACCTGAAGACATCTTAATGTTATTATTTTGTTATACACACAGCGCCGCCAAGTGGAATCAAAAATTTGTTTTTATTTTAATTTTCACGTACTGCACGGTGCCCTTTTGACGAATCCGACTGAAAATTAGTCAGAAAAGACTCAAGACAATGATCTTACTCTCTGCCGAATTTTGTGACGTTTTGGCAAAAGGCGTGGCTATTACGGTGCTGAAAAGTCCGATTGTACTCTGTGGCAACAAAAGCTCCGGCAACATGACTCAGATGATCCTATCTTCTCGAAGTTGTACACATTTGAGGATACTTCAGCCCAGAAGACATCTACCAACTTATTTTACATCGTAGTAGTAGCGCCACCAACTGGTAAAAGCTAATACAAGTTATTTTCTTGGATGTTTTTCTCCGTGCAACTCAACAAGGTCGCCCTCATATATGCTCGGATGACTGTTTCGGCCATGAGGATGTCACAATACGAAATTAGTCCTTTTTCGTGAAAAGTTGTGGGAGTGGCATTGCACTGTTCGGCAATAAAACAACGCTGATTATGAGGTTCTAAATATGAACGACAACTCGTGAAACTTTACACACACATCAGGCCGAGCAAATTTATCAATATTTTATACGTTAGTTGTGCAGCTTTTTTTAAATGGCTCGCCATGGCCCTCGAGAAATGTTCAAAAAAGCAGCCCTGATTGAGTGTTTCACCTCGCTTTTTGTAAATTTTATGGAGTACAGTGAACCCTCGGTTATCGCGGTTAATGGGGACCGAGACCACCCGCGAAAACTGAAAATCCGCGAAGTAGCGGCGCACCTTCAAAAATGCTTAAAAAAAATATACAATATATATATATATAGATATATATATATATATATATATATATATATATACGGGGAGAGAGAGAGTGAAATTCATTTTATAACAAAAAAAACAAATTATTATTAAAACGTATTATTTTTTTATTCCCCAGCCATTCTTTTTGTATTTATTTAATTACTCCGACTTTTACCTGCTGGTACGCCGTCCGGTGTGCCCTGTGAAATGAAAGGTGGCATTCTTTATTTATTTATTCATTTATTCATTCATAACTGACAGCCTCGCGCTCCGCTCGTGCCCGGGCGGAAGAGGTGCTCCAATTCGGCTTAACTGTGACACACGCCCGCCCTCCTCCCCCGGAACTTCCATTCTGTTAAACTTAGGGGCCGCTTGGCACCGCCCGTGCCCGGGGAAGGTGCTCCTCTTCGGCTTACTGTGACGCGAGCATGCCCTCCTCCTCCGGAGCTTCCATTCAGTTAAACTTAGGGGCCGCTTGGAACCGCCCGTGCCCGGGGAAGGTGCTCCTCTTCGGCTTACTGTGACGCGAGCATGCCCTCCTCCTCCGGAGCTTCCATTCAGTTAAACTTAGGGGCCGCTTGGAACCGCCCGTGCCCGGGGAAGGTGCTCCTCTTCGGCTTACTGTGACGCGAGCATGCCCTCCTCCTCCGGAGCTTCCATTCGGTTAAACTTAGGGGCCGCTTGGAACCGCCCGTGCCCGGGGAAGGTGCTCCTCTTCGGCTTACTGTGACGCGAGCATGCCCTCCTCCTCCGGAGCTTCCATTCGGTTAAACTTAGGGGCCGCTTGGCACCGCCCGTGCCCGGGGAAGGTGCTCCTCTACGGCTTAACTGCCACGCACGCCGGCCGGAGCTCTGGTACGGTCCGAACCGCGCGAAACGTCGCCACCGATCGTGTCCGGGAGAACGTGCTCTTCTTCGTCCACTCTCCTCTTCGCCCACGCTCTTCTTCGGCGCACGCCGGCCGTCTAACCGCTCCAGCGCCCCATTTGAGGATATTCAGGCCCTGAAGACGGCTGCCAACTTATTTTTGATCGCAGTGGTAGCGCCACCAACTGGTTAAAACAAATACAAATTATTTTCGTTGATTTTTTTCTCCGGGCAGGTTAACAAAATCTACCTTACATTTGCTCGGATGAGTGTTTAGGCCTTGAGGATGTCACAATACAAAAGTCTTTCGCCTTCTTCAGAGTGTCACATGATGGTGTCTTGTGGCCCGTCTTTATCAGCTGATGTTCCATGAGGGCGTGACTTACCTGTCACAAGAATGAAGGCAAGTCACGCCCCCCGCTGTCCGTTCACTCCGCCAAAATGCTGCTCCAGGTGGTAGGTGCTCCAATTCGGCTTAACTGTGACACACGCCCGCCCTCCTCCCCCGGAACTTCCATTCTGTTAAACTTAGGGGCCGCTTGGCACCGCCCGTGCCCGGGGAAGGTGCTCCTCTTCGGCTTACTGTGACGCGAGCATGCCCTCCTCCTCCGGAGCTTCCATTCAGTTAAACTTAGGGGCCGCTTGGAACCGCCCGTGCCCGGGGAAGGTGCTCCTCTTCGGCTTACTGTGACGCGAGCATGCCCTCCTCCTCCGGAGCTTCCATTCGGTTAAACTTAGGGGCCGCTTGGAACCGCCCGTGCCCGGGGAAGGTGCTCCTCTTCGGCTTACTGTGACGCGAGCATGCCCTCCTCCTCCGGAGCTTCCATTCGGTTAAACTCAGGGGCCGCTTGGAACCGCCCGTGCCCGGGGAAGGTGCTCCTCTACGGCTTAACTGCCACGCACGCCGGCCGGAGCTCTGGTACGGTCCGAACCGCGCGAAACGTCGCCACCGATCGTGTCCGGGAGAACGTGCACTTCTTCGTCCACTCTCCTCTTCACCCACGCTCTTCTTCGGCGCACGCCGGCCGTCTAACCGCTCCAGCGCCCCATTTGAGGATATTCAGGCCCTGAAGACGGCTGCCAACTTATTTTTGATCGCAGTGGTAGCGCCACCAACTGGTTAAAACAAATACAAATTATTTTCGCTCGGCGAAACTACAATGCCCCCGAATATTTTTTAGACCCGCGAAGCACTGAACCCGCGAAAGGTGAACCGCGAAGTAGCGAGGGTTCACTGTATGTATAAGACCAAGACCTACAAAAAAGTCTCTTGGAGCAATGAGCTAGGTTTTACAGGAAGTCGGCCATTTTGAATTTACTTAAAAGGGGGCGGGTCACCACAATGGACTTTGTGTAGAAATTATTATTGGGGCCCGAGCAGCGACGGCGGCGAGGTCCCTATTGTTTTTGTAGAAATTATTATTAGGGCCTGAGCAGCGACCGCTACGAGGTCCCCATTGTTTTTGTGGAAATTATTATTATTTTTATTATTATTATTATTAGGGCCCGAGCAGTGACCGCTGCGAGGTCCCTATTGTTTTTCTAGAAATTGTTATTATTATTATTTTTCCGATTGTTCGATCGCATTTTTGCCCCCCGAAACATGCACAAAAACTCACCAAACTTGGCAGTCTCATCGGGCATGGCGAAAAATTTGATATTTTAACGTCTAATATGAACAGGAAGTGAGTTATGAATTTTTGAAAGTCCGACTTTTGCCCTTTTTTGCATGTTTACAGGGGTCATTCTTTTGCACCCTGATCCTAAAGGCTTCATCTGATTGCCTTAAAATTCTGTCTGTAGCATCTGAAGACCTGGGACAAACACTGGGGCTAAAATTTTTTGTTTCCGAAATACTATATGACGGGGGCGGGTCTTCAAAGTTTTCACTTAAGATTTCCTTCGCCGCAATGGACAAAATGCTTAATAACTCTCCTGCACATGCTGCTAAAAATCCAAAACTTCACATGTACATAAAAAGTCTGTACCTGAAGACATCTATATGTTTATATTCAGTTATACACCTTGCGCCAATCAATATCATTTTTTACATTTTGACGTACTGCACGGTGCCCTTTTAACGAATCTGATTGAAAATTGGCTAGAAAAGACTCAAGACATTGATCTTACTCTATCCCTATTTTTGTGACTTTCCTTCGAAGGGCGTGGCTATTACGGTGCCGCAGAGTCTGATTATTCTCAGTGGCAACAAAAGTTCCTGCAAAATGATTCAGATGATCCATCTTCTCGAAATTTTTCACATTTGAGGATATTCAGGCCCTGAAGACGGCTGCCAACTTATTTTTGATCGCAGTGGTAGCGCCACCAACTGGTTAAAACAAATACAAATTATTTTCGTTGATGTTTTTCTCCGGGCAGGTGAACAAAATCTACCTTATATTTGCTCGGATGAGTGTTTAGGCCTTGAGCATGTCACAATACGAAAGTCTTTCGCCTTCTTCAGAGTGTCACATGATGCTGTCTTGTGACCCGTCTTTATCAGCTGATGTTCCATGAGGGCGTGACTTACCTGTCACAAGAATGAAGGCAAGTCACGCCCCCCGCTGTCCGTTCACTCCGCCAAAATGCTGCTCCAGGTGGTAGAGAGGATGAAGGCTCCCTTGTCTCTGTTCATGGTTTTTATGCCTCGCTTGCAGATCTCAATGGCCTCTCTGATCCAGCGCTGTTGTTTGTTCTCTTCGGTGCGGATGACCCTGCCCTTCTCCCGGTCCATGATGTGGTTTTCCCTTTTGCAGTGGTCAGTGATTGCTGATTTGTAATGTTCATGTTGTGCTTGTTCTTTTACTGCTCTGATTTTTTCATTTTTTTGACAGGTAAGTCACACCCTCATGGAACATCAGCTGATAAAGACGGGTCTCAAGACACCATCATGCGACACTCTGAAGAAGGCAAAAGACTCGCCGAAACATGTCAGGTAAAAAATTAACCTAAAACATAATTGTCTGCTTTTAATGAATCAGTCAAATATCAATAATAAGAAGACAAAATGAACCTAATACAAATAAATGAATGCTTAATAACTCCCCTGCACATGCTCCTAAAAATCCAAACCTTCACCTGTAAATAAAACGTCCCGACCTGAAGACATCTTAATGTTATTATTTTGTTATACACACAGCGCCGCCAAGTGGAATCAAAAATTTGTTTTTATTTTAATTTTCACGTACTGCACGGTGCCCTTTTGACGAATCCGACTGAAAATTAGTCAGAAAAGACTCAAGACAATGATCTTACTTTCTGCCGAATTTTGTGACGTTTTGGCAAAAGGCGTGGCTATTACGGTGCTGAAAAGTCCGATTGTACTCTGTGGCAACAAAAGCTCCGGCAACATGACTCAGATGATCCTATCTTCTCGAAGTTGTACACATTTGAGGATACTTCAGCCCAGAAGACATCTACCAACTTATTTTACATCGTAGTAGTAGCGCCACCAACTGGTAAAAGCTAATACAAGTTATTTTCTTGGATGTTTTTCTCCGTGCAACTCAACAAGGTCGCCCTCATATATGCTCGGATGACTGTTTCGGCCATGAGGATGTCACAATACGAAATTAGTCCTTTTTCGTGAAAAGTTGTGGGAGTGGCATTGCACTGTTCGGCAATAAAACAACGCTGATTATGAGGTTCTAAATATGAACGACAACTCGTGAAACTTTACACACACATCAGGCCGAGCAAATTTATCAATATTTTATACGTTAGTTGTGCAGCTTTTTTGAAATGGCTCGCCATGGCCCTCGAGAAATGTTCAAAAAAGCAGCCCTGATTGAGTGTTTCACCTCGCTTTTTGTAAATTTTATGGAGTACAGTGAACCCTCGGTTATCGAGACCACCCGCGAAAACTGAAAATCCGCGAAGTAGCGGCGCACCTTCAAAAATGCTTAAAAAAAATATACAATATATATATATATAGATATATATATATATATATATATATATACGGGGAGAGAGAGAGTGAAATTCATTTTATAACAAAAAAACCAAATTATTATTAAAACGTATTATTTTTTTATTCCCCAGCCATTCTTTTTGTATTTATTTAATTACTCCGACTTTTACCTGCTGGTACGCCGTCCGGTGTGCCCTGTGAAATGAAAGGTGGCATTCTTTATTTATTTATTCATTTATTCATTCATAACTGACAGCCTCGCGCTCCGCTCGTGCCCGGGCGGAAGAGGTGCTCCAATTCGGCTTAACTGTGACACACGCCCGCCCTCCTCCCCCGGAACTTCCATTCTGTTAAACTTAGGGGCCGCTTGGCACCGCCCGTGCCCGGGGAAGGTGCTCCTCTTCGGCTTACTGTGACGCGAGCATGCCCTCCTCCTCCGGAGCTTCCATTCAGTTAAACTTAGGGGCCGCTTGGAAATCGCCCGTGCCCGGGGAAGGTGCTCCTCTTCGGCTTACTGTGACGCGAGCATGCCCTCCTCCTCCGGAGCTTCCATTCGGTTAAACTTAGGGGCCGCTTGGAACCGCCCGTGCCCGGGGAAGGTGCTCCTCTTCGGCTTACTGTGACGCGAGCATGCCCTCCTCCTCCGGAGCTTCCATTCGGTTAAACTTAGGGGCCGCTTGGCACCGCCCGTGCCCGGGGAAGGTGCTCCTCTACGGCTTAACTGCCACGCACGCCGGCCGGAGCTCTGGTACGGTCCGAACCGCGCGAAACGTCGCCACCGATCGTGTCCGGGAGAACGTGCTCTTCTTCGTCCACTCTCCTCTTCGCCCACGCTCTTCTTCGGCGCACGCCGGCCGTCTAACCGCTCCAGCGCCCCGTCGTGCCGCTCGGCGAAACTACAATGCCCCCGAATATTTTTTAGACCCGCGAAGCACTGAACCCGCGAAAGGTGAACCGCGAAGTAGCGAGGGTTCACTGTATGTATAAGACCAAGACCTACAAAAAAGTCTCTTGGAGCAATGAGCTAGGTTTTACAGGAAGTCGGCCATTTTGAATTTACCTAAAAGGGGGCGGGTCACCACAATGGACTTTGTGTAGAAATTATTATTGGGGCCCGAGCAGCGACGGCGGCGAGGTCCCTATTGTTTTTGTAGAAATTATTAATAGGGCCTGAGCAGCGACCGCTACGAGGTCCCCATTGTTTTTGTGGAAATTATTATTATTTTTATTATTATTATTATTAGGGCCCGAGCAGTGACCGCTGCGAGGTCCCTATTGTTTTTCTAGAAATTGTTATTAGGGCCCGAGCTGCGACGGCTGCGAGGTCCCTATTGTTTTTGTAGAAAATATTATTACTTTTATTATTATTAATATTATTATTATTATTATTAGGGCCTGAGCAGCGACCGCTGCGAAGTCCCTATTGTTTTTGTAGAAATTATTATTATTATTATTTTTCCGATTGTTCGATCGCATTTTTGACCCCCGAAACATGCACAAAAACTCACCAAACTTGGCAGTCTCATCGGACATGGCGAAAAATTTGATATTTTAACGTCTAATATGAACAGGAAGTGAGTTATGAATTTTTGAAAGTCCGACTTTTGCCCTTTTTTGCATGTTTACAGGGGTCATTCTTTTGCACCCTGATCCTAAAGGCTTCATCTGATTGCCTTAAAATTCTGTCTGTAGCATCTGAAGACCTGGGACAAACACTGGGGCTAAAATTTTTTGTTTCCGAAATACTATATGACGGGGGCGGGTCTTCAAAGTTTTCACTTAAGATTTCCTTCGCCGCAATGGACAAAATGCTTAATAACTCTCCTGCACATGCTGCTAAAAATCCAAAACTTCACATGTACATAAAAAGTCTGTACCTGAAGACATCTATATGTTTATATTCAGTTATACACCTTGCGCCAATCAATATCTATTTTTACATTTTGACGTACTGCACGGTGCCCTTTTAACGAATCTGATTGAAAATTGGCTAGAAAAGACTCAAGACGTTGATCTTACTCTATCCCTATTTTTGTGACTTTCCTTCGAAGGGCGTGGCTATTACGGTGCCGCAGAGTCTGATTATTCTCCGTGGCAACAAAAGTTCCTGCAAAATGATTCAGATGATCCATCTTCTCAAAATTTTTCACATTTGAGGATATTCAGGCCCTGAAGACGGCTGCCAACTTATTTTTGATCGCAGTGGTAGCGCCACCAACTGGTTAAAACAAATACAAATTATTTTCGTTGATGTTTTTCTCCGGGCAGGTGAACAAAATCTACCTTATATTTGCTCGGATGAGTGTTTAGGCCTTGAGCATGTCACAATACGAAAGTCTTTCGCCTTCTTCAGAGTGTCACATGATGCTGTCTTGTGTCCCGTCTTTATCAGCTGATGTTCCATGAGGGCGTGACTTACCTGTCACAAGAATGAAGGCAAGTCACGCCCCCCGCTGTCCGTTCACTCCGCCAAGATGCTGGTCCAGGTGGTAGAGAGGATGAAGGCTCCCTTGTCTCTGTTCATGGTTTTTATGCCTCGCTTGCAGATCTCAATGGCCTCTCTGATCCAGCGCTGTTGTTTGTTCTCTTCTGTGCGGATGACCCTGCCCTTCTCCCGGTCCATGATGTGGTTTTCCCTTTTGCAGTGGTCAGTGATTGCTGATTTGTAATGTTCATGTTGTGCTTGTTCTTTTACTGCTCTGATTTTTTTCATTTTTTTGACAGGTAAGTCACACCCTCATGGAACATCAGCTCAAGACACCATCATGCGACACTCTGAAGAAGGCGAAAGACTCGCCGAAACATGTCAGGTAAAAAATTAACCTAAAACATAATTGTCTGCTTTTAATGAATCAGTCAAATATCAATAATAAGAAGACAAAATGAACCTAATACAAATAAATGAATGCTTAATAACTCCCCTGCACATGCTCCTAAAAATCCAAACCTTCACCTGTAAATAAAACGTCCCGACCTGAAGACATCGTAATGTTATTATTTTGTTATACACACAGTGCCGCCAAGTGGAATCAAAAATTTGTTTTTATTTTAATTTTCACGTACTGCACGGTGCCCTTTTGACGAATCCGACTGAAAATTAGTCAGAAAAGACTCAAGACAATGATCTTACTCTCTGCCGAATTTTGTGACGTTTTGGCAAAAGGCGTGGCTATTAAGGTGCTGAAAAGTCCGATTGTACTCTGTGGCAACAAAAGCTCCGGCAACATGACTCAGATGATCCTATCTTCTCGAAGTTGTACACATTTGAGGATACTTCAGCCCTGAAGACATCTACCAACTTATTTTACATCGTAGTAGTAGCGCCACCAACTGGTAAAAGCTAATACAAGTTATTTTCTTGGATGTTTTTCTCCGTGCAACTCAACAAGGTCGCCCTCATATATGCTCGGATGACTGTTTCGGCCATGAGGATGTCACAATACGAAATTCGTGATTTTTCGTGAAAAGTTGTGGGAGTGGCATTGCACTGTTCGGCAATAAAACAAAGCTGATTATGAGGTTCTAAATATGAACGACAACTCGTAAAACTTTACACACACATCAGGCCGAGCAAATTTATCAATATTTTATACGTTAGTTGTGCAGCTTTTTTGAAATGGCTCGCCATGGCCCTCGAGAAATGTTAAAAAAAAGCAGCTCTGGTTGAGTGTTTCACCTCGCTTTTTGTAAATTTTATGGAGTACAGTGAACCCTCGGTTATCGCGGTTAATGGGGACCGAGACCATCCGCGAAAACTGAAAATCCGCGAAGTAGCGGCGCACCTTCAAAAATGCTTAAAAAAAATATACAATATATATAATAAATATATAAATTTTTATATATATATATATATATATATATATATATATATATATATATATATATATATATATATATATATACGGGGAGAGAGAGAGTGAAATTCATGTTATAACAAAAAAAACAAATTATTATTAAAACGTATTATTTTTTTATTCCCCAGCCATTCTTTTTGTATTTATTTAATTACTCCGACTTTTACCTGCTGGTACGCCGTCCGGTGTGCCCTGTGAAATGAAAGGTGGCATTCTTTATTTATTTATTCATTTATTCATTCATAACTGACAGCCTCGCGCTCCGCTCGTGCCCGGGCAGAAGAGGTGCTCCAATTTGGCTTAACTGTGACACACGCCCGTCCTCCTCCCCCGGAGCTTCCATTCGGTTAAACTTAGGGGCCGCTTGGCACCGCCCGTGCCCGGGGAAGGTGCTCCTCTTCGGCTTACTGTGACGCGAGCATGCCCTCCTCCTCCGGAGCTTCCATTCGGTTAAACTTAGGGGCCGCTTGGAACCGCCCGTGCCCGGGGAAGGTGCTCCTCTTCGGCTTACTGTGACGCGAGCATGCCCTCCTCCTCCGGAGCTTCCATTCGGTTAAACTTAGGGGCCGCTTGGCACCGCCCGTGCCCGGGGAAGGTGCTCCTCTACGGCTTAACTGCCACGCACGCTGGCCGGAGCTCTGGTACGGTCCGAACCGCGCGAAACGTCGCCACCGATCGTGTCCGGGGGAACGTGCTCTTCTTCGTCCACTCTCCTCTTCGCCCACGCTCTTCTTCGGCGCACGCCGGCCGTCTAACCGCTCCAGCGCCCCGTCGTGCCGCTCGGCGAAACTACAATGCCCCCGAATATTTTTTAGACCCGCGAAGCACTGAACCCGCGAAAGGTGAACCGCGAAGTAGCGAGGGTTCACTGTATGTATAAGACCAAGACCTACAAAAAAGTCTCTTGGAGCAATGAGCTAGGTTTTACAGGAAGTCGGCCATTTTGAATTTACTTAAAAGGGGGCGGGTCACCACAATGGACTTTGTGTAGAAATTATTATTGGGGCCCGAGCAGCGACCGCGGCGAGGTCCCTATTGTTTTTGTAGAAAATATTATTACTTTTATTATTATTATTATTATTATTATTATTAGGGCCTGAGCAGCGACCGCTGCGAAGTCCCTATTGTTTTTGTAGAAATTATTATTATTATTATTTTTCCGATTGTTCGATCGCATTTTTGACCCCCGAAACATGCACAAAAACTCACCAAACTTGGCAGTCTCATCGGGCATGGCGAAAAATTTGATATTTTAACGTCTCATATGAACAGGAAGTGAGTTATGAATTTTTGAAAGTCCGACTTTTGCCCTTTTTTGCATGTTTACAGGGGTCATTCTTTTGCACCCTGATCCTAAAGGCTTCATCTGATTGCCTTAAAATTCTGTCTGTAGCATCTGAAGACCTGGGACAAACACTGGGGCTAAAATTTTTTGTTTCCGAAATACTATATGACGGGGGCGGGGCATCAAAGTTTTCACTTAAGATTTCCTTCGCCGCAATGGACAAAATGCTTAATAACTCTCCTGCACATGCTGCTACAAATCCAAAACTTCACATGTACATAAAGAGTCTGTACCTGAAGACATCTATATGTTTATATTCAGTTATACACCTTGCGCCAATCAATATCATTTTTTACATTTTGACGTACTGCACGGTGCCCTTTTAACGAATCTGATTGAAAATTGGCTAGAAAAGACTCAAGACATTGATCTTACTCTATCCCTATTTTTGTGACTTTCCTTCGAAGGGCGTGGCTATTACGGTGCCGCAGAGTCTGATTATTCTCCGTGGCAACAAAAGTTCCTGCAAAATGATTCAGATGATCCATCTTCTCGAAATTTTTCACATTTGAGGATATTCAGGCCCTGAAGACGGCTGCCAACTTATTTTTGATCGCAGTGGTAGCGCCACCAACTGGTTAAAACAAATACAAATTATTTTCGTTGATGTTTTTCTCCGGGCATGTTAACAAAATCTACCTTATATTTGCTCGGATGAGTGTTTCGGCCTTGAGCATGTCACAATACGAAAGTCTTTCGCCTTCTTCAGAGTGTCACATGATGGTGTCTTGTGACCCGTCTTTATCAGCTGATGTTCCATGAGGGCGTGACTTACCTGTCACAAGAATGAAGGCAAGTCACGCCCCCCGCTGTCCGTTCACTCCGCCAAGATGCTGGTCCAGGTGGTAGAGAGGATGAAGGCTCCCTTGTCTCTGTTCATGGTTTTTATGCCTCGCTTGCAGATCTCAATGGCCTCTCTGATCCAGCGCTGTTGTTTGTTCTCTTCTGTGCGGATGACCCTGCCCTTCTCCCGGTCCATGATGTGGTTTTCCCTTTTGCAGTGGTCAGTGATTGCTGATTTGTAATGTTCATGTTGTGCTTGTTCTTTTACTGCTCTGATTTTTTTCATTTTTTTGACAGGTAAGTCACACCCTCATGGAACATCAGCTCAAGACACCATCATGCGACACTCTGAAGAAGGCGAAAGACTCGCCGAAACATGTCAGGTAAAAAATTAACCTAAAACATAATTGTCTGCTTTTAATGAATCAGTCAAATATCAATAATAAGAAGACAAAATGAACCTAATACAAATAAATGAATGCTTAATAACTCCCCTGCACATGCTCCTAAAAATCCAAACCTTCACCTGTAAATAAAACGTCCCGACCTGAAGACATCTTAATGTTATTATTTTGTTATACACACAGTGCCGCCAAGTGGAATCAAAAATTTGTTTTTATTTTAATTTTCACGTACTGCACGGTGCCCTTTTGACGAATCCGACTGAAAATGAGTCAGAAAAGATTCAAGACAATGATCTTACTCTGCCGAATTTTGTGACGTTTTGGCAAAAGGCGTGGCTATTACGGTGCTGAAAAGTCCGATTGTACTCTGTGGCAACAAAAGCTCCAGCAACATGACTCAGATGATCCTATCTTCTCGAAGTTGTACACATTTGAGGATACTTCAGCCCTGAAGACATCTACCAACTTATTTTTCATCGTAGTAGTAGCGCCACCAACTGGTAAAAGCTAATACAAGTTATTTTCTTGGATGTTTTTCTCCGTGCAACTCAACAAGGTCGCCCTCATATATGCTCGGATGACTGTTTCGGCCATGAGGATGTCACAATACGAAATTCGTGATTTTTCGTGAAAAGTTGTGGGAGTGGCATTGCACTGTTCGGCAATAAAACAACGCTAATTATGAGGTTCTAAATATGAACGACAACTCGTGAAACTTTACACACACATCAGGCCGAGCAAATTTATCAATATTTTATACGTTAGTTGTGCAGCTTTTTTGAAATGGCTCGCCATGGCCCTCGAGAAATGTTCAAAAAAGCAGCCCTGGTTGAGTGTTTCACCTCGCTTTTTGTAAATTTTATGGAGTACAGTGAACCCTCGGTTATTGCGGTTAATGGGGACCGAGACCACCCGCAAAAACTGAAAATCCGCGAAGTAGCGGCGCACCTTCAAAAATGCTTAAAAAAAATATACAATATATATAATAAATATATAATATATATATATATATATATATATATATATATATATAGATATATATATATATATATACGGGGAGAGAGAGAGTGAAATTCATGTTATAACAAAAAAACCAAATTATTATTAAAACGTATTATTTTTTTATTCCCCAGCCATTCTTTTTGTATTTATTTAATTACTCCGACTTTTACCTGCTGGTACGCCGTCCGGTGTGCCCTGTGAAATGAAAGGTGGCATTCTTTATTTATTTATTCATTTATTCATTCATAACTGACAGCCTCGCGCTCCGCTCGTGCCCGGGCAGAAGAGGTGCTCCAATTCGGCTTAACTGTGACACACGCCCGCCCTCCTCCCCCGGAGCTTCCATTCGGTTAAACTTAGGGGCCGCTTGGCACCGCCGTGCCCGGGGAAGGTGCTCCTCTTCGGCTTACTGTGACGCGAGCATGCCCTCCTCCTCCGGAGCTTCCATTCGGTTAAACTTAGGGGCCGCTTGGAACCGCCCGTGCCCGGGGAAGGTGCTTCTCTTCGGCTTACTGTGACGCGAGCATGCCCTCCTCCTCCGGAGCTTCCATTCGGTTAAACTTAGGGGCCGCTTGGAACCGCCCGTGCCCGGGGAAGGTGCTCCTCTTCGGCTTACTGTGACGCGAACATGCCCTCCTCCTCCGGAGCTTCCATTCGGTTAAACTTAGGGGCCGCTTGGCACCGCCCGTGCCCGGGGAAGGTGCTCCTCTACGGCTTAACTGCCACGCACGCCGGCCGGAGCTCTGGTACGGTCCGAACCGCGCGAAACGTCGCCACCGATCGTGTCCGGGGGAACGTGCTCTTCTTCGTCCACTCTCCTCTTCGCCCACGCTCTTCTTCGGCGCACGCCGGCCGTCTAACCGCTCCAGCGCCCCGTCGTGCCGCTTGGCGAAACTACAATGCCCCCGAATATTTTTTAGACCCGCGAAGCACTGAACCCGCGAAAGGTGAACCGCGAAGTAGCGAGGGTTCACTGTATGTATAAGACCAAGACCTACAAAAAAGTCTCTTGGAGCAATGAGCTAGGTTTTACAGGAAGTCGGCCATTTTGAATTTACTTAAAAGGGGGCGGGTCACCACAATGGACTTTGTGTAGAAATTATTATTGGGGCCCGAGCAGCGACCGCGGCGAGGTCCCTATTGTTTTTGTCGAAAATATTATTACTTTTATTATTATTATTATTATTATTATTATTAGGGCCTGAGCAGCGACCGCTGCGAAGTCCCTATTGTTTTTGTAGAAATTAGTATTATTATTATTTTTCCGATTGTTCGATCGCATTTTTGACCCCCGAAACATGCACAAAAACTCACCAAACTTGGCAGTCTCATCGGGCATGGCGAAAAATTTTATATTTTGTAACGTCTAATATGAACAGGAAGTGAGTTATGAATTTTTGAAAGTCCGACTTTTGCCCTTTTTTGCATGTTTACAGGGGTCATTCTTTTGCACCCTGATCCTAAAGGCTTCATCTGATTGCCTTAAAGTTCTGTCTGGAGCATCTTAAGACCTGGGACAAACACTGGGGCTAAAATTTTTTGTTTCCGAAATACTATATGACGGGGGCGGGGCTTCAAAGTTTTCACTTAAGATTTCCTTCGCCGCAATGGACAAAATGCTTAATAACTCTCCTGCACATGCTGCTAAAAATCCAAAACTTCACATGTACATAAAGAGTCGGTATCTGAAGGCATCTATATGTTTATATTCAGTTATACACCTTGCGCCAATCAATATCAATTTTTACATTTTGACGTACTGCACGGTGCCCTTTTAACGAATCCGATTGAAAATTGGCTAGAAAAGACTCAAGACATTGATCTTACTCTATCCCTATTTTTACGACTTTCCTTCAAAGGGCGTGGCTATTACGGTGCCGCAGAGTCTGATTATTCTCCGTGGCAACAAAAGTTCCTGCAAAATGATTCAGATGATCCATCTTCTGGAAATCTTTCACATTTGAGGATATTCAGGCCCTGAAGACGGCTGCCAACTTATTTTTGATCGCAGTGGTAGTGCCACCAACTGGTTAAAACAAATACAAATTATTTTCGTTGATGTTTTTCTCCGGGCAGGTGAACAAAATCTACCTTATATTTGCTCGGATGAGTGTTTAGGCCTTGAGCATGTCACAATACGAAAGTCTTTCGCCTTCTTCAGAGTGTCACATGATGCTGTCTTGTGACCCGTCTTTATCAGCTGATGTTCCATGAGGGCGTGACTTACCTGTCACAAGAATGAAGGCAAGTCACGCCCCCCGCTGTCCGTTCACTCCGCCAAGATGCTGGTCCAGGTGGTAGAGAGGATGAAGGCTCCCTTGTCTCTGTTCATGGTTTTTATGCCTCGCTTGCAGATCTCAATGGCCTCTCTGATCCAGCGCTGTTGTTTGTTCTCTTCTGTGCGGATGACCCTGCCCTTCTCCCGGTCCATGATGTGGTTTTCCCTTTTGCAGTGGTCAGTGATTGCTGATTTGTAATGTTCATGTTGTGCTTGTTCTTTTACTGCTCTGATTTTTTCATTTTTTTGACAGGTAAGTCACACCCTCATGGAACATCAGCTCAAGACACCATCATGCGACACTCTGAAGAAGGCGAAAGACTCGCCGAAACATGTCAGGTAAAAAATTAACCTAAAACATAATTGTCTGCTTTTAATGAATCAGTCAAATATCAATAATAAGAAGACAAAATGAACCTAATACAAATAAATGAATGCTTAATAACTCCCCTGCACATGCTC
The DNA here is from genome assembly GCF_059441095.1 of Idiotropiscis lumnitzeri. Lineage (NCBI taxonomy): Eukaryota > Metazoa > Chordata > Actinopteri > Syngnathiformes > Syngnathidae > Idiotropiscis > Idiotropiscis lumnitzeri. The sequence goes on along the minus strand of NW_028283604.1, from coordinate 735,374 downwards.
CTAAAAATCCAAACCTTCACCTGTAAATAAAACGTCCCGACCTGAAGACATCTTAATGTTATTATTTTGTTATACACACAGTGCCGCCAAGTGGAATCAAAAATTTGTTTTTATTTTAATTTTCACGTACTGCACGGTGCCCTTTTGACGAATCCGACTGAAAATGAGTCAGAAAAGATTCAAGACAATGATCTTACTCTCTGCCGAATTTTGTGACGTTTTGGCAAAAGGCGTGGCTATTAAGGTGCTGAAAAGTCCGATTGTACTCTGTGGCAACAAAAGCTCCGGCAACATGACTCAGATGATCCTATCTTCTCGAAGTTGTACACATTTGAGGATACTTCAGCCCTGAAGACATCTACCAACTTATTTTACATCGTAGTAGTAGCGCCACCAACTGGTAAAAGCTAATACAAGTTATTTTCTTGGATGTTTTTCTCCGTGCAACTCAACAAGGTCGCCCTCATATATGCTCGGATGACTGTTTCGGCCATGAGGATGTCACAATACGAAATTCGTCCTTTTTCATGAAAAGTTGTGGGAGTGGCATTGCACTGTTCGGCAATAAAACAAAGCTGATTATGAGGTTCTAAATATGAACGACAACTTGTAAAACTTTACACACACATCAGGCCGAGCAAATTTATCAATATTTTATACGTTAGTTGTGCAGCTTTTTTTAAATGGCTCGCGATGGCCCTCGAGAAATGTTAAAAAAAGCAGCTCTGGTTGAGTGTTTCACCTCGCTTTTTTTAAATTTTATGGAGTACAGTGAACCCTCGGTTATCGCGGTTAACGGGGACCGAGACCACCCGCGAAAACTGAAAATCCGCGAAGTAGCGGCGCACCTTCAAAAATGCTTAAAAAAAATAAACAGGTCACTGCTCGGGCCCTAATAATAATAATAATAATAATTTCCACAAAAACAATGGGGACCTCGTAGCGGTCGCTGCTCGGGCCCTAATAATAATTTCTACAAAAACAATAGGGACCTCGCCGCGGTCGCTGCTCGGGCCCCAATAATAATTTCTACACAAAGTCCATTGTGGTGACCCGCCCCCTTTTAAGTAAATTCAAAATGGCCGACTTCCTGTAAAACCTAGCTCATTGCTCCAAGAGTCTTTTTTGTAGGTCTTGGTCTTATACATACAGTGAACCCTCGCTACTTGGCGGTTCACCTTTCGCGGGTTCAGTGCTTCGCGGGTCTAAAAAATATTCGGGGGCATTGTAGTTTCGCCGAGCGGCACGACGGGGCGCTGGAGCGGTTAGACGGCCGGCGTGCGCCAAAGAAGAGCGTGGGCGAAGAGGAGAGTGGACGAAGAAGAGCACGTTCCCCCGGACACGATCGGTGGCGACGTTTCGCGCGGTTCGGACAGTACCAGAGCTCCGGCCGGCGTGCGTGGCAGTTAAGCCGTAGAGGAGCACCTTCCCCGGGCACGGGCGGTGCCAAGCGGCCCCTAAGTTTAACCGAATGGAAGCTCCGGAGGAGGAGGGCATGCTCGCGTCACAGTAAGCCGAAAAGGAGCACCTTCCCCGGGCACGGGCGGTTCCAAGCGTCCCCTAAGTTTAACCGAATGGAAGCTCCGGAGGAGGAGGGCATGCTCGCGTCACAGTAAGCCGAAGAGGAGCACCTTCCCCGGCCACGGGCGGTTCCAAGCGGCCCCTAAGTTTAACCGAATGGAAGCTCCGGAGGAGGAGGGCATGCTCGCGTCACAGTAAGCCGAAGAGGAGCACCTTCCCCGGGCACGGGCGGTGCCAAGCGGCCCCTAAGTTTAACCGAATGGAAGCTCCGGGGGAGGAGGGTGGGCGTGTGTCACAGTTAAGCCGAATTGGAGCACCTCTTCCGCCCGGGAACGAGCGGAGCGCGAAGCTGTCAGTTATGAATGAATAAATAAATAAAGAAAGAAAGAATGGCACCTTTCATTTCACAGGGCACACCAGACGGCGTACCAGCAGGTAAAAGTCTGAGTAATTAAATAAATACAAAAAGAATGGCTGGGGAATAAAAAAATAATACGTTTTAATAATAATTTGGTTTTTTTGTTATAACATCAATTTCACTCTCTCTCTCTCTCCCCGTATATATATATTTATATATTTATTATATATATTGTATTTTTTTTTAAGCATTTTTGAAGGTGCGCCGCTACTTCGCGGATTTTCAGTTTTCGCGGGTGGTCTCGGTCCCCATTAACCGCGATAACCGAGGGTTCACTGTACTCCATAAAATTTACAAAAAGCGAGGTGAAACACTCAACCAGGGCTGCTTTTTTTAACATTTCTCGAGGGCCATGGCGAGCCATTTCAAAATAGCTGCACAACTAACGTATAAAATATTGATAAATTTGCTCTGCCTGATGTGTGTGTAAAGTTTCACGAGTTGTCGTTCATATTTAGAACCTCATAATCAGCGTTGTTTTATTGCCGAACAGTGCAATGCCACTCCCACAACTTTTCACGAAAAAGGATGAATTTCGTATTGTGACATCCTCATGGCCGAAACAGTCATCCGAGCATATATGAGGGCGACCTTGTTGAGTTGCACGGAGAAAAACATCCAAAAAAATAACTTGTATTAGCTTTTACCAGTTGGTGGCGCTACTACTACGATGAAAAATAAGTTGGTGGATGTCTTCAGGGCTGAAGTATCCTCAAATGTGTACAACTTCGAGAAGATAGTATCATCTGAGTAATGTTGCCGGAGCTTTTGTTGCCACAGAGTACAATCGGACTTTTCAGCACCGTAATAGCCACGCCTTTTGCCAAAACGTCACAAAATTCGGCAGAGAGTAAGTGAGTCTTTTCTGACTAATTTTCAGTCGGATTCGTCAAAAGGGCACCGTGCAGTACGTGAAAATTAAAATAAAAACAAATTTTTGATTCCACTTGGCGGCGCTGTGTGTATAACAAAATAATAACATTAAGATGTCTTCAGGTCGGGACGTTTTATTTACAGGTGAAGGTTTGGATTTTTAGGAGCATGTCCAGGGGAGTTATTAAGCATTCATTTATTTGTATTAGGTTCATTTTGTCTTCTTATTATTGATATTTGACTGATTCATTAAAAGCAGACAATTATGTTTTAGGTTAATTTTTTACCTGACATGTTTCGGCGAGTCTTTCGCCTTCTTCAGAGTGTCGCATGATGGTGTCTTGAGACCCGTCTTTATCAGCTGATGTTCCATGAGGGTGTGACTTACCTGTCAAAAAAATTAAAAAATCAGAGCAGTAAAAGAACAAGCACAACATGAACATTACAAATCAGCAATCACTGACCACTGCAAAAGGGAAAACCACATCATGGACTGGGAGAAGGGCAGGGTCATCCGCACCGGAGAGAACAAACTACAGCGCTGGATCAAAGAAGCAATTGAGATCTGCAAGCGAGGCATAAAAACCATGAACAGAGACAAGGGAGCCTTCATCCTCTCTACCACCTGGAGCAGCATCTTGGCGGAGTGAACGGACAGCGGGGGGCGTGACTTGCCTTCATTCTTGTGACAGGTAAGGCACGCCTTCATGGAACATCAGCTGATTAAGACTGGTCACAAGACACCATCACAGGGTTCGAAGTTAACTTTAAAAACTGCTTCCCCATAGGGCAAGTGCCACTAAAATTTGCCTTGCCCGAGTGGCCAAATTACTTGCCCAACTTGGGCAAGTGACAATTCTTTTTCTCTTGCCCTGAGTGACTTTTTGTATGACAAAGTGTATAATTACAAATTGCATGAATTTTTTGTTCGGACAGTTCCCGCCTAGAAAGAATTAAAAATACGTTACAATCATAAGTGTTGCTTATATAAAAATGTATCATGTATTAACACATTAATTAGGTGTCTGCTGACCCAGGATTATGTTATTGTTATGTTATGTTATATATCAAAGAGAATGTGGAATGACACTGAACGATGGAAGGTGGAAGGATGTGGAAAGATCGTGAATGACATTGAATGATTTGGAATGACACTGAAAGATTTTGAATAATACTGAATGACACTGAATGAAGTAAAACTCTCTGGGAACGGGCCAATTCAAGATAGCTGCCGCACTGTGGGGGAGGCTTTGGTACCAAATTTGGAAAGAGACCCAAACGGTTGGGTCCATTTTATATCAGTGTGGGGGTGAAACGTTGGTCTCTGCGGAGCTGTCTGAATATTGGAGAAGTGAGAAGACAAAGTAAAACAGAACAATTAAAATCACTCTTCAAATACATATTGTTTGGTAAGCAGAGCATGATTTACAGCTCACCATTTTATTGCATGCACCAAGCATGTTATACATTTTTCTGTCCACGGGATGGCGTAGTCAAGAAAAATGAAGCATCTCGAAGCCCATTCGTGTGTGAAGTATTTCCCTGCAGGGCTTGGCTGCTTTATGGGGCTTCATTTTGCCATCACTAGTTTTAGATAGTTTTAATTTTTGAAAGAGCATTTTCATTTTACAGTGAACCCTCGCTACTTCGCGGTTCACCTTTCGCGGGTTCAGTGCTTCGCGGGTCTAAAAAATATTCGGGGGCATTGTAGTTTCGCCGAGCGGCACGACGGGGCGCTGGAGCTGTAAGACGGCCGGCATGCGCCGAAGAAGAGCGTGGGCGAAGAGGAGAGTGGACGAAGAAGAGCACGTTCCCCCGGGCACGATTTGGGGCGACGTTTCGCGCGGTTCGGACCGTACCAGAGCTCCGGCCAGCGTGCGTGGCAGTTAAGCCGAAGAGGAACAACTTCCGCCCGGGCACTAGCGGGGCGACATTTCGCTCTGTTCGGGAGCGTACGAGAGCTCCGGAGGAGGCCGGCCGGCGTGCGTGGCAGTTAAGCCGAAGAGGAGCACCTTCCCCGGGCACGGGCGGTGTCAAGCGGCCCCTAAGTTTAACCGAATGGAAGCTCCGGAGGAGGAGGGCATGCTCGCGTCACAGTTAAGCCGAAGAGAAGCACCTTCCCCGGGCACGGGCGGGGCGAAATGAAACCGAGTTCAACCGAACGGAGACACGCTTCGGGGGAGCAGGTGCATGACAATTAAGCCGAAGAGGAGCACCTCTTCCGCCCGAGCACGAGCGGAGCGCGAGGCTGTCAGTTATGAATGAATAAATGAATAAAAAAAATAAATGAAGAATGCCACCTTTCATACAAAAAGAAGTAATTGAATAAATACAAAAATAATGGCTGGGGAATAAAAAAATAATAAGTTTTAATAATAATTTTTTTTTTTTTGTTATAGCATGAATTTCACTCTCTCTCTCTCTACCCGTGTATATATATATATATATACATATATATATATATATATACATATTTATTATTATTTTTTTTTTAAGCATTTTTGAAGGTGCACCACTACTTCGCACTTTTTTTTTTTAAGCATTTTTGAAGGTGCGCCGCTACTTCGCGGATTTTCAGTTTTCGCGGGTGGTCTCGGTCCCCATTAACCGCGATAACCGAGGGTTCACTGTATTTTTTTCATTATCGAATTTTATTTTTTTCTATTCAAGTTTTGAGTTCATTTTCGTTTACTAAAATAACCTTGGGCTGCAACTACTATCACAGCAACGGCTCATTATATTTTGGCTGCTAAATATGCCAATTTGTCAGAGAGAAGACCGTGACAAAGAATGGCCCAATCGCAATAAACACTCTACACCATACGTTCCTCGTTGACGTGTACATGGGGTGTTGCAGAGCACAGGTTCCAAGCGTACCGATATTGCAAAATTGGGACAATGCGTGTGACGACACCAACTTCCGCCTCCTATGTCATCGAGCTTGGCGGCACGTTATCATTATGTATTTATTTGTAACAATTTTGACGTTGAGAGTGATATTAAAACTTAAGTAATGTGGTAGTTAAGAAAAAACCCTGGCTTGGGACCCACCGGAACAAGCTATAGCTTCATTTGTACTATTTGAGGCGCTCTCACAATCTGCGGCGCATGCACACAAGGTCGCTAAGTACGCTAGCTGCACTCGGACAAAACACGTAGGTGACTTTAAAAGAGTGACCGAAATTGCACACATGCAACTGTTTATCATAATGTCATAATTTGATATGTACATTTGAAGAGAATTTTTTTCAGCATGGGCACAAGAATTCCACCGAACATCGCCAGTTCAATGGGATTTTGGTTAAGTCCGCAAATAATTGTGGACAATATACTTTGGCTGCGCGCTCGAATAATTTTACTCGTATATACTTCAATGAGGGTGTAGTGTGGGTATCGGGATCTTTAACACGCCCTAACACGAAGCTGACTCTCCAACCGCCACAGCCTTTTAATGACGAAATTATAAAATAAACAAAAACACTGTTCAACAACATAAAATAAAATAAAAAATCACATCATACTTACATTTATAAACTTTAATCCTCAAGAACATTATTCTCAGGTTGACCGAAAGACGAGGACACGGGAGCGCCTCGGGCATGTTCTTCTTCCTTGTGTAGGCGAATGACGTTTTAAGGTGCTTGTCCGCCACCTGCTGTGCTGAACTATGTATTAAATAAGAAAAGCAAATTGTTGAATGTTTTTTCCCCAATGAAGACTGAATTGTAAAATACCCGGAAATGGCTTTTCTGTTTTATTGTGCATTTAAAAAAAATTCAGATTGTCCTTTTTTGTTGAGATAATTGTTGAATATTGAAATTGCACATGTAACTGGTAATTTAGTTTTAGATATTATTTGAACCAGTGGAGGGCCATGCATTTCACACCTGGGCCTTCAATGAAGTCCGACTTAGTCCTACTTGAATAAATCCCCCTCATAATACCATAATTTATGACACCACGGGTGGACAAACAATATACAGAAAAGCACTTAGACAGCACTGACCGAGTGTTGGACGATATAGCTTCTCTTGAAAGGTCCGTGTTGAAAATGGCCTCGCAAGTGAATCTTCAATTTCTAAAGATAAAGATGTCTTTTAATTGTCCAATAACGGGGACATTTGCAGTGTTACAGCAGCAAAGATATACATCACACAGTGGCACCGACGTAATGTAGCCGTTAATGTATAACATTGGCAGCAGGCATTCATAAAAAGCATGCAAATATACACAGTATATACGTATATACACAGATCCCCATGTATATACACACTTACAGCCCACAACATATACAAGTGTAAGGAAACACTCCTAATGCCTGTCTATGGTTCAGAGGGGAAATAAATAAAAATGCTGCAATGATAAAAAAAAATACTGAATGATTGAAAATACTGCAATGATAAAAATACTGCAAGAATAAAAGTACTGTACCCAGCCAACATGTCCAACTGGGCCCCAAATGGGGTAAATGCGGGATTCCTGGGTACCAAGTGGGAATGGGCTAGAAGTGGGCAATGGTACAGGGTTCCATGTGGGCGCCATCTGGGATTGGTGGGCATGGGCTTAAACTGGGCAAATGTTGTGGGTGCAATACGGGTTGTGTATGGGCTAAGTGGGCATGGGTTAGAACTGGTAAAGATAAAGATAAAGATGTCCTTTATTAGTCCCACAATGGGGAAATTTGAGGTGTTACAGCAGCAAAGATATAGCTCACACAGAGTCGGCGGCGTAATGTAGCCGTTAATGTATAACATTAGCAGCAGACATTCATAAAAAGCATGCAAATATACACAGTATAAACGTATCTAAGTGTAAGGAAACACTCCTAATGTCTGTCCATTATACAGAGGGGAAAATGCTGTAATGATAAAAACTACTGAATCTACTACTGAAACCATTTATAGGTCCTATTTGGGTTATGTGTGGGCTAAGTGGGCATGGGTTAGAACTGGTCAACCATGTGAGGGTCTCATATGGGCTGTATATGGGCCAAGTGGGCATGGGTTAGAGCTGGTCAACCATGTCTGGGTCCTATTTGGGTTATGTGTGGGCTAAGTGGGCATGGGTTAGAAGTGGTCACCATTTATCGGTCCTGTTTGGGTTATGTGTGGGATAAGTGGGCATAGGTTAGAGCTGGTCAACCATGTCTGGGTCCTGTATGGGTTATAGATGAGCTAAGCGGGCATGGGTTTGAAAATTTGTTCTGGAGCCTTTTTGATATTTAATGCATGCTATGCTAATAGTAACCACCCTGAAGACTATTCTCAGTAGAACTATTCAATGGATGCCAAAACGATAGAGACATGGCCATGGAGCCTATGCTGCGAGATTGTGAAAGGACTAAAATAAGTGTAGGATTTTTGAGGACCAGAAGTCAGCTTTTATTAGGTTTGACATTGATTTAACTTATGGAACAATGCAAATTATGGTCGGGTTGTTGTTGGACTTTTTCCGCTTTTGACTAAGGGACGGGTGTTTTTATTTTCTGGGACTCTTTAGAACAAGCGGCACGGTGGCGGACTGGTTAGCAAGTCCGCATCACAGTACAGAAGTGCAAGGTTCTCCCTGTGCCTGCTAGGGTTTTCGCCGGTTTCCTCCCACTTTCCAAAAACATCCATGATAGGTTGATTGGTCACTGGTCCAAGGTCTGAGTGTGAGAGCGGATGGTTGCTTGTCTCTGTGTGCCCTGCGATTGACTGGCAACCAGTTCAGGGTGTACCCTGTCGACTGCCCGAAGACAGCTGGGATAGGCTCCAGCACTCCCGGGGACCCTTGTGAGGACAAGAAGCAGTACAGAGGATTGATTGATTTATTAAAATTAAAATTAAATTCATGTATTTATCTATGCTAAATTTAACAAGGCTGGACGTTATATTTTGTGAATTTACATGTACCCCCAACTGTGACTTAATAACCCTTAAGGGACAAGATAACATTTTATAATATACCAGACAGCTAAGATTGTCATCTATGAACTATTTGACAAGGCAGGTCCAGCATTGTCAGCCACATCCAACAGTCAACACAGTTACTTTTTTTTAAATAAACAAAATCAACATTATTAATTAATGTTATTTTATTAATTCTGTATGCTGTGAAAGATCTTTATTCAAAGTATATTTGAAGTTATTTCTACCTTATTGCTTGATTTTTGTAGATTCAAGTTGGAGTTGTCAAAATTACAGATTCTTTTGAAGGCAGCATATTCAAACTGTGAGAAAAGGAGCGAATGCAAGCTACGCGGTCTTTGAGGTGCGGCAGAAGAGCTGAAAGCACGGTGAGTCCCGAACGATAATTGAATTAATTAATTAATCTTGGGTAAATGTCTGGCTCTCATTTTTTAGACTTACTTTACAATGTGTTTTGTAATTTTTCAAGGTTGCCTGTGTTGGAAAACTGCTTGGTGCGTTAGCTAAAACACAGTATGCTAAAATGATAAGTGACGAGAACACAGAGGGTATATCAACAACGTACGTACTCGAATTATTTTGGGGAAAACTTAAGTACATTATAATCACCCTTTTAATAATACTGATAAGCGTTGTGTGTTTTATTTATTTTTATGAGGACCTTTACAACGAGCTACATATTGTTAGCATTGGGCCTACGACGCTAAACACAGTGTCCCTCGATCTCTCTCCAAAATTCTCCAAAAGACTTAAGCTTTCACTCAAATTAATACAATCTACTCCACTAGCTCATTTAAGGCTTTTTTGTGATGTGTTTGATTTGGGTAAGTAAAGCAAAACATATTAACTGTTGAATGTTGCCTGTTATTTAAATAATAGAAATTCAAGATGAAAGTTGAACAGATATTGAAATGCTAGATTGGCTCATTCAGAATCATGCCACAATGTGCTTTGTATGTTTTGTGTGTGGGTTTATCAAGCTCTAATTCAATGCAGTGTCCAAAACGAGCGCGCATAATTGTTGGATGAATGTTGGTTAATAGAGTCAGATAATAGTTAAAATTCCAACAGTTGAACAGATGTTGAAATGCTAGATTGGCTCATTCAGAATCATGCCACAATGTGCTTTGTATGTTTTGTGTGTAGGCTTATCAAGCTCTAATTCAATGCAGTGTTGAGCTGCATTTGAGAGGAACTACGTAAGTAACTAATGTGGAAAAATTGTGACTTCTTTGTGTACTTTTATTTTGAATATTCAAATTTTGTGGGTAAAGGTTAGAGAAAATAAGTTAAAAATGAGAGCTGTACAGGTATTTAAGTTTTTGGTTTGTAAAATACCCGAATGTGGGTTTCAGCAGGTGAGGCAATGATTGGACAGAGCAAAAGCTATGCTCCAAAATAGAAGTGATTACACCTTCACTAGACTAACCTGCAGCTAATTACATAATTATAAAATTAACACTTTAACCTGGCTTCCCCATCACAGATGTATTCTTTTAAATGCAAAGCTTTTTGTTCTAGCTTTTGTTGTTAAATGACATTCATGCCCAAGTGTCTATGCATCCATTGCAGGGATGTTTTCTCAAGTGACGAGTCTGAAGCCTGTGATGACGAAGTACCATCTACACCTCCCCATGGATTGTCACAGAGAAAAAGCTTCCTAACCAAGAGAGGCGCTGCAGAAGGTCCTTGAGTACGTCCAACGTGTTGAGTCTGTGAGTCTACTGCAGGATCTAATGCAGGTATGAAAATGATGAAATTTTAATGTATTATCTTCAAAATTATAAATAATTATTTAATTTCTTGAAATATAAAATTAGGTACCCTAAACCCAAGTAGGAACCCCAGTCCCAGTACATTCCTGATTCTGGAGCTACAGAGATCAAACCATCCTACTGTATCACTAAATAGCCCCACCTCTAAAACCCTGATTCGGAAGGCCGAGTTGAAAGACTTCAGAGTTCAAGATGGTCAACTGCAACTATGATAAGCCGAATGTGTTCACCCCAAGTCGGAAACTGAGAAAAAGACTCAATTTTCACATGATTTCAGTCCCTTCTATATTTAAAAGAATGTATTGGGGCTCTAAAAATGTGAAATATTTTTACAAGTATTTCTTTTACTACTCATAGGCAGTTTCATAATAATAGTACAATTTGGCATCGTGTATTGTTTTTTGGTTCCATTCAAAATGCACAAGACGTATAGACATATTTTGTTTGTGGATCGCTGCAGCATCACACGAGCGCACAGAGACAAACGTGGCAGCAACTTAAAACAATTAAAATATCGAATCGAAATCGGGAACTGAAAATCAAAAATCGAATCGGGGCTTGAGTGAATCGTTACCTCCCTAATCATAATCATTTTGGTAGAATGTTGGGCTCTTGCCCTTTGAGTGTATATGGCGTTACCGAAGCTGTTCACTTAATCGACAATTCCTTTCCTGTGACGTTTATCATACCCAGTTTAACTGCCAAAATATTTTTAAGTGTGTGATGATTATCTGGATCGAGTGACACCCATGTTATAATGGTTGCAGGTATTGGTGGATTGGACGATAGTGTCAGAACAATGATGGCGTTCATCATGACAAATCCTCTGTCTCTGAAGTACAATCTCTTTGGACATCGTAGCAAGAACAAGCGCCGAGACCTGCCTTTTTCTGATGTTCTATACGGTAATATATTTTTTTTTTAAGGGATTGTGGTGTGAAGACATTTCAGCATGTCCCATAAGGTTTCACAATCATTAAATAGCTTTACTAAGTTGGCTTCTTGTCTTTTTTGTTTTAGGAGCACTGAAAAGGAATGGAGCCACAAAGGACATCAACGAGAAGGACACAGGCAACCCTGTCCAAGTGGTTCATGGGAGCTTGTGATCAAGGTGGGAATAGGGCAGTTCGAGCTCGGAGATCTCAAGGCAACTGTCAGGTTTAAAACGTCCTGACGCCATTTTTAGACTGAAGGTGGCATAAATCCAGACCAAACCAGTTAGAGTTTTGTTTTTGACCATTCGCGAATGGGAGAGGAAGTCAGGAGGTGAAGCAGGCGTCTTGCCAGTTCAATCTCGCGCACTCTCTCTCACTCTCTACCACCCGTTCGGTCTTTTATCAGCAACCTAAGCAGACAATGGAGGTCTGTCTGAAATTCTAGCAGGCAGGCAGGAAGCAATCAACCACAGTAGTCAGTCAGGAATTCGAAACTAAAGTGTGTGCGTGTGTTCCAGTTGTGCGCGTGTGTGCTAAAGCAATAATGTGAGTGTCTGTGTGTGTGCGCAATTATAACTGATACAAATAGTGTATAAAAACATGATTAGAAATACACAAACTATTTACATATCCTCATCCCATCTCACATTCACCCGTTTGTGGGTTTAAATCATGTCCTTACGGCTTTAAGACAGATCATCATAATGAAATCATACAACAGTGTGGTCATCCGTGGAGGGGCGAAAACCCTCAGTAGGGACAAAATTCCCCTCCTCCCTTCCGGCGTGGAACGAGATTCTCATGGTATGTTGGTCACTTGGGAATAAAACATAAAAAAACTTCAATATACCTAGTGAAAAATAACAAAACTGTCTCCACGCAGAGTTTGTCTCCACGCAGAGCTTGTCTCTGCGGCGACTTGATGGAGGCCCTTGCCTCGTTGTAGGAGGGGACAGCCGTCTTTACCTCCCGGATCTTCGTGTGTGGTGTATGTGTGTGCATGTGTGGGGGCAGGGGCAAAAGGGTCCATGTGTTATTTAGGTTTCAGTGTCCAGTTCGAGTTTGTCATTGTCCAGTTCGAATTCGTCATTCTCAACATCAATCAGGTTGTAATGGTACATTTGGGCAACAAACATGCAGTTAATAATCATCTTTGTCATAAGAATAATGCAACATGAACAGACTACACATAACAAAAATGAAAACCATAATTATCCCGATATATTGTCTTTCAAATTCTTCGTAGTGGTCATAACATCAATAATTGTTTCATTTTATTAAAAATGTAAATGCAGTAATGTTCTCCAATCAAGGCTAAAATTCTTTATGTACGTCATTAATTTCCAAACAATATCTAATCTTTTTGTTCTGTGGCTTCAACATTCGTATCTGTGGCTGGTTGTGCGGTTCCGATGTGCGTGTGGTCCGATATTGTGACTCAGGTGGGCTCCTGTTCGAGGGATTCGCGTTGCTCGGCCTTTAGCTGGAAACCGGAGAAGCTTGTACTGCAACTGGTGGATCCAGCTGCCACGCCCCGCGACCTTTGCTGCCGTCGGGGTCACTGCAATCATCTGGCGAGGGCCATCTCAGCATTCACTTGTCCCAACGAAGTCGTTTCAGCACCTTGAAGAAGAGTTGGTCTCCCACACGGACGTGATTTCTCTGTGGATCAGAACACACTGACCAGTAATTGCGTCTTTTTTTTTTTTTTCTTTTTGGTCAAAACATGTTTCCCATGTGGACTGGGACTGATGTGCCAGTCGCTGGTGGTTCTGATGAACCTGAGAGTCGATAGGGGATAGTGTCCTAACTTCGGCTGGCACTATCCTCATTGTTGTGATTGAAACACAGTCTGGTCATTGTCTCCTTTTTTTCCCTCATTGTCTTGATAAGTCTGCCCTTAACAGTCCCATTAGTGCGTTCCACAAGTCCTGCAGACTGTATGCACAATGACGCTTTGAGTCAATTTTGCAACAACTGTCCCACTTGTTACAACATCATTCACAAAATGCATAATTTTCACTTCAAATCACTTCTTGAAATTCCAAATGTCAGGATAATTTGTGTTAGGTTGAAGATGTATTTTATCCCATATTTTACTCTATTAGTATTGCAAAAGAATTGTTCCACAGCGTGACCCATGTTTGACCATATGGATGAGAAGACTTCACAGAGAAGCGGATGCCTGAAGACTGGATCAACGTCTGCAACATCAAAGGAGGTGTGCTGAGACACACCTCTGAAACAAAAGGACTGAGACTTTAGTACCAGAGCACTAAAAGGGCATATCTGCCTTTTCAATCAGTGGATGACTGCCATTGATGTCTGTCTTTCCTCTTGTGTCTGAGATGTTTACATGTTCCTGCTGGTGCTCCCCCCTTCATCCCTTAGTGCAAATACATTGTATTGTTAGGGACTTCCCTAATAAAATAGAGGGCTCGGCGGAGTGTGCTCCAGAACGAATTTGGAGATGTAACTGAGCACACCTCCGTTCGTTCTCCTCGCGAGTAAAAGATCAACTCTTGTCTTCCTTCCATTCATTTAGCCTATGTTCAGTGAATGCTTAGGTGATTGAACCTGACAATTTGATTACACAACACTTTTTCCAACTGTTTTAGCATCAACATATGTTGTCGGAAACAACTTAATCCATTTTGAAAACATATGAATTACAACCAAACAATATTGCATCTCAAACAAATAACACTGTCTAAAAAAAAGTTTTTTGTTGAAAAGTCTGTATGTGGGAACAATTTCATATCATACTACCCCTCTCTTGACTCATGGTTATGCTCGTGTGTCACTCTTATTACTTTTCCAATCAATGAATTAGGCAGCCAGGATTTGCCATCTGCCAATTTGCTGATCCTGTCCTCAGCAATGTTTGCACCTTTGTTCTCCCAATTTGTGCGTTCAATTACTGGTACCTTTTTCCCTGGCGTGGGATCAAATTGTCAAGTTGATTTTCTGCGTGTGTGTGCGTGTGGGGGTGTGTTCATTTTCCCTTTTAGCTGCGCTGTGTCGATATAAAGGCGAGGCAGTTTCCAATTGTAATTGTGTCATTTTCTGTTAAGTGAATTTTGCGTTCACAAATAACTATTTTAGACGTGCTTTATGCACAACTTTTCTTTTCCTGTTGTGGTTTTTAAAGCCCAATGTCGACAGAACGCATGAACATTTATCTTGACTGTCAGTCCACATTGTAACCATACAACTCATACAAGATGGGAAACCCCAAATTTTAATTAGCTCACACCCGCCTACGCTCTTCCTGCTTATCCTAACAATCTCTTATCCGTTGGTATCACAATGTTAGTACTCCCATCGCATAAAAGTCAGTTTGATTTCAGGCTGCGACCTTGGTTCTCAAACACTTTTACTTCTTATCAGTCTGGAATGCGCACCTGGTCTGTGTTACAAGTCTGAGTTCCTCCAGTCGGGAGGAAGGTCAAGTCGCGGTTTGGTGATAATTTGGACGGCTCCACAGTCGTGTGGCGCCTCCTAGATGATGCGGGGAAAAAATGACGCTGGGCTGAAATGCACCGCAACTTATCAGTATAATGTGTCCCTGTGACAATTAGGCCGGCGTGCAATGTGAATGTGGTGGGAAAAGAATGTAATTTTTTGATTCCTTAAAGCAGCAGTGAAAGCTCTTAATCACACTCTAAGTGGTTCTCTGCCACGAAATCCAAATTGTTGTGACTAAATATGCAAATGAATTCATTTTGCCCTGGTTCCTGCAGTAACCCAGGCTAATGAAGTCATTTTTTGCAGTCACTGTTTTGCTCAAATGGCTTATAATAATTTGGTAGTGCGTTAAGATGCTTTGTCGATACAATCTTGTAGTGTATCTTCACAAGTTCCAACATACACAACCCATTCCATGGCCATGACGATACTGTTTTAAAGATTACCAAGGCTTGTTGGACCTTTCTCTGCCACATAAATTACAGCCCTGAGAGGCACCGGGCCTCAACTTTATCTATGAAGGGTCAGGGATTTAATGGGGGTCACCGAGGCGTCCCAAGGAAAGTTTTTACAGAAAAGTGGTCTGGCAATATCTTTTCTCTTTCTTATCACTGACAATGCGCCCCTTTAAAGTTTTGACGTTTGTTTGAATTCGCCCGTGCTTATTAATTCTATTGAAGTCCAATTTTGCCAGTGTATCACGGCCTAATGAGTAAAACGCATGTTGATGTAGAACTCCTTCTACACACACTTTTATGTTTGACTTTTTACGTCACGTGATCCTCCATTGCTACCACATCTCGTCCTGAAAAGTTAATGTTTTGTAACAAGACTTACTGCTTCCTCCTTTCTTTCTTTTCTTTTTCCTTCCTTCTGCCCAACACGTTCATGCTTTCTGTGCATAATTTAGAATTTTCTTTTCCATTTTACAAGTTGGCCAATTTAAATTAGGTTGTTTTATTTGAAAAGCCTGTAATTCTCTTTTTTTTCCCCTTTTCACCTAATCACAAATTTCTTATCACAAAAATGAACATGTTAATTCTATTTTATTTCCTATTTTTCCAATCTTGTGACTCATTTCACTTCAACCAGTTCTACCTTAAAGTGGACAAGTACACATCAATGTTTTTTGTAGTTTCTATTTTCTTCTCTGCTTTAATGAAAATTATAGCCCTTCTAGCCAAATTTTTCCTGTGTCATTTCTATCTCTGCATTTCATTCCATTTCTGGCCTACCTTAATACTAAAACAAAAATGCTCTTTCAAAAATTAAAACTATCTAAAACTAGTGATGGCAAAATGAAGCCCCATAAAGCAGCCAAGCCCTGCAGGGAAATACTTCACACACGAATGGGCTTCGAGATGCTTCATTTTTCTTGACTACGCCATCCCATGGACAGAAAAATGTATAACATGCTTGGTGCATGCAATAAAATGGTGAGCTGTAAATCATGCTCTGCCCACCAAACAATATGTATTTGAAGAGTGATTTTAATTGTTCTGTTTTACTTTGTCTTCTAACTTCTCCAATATTCAGACAGCTCCGCCGAGACCAACGTTTCACCCCCACACTGATATAAAATGGACCCAACCGTTTGGGTCTCTTTCCAAATTTGGTACCAAAGCCTCCCCCACAGTGCGGCAGCTATCTTGAATTGGCCCGTTCCCAGAAAGTTTTACTTCATTCAGTGTCATTCAGTATTATTCAAAATCTTTCAGTGTCATTCCAAATCATTCAATGTCATTCACAATCTTTCCACATCCTTCCACCTTCCATCGTTCAGTGTCATTCCACATTCTCTTTCATATATAACATAACATAACAATAACATAATCCTGGGTCAGCAGACACCTAATTAATGTGTTAATACATGATACATTTTTCTATAAGCAACCCTTATGATTGTAACGTATTTTTAATTCTTTCTAGGCGGGAACTGTCCGAACAAAAAATTCATGCAATTTGTAATTAGACACTTTGTCATACAAAAAGTCACTCAGGGCAAGAGAAAAAAAATTGTCACTTGCCCAAGTTGGGCAAGTAATTTGGCCACTCGGGCAAGGCAAATTTTAGTGGCACTTGCCCTATGGGCAAGCAGTTTTTAAAGTTAACTTCGAACCCTGTGATGGTGTCTTGTGACCTGTCTTTATCAGCTGATGTTCCATGAAGGCGTGCCTTACCTGTCACAAGAATGAAGGCAAGTCACGCCCCCCGCTGTCCATTCACTCCGCCAAGACGCTGCTCCAGGTGGTAGAGAGGATGAAGGCTCCCTTGTCTCTGTTCATGGTTTTTATGCCTCGCTTGCAGATCTCAATGGCCTCTCTGATCCAGCGCTGTAGTTTGTTCTCTTCTGTGCGGATGACCCTGCCCTTCTCCCGGTCCATGATGTGGTTTTCCCTTTTGCAGTGGTCAGTGATTGCTGATTTGTAATGTTCATGTTGTGCTTGTTCTTTTACTGCTCTGATTTTTTAATTTTTTTGACAGGTAAGTCACACCCTCATGGAACATCAGCTGATAAAGACTGGTCTCAAGACACCATCATGCGACACTCTGAAGAAGGCGAAAGACTCGCTGAAACATGTCAGGTAAAAAATTAACCTAAAACATAAATGTCTGCTTTTAATGAATCAGTCAAATATCAATAATAAGAAGACAAAATGAACCTAATACAAATAAATGAATGCTTAATAACTCCCCTGCACATGCTCCTAAAAATCCAAACCTTCACCTGTAAATAAAACGTCCCGACCTGAAGACATCTTAATGTTATTATTTTGTTTTACACACAGCGCCGCCAAGTGGAATCAAAAATTTGTTTTTATTTAAATTTTCACGTACTGCACGGTGCCCTTCTGACGAATCCGACTGAAAATTAGTCAGAAAAGACTCAAGACAATGATCTTACTCTCTGCCGAATTTTGTGACGTTTTGGCAAAAGGCGTGGCTATTACGGTGCTGAAAAGTCCGATTGTACTTTGTGACAACAAAAGCTCCGGCAACATGACTCAGATGATCCTATCTTCTCGAAGTTGTACACATTTGAGGATACTTCAGCCCTGAAGACTTCTACCAACTTATTTTTCATCGTAGTAGTAGCGCCACCAACTGGTAAAAGCTAATACAAGTTATTTTCTTGGATGTTTTTCTCCGTGCAACTCAACAAGGTCGCCCTCATATATGCTCGGATTACTGTTTCGGCCATGAGGATGTCACAATACGAAATTCGTCCTTTTTCGTGAAAGGTTGTGGGAGTGGCATTGCACTGTTCGGCAATAAAACAACGCTGATTATGAGGTTGTAAATATGAACGACAACTCGTGAAACTTTACACACACATCAGGCCGAGCAAATTTATCAATATTTTATACGTTAGTTGTGCAGCTTTTTTGAAATGGCTCGCCATGGCCCTCGAGAAATGTTCAAAAAAGCAACCCTGGTTGAGTGTTTCACCTCGCCTTTTGTAAATTTTATGGAGTACAGTGAACCCTCGGTTATCGCGGTTAATGGGGACCGAGACCACCCGCGAAAACTGAAAATCCGCGAAGTAGCGGCACACCTTCAAAAATGCTTACAAAAAATACAATATATATAATAAATATATAAATATATATATATATATATATATATATATATATATATATATATATATATATATATATATATATATATACGGGGAGAGAGAGAGTGAAATTCATGTTATAACAAAAAAAACAAATTATTATTAAAACATATTATTTTTTAATTCCCCAGCCATTCTTTTTGTATTTATTTAATTACTCCGACTTTTACCTGCTGGTACGCCGTCCGGTGTACCCTGTGAAATGAAAGGTGGCATTCTTTATTTATTTATTCATTTATTCATTCATAACTGACAGCCTCGCGCTCCGCTCGTGCCCGGGCGGAAGAGGTGCTCCAATTCGGCTTAACTGTGACACACGCCCGCCCTCCTCCCCCGGAACTTCCATTCGGTTAAACTTAGGGGCCGCTTGGCACCGCCCGTGCCCGGGGAAGGTGCTCCTCTTCGGCTTACTGTGACGCGAGCATGCCCTCCTCCTCCGGAGCTTCCATTCAGTTAAACTTAGGGGCCGCTTGAAACCGCCCGTGCCCGGGGAAGGTGCTCCTCTTCGGCTTACTGTGACGCGAGCATCCCCTCCTCCTCCGGAGCTTCCATTCGGTTAAACTTAGGGGCCGCTTGGAACCGCCCGTGCCCGTGGAAGGTGCTCCTCTTCGGCTTACTGTGACGCGAGCATGCCCTCCTCCTCCGGAGCTTCCATTCGGTTAAACTTAGGGGCCGCTTGGCACCGCCCGTGCCCGGGGAAGGTGTTCCTCTACGGCTTAACTGCCACGCACGCCGGCCGGAGCTCTGGTACGGTCCAAACCGCGCGAAACGTCGCCACCGATCGTGTCCGGGGGAACGTGCTCTTCTTCGTCCACTCTCCTCTTCGCCCACGCTCTTCTTCGGCGCACGCCGGCCGTCTAACCGCTCCAGCGCCCCGTCGTGCCGCTCGGCGAAACTACAATGCCCCCGAATATTTTTTAGACCCGCGAAGCACTGAACCCGCGAAAGGTGAACCGCGAAGTAGCGAGGGTTCACTGTATGTATAAGACCAAGACCTACAAAAAAGTCTCTTGGAGCAATGAGCTAGGTTTTACAGGAAGTCGGCCATTTTTAATTTCCTTAAAAGGGGGCGGGTCACCACAATGGACTTTGTGTAGAAATTATTATTGGGGCCCGAGCAGCGACGGCGGCGAGGTCCCTATTGTTTTTGTAGAAATTATTATTAGGGCCCGAGCAGCGACCGCTACGAGGTCCCCATTGTTTTTGTGGAAATTATTATTATTTTTATTATTATTATTAGGGCCCGAGCAGTGACCGCTGCGAGGTCCCTATTGTTTTTCTAGAAATTGTTATTAGGGCCCGAGCTGCGACGGCTGCGAGGTCCCTATTGTTTTTGTAGAAAATATTATTACTTTTATTATTAATAATATTATTATTATTATTATTAGGGCCTGAGCAGCGACCGCTGCGAAGTCCCTATTGTTTTTGTAGAAATTATTATTATTATTATTTTTCCGATTGTTCGATCGCATTTTTGACCCCCGAAACATGCACAAAAACTCACCAAACTTGGCAGTCTCATCGGGCATGGCGAAAAATTTGATATTTTAACGTCTAATATGAACAGGAAGTGAGTTATGAATTTTTGAAAGTCCGACTTTTGCCCTTTTTTGCATGTTTACAGGGGTCATTCTTTTGCACCCTGATCCTAAAGGCTTCATCTGATTGCCTTAAAGTTCTGTCTGGAGCATCTTAAGACCTGGGACAAACACTGGGGCTAAAATTTTTTGTTTCCGAAATACTATATGACGGGGGCGGGGCTTCAAAGTTTTCACTTAAGATTTCCTTCGCCGCAATGGACAAAATGCTTAATAACTCTCCTGCACGTGCTGCTAAAAATCCAAAACTTCACATGTACATAAAGAGTCGGTACCTGAAGACATCTATATGTTTATATTCAGTTATACACCTTGCGCCAATCAATATAAATTTTTACATTTTGACCTACTGCACGGTGCCCTTTTAACGAATCCGATTGAAAATTGGCTAGAAAAGACTCAAGACATTGATCTTACTCTATCCCTATTTTTATGACTTTCCTTCAAAGGGCGTGGCTATTACGGTGCCGCAGATTCTGATTATTCTCCGTGGCAACAAAAGTTCCTGCAAAATGATTCAGATGATCCATCTTCTGGAAATCTTTCACATTTGAGGATATTCAGGCCCTGAAGACGGCTGCCAACTTATTTTTGATCGCAGTGGTAGCGCCACCAACTGGTTAAAACAAATACAAATTATTTTCGTTGATGTTTTTCTCCGGGCAGGTTAACAAAATCTACCTTATATTTGCTCGGATGAGTGTTTAGGCCTTGAGCATGTCACAATACGAAAGTCTTTCGCCTTCTTCAGAGTGTCACATGATGGTGTCTTGTGGCCCGTCTTTATCAGCTGATGTTCCATGAGGGCGTGACTTACCTGTCACAAGAATGAAGGCAAGTCACGCCCCCCGCTGTCCGTTCACTCCGCCAAGATGCTGGTCCAGGTGGTAGAGAGGATGAAGGCTCCCTTGTCTCTGTTCATGGTTTTTATGCCTCGCTTGCAGATCTCAATGGCCTCTCTGATCCAGCGCTGTTGTTTGTTCTCTTCTGTGCGGATGACCCTGCCCTTCTCCCGGTCCATGATGTGGTTTTCCCTTTTGCAGTGGTCAGTGATTGCTGATTTGTAATGTTCATGTTGTGCTTGTTCTTTTACTGCTCTGATTTTTTCATTTTTTTGACAGGTAAGTCACACCCTCATGGAACATCAGCTCAAGACACCATCATGCGACACTCTGAAGAAGGCGAAAGACTCGCCGAAACATGTCAGGTAAAAAATTAACCTAAAACATAATTGTCTGCTTTTAATGAATCAGTCAAATATCAATAATAAGAAGACAAAATGAACCTAATACAAATAAATGAATGCTTAATAACTCCCCTGCACATGCTCCTAAAAATCCAAACCTTCACCTGTAAATAAAACGTCCCGACCTGAAGACATCTTAATGTTATTATTTTGTTATACACACAGTGCCGCCAAGTGGAATCAAAAATGTGTTTTTATTTTAATTTTCACGTACTGCACGGTGCCCTTTTGACGAATCCGACTGAAAATTAGTCAGAAAAGACTCAAGACAATGATCTTACTCTCTGCCGAATTTTGTGACGTTTTGGCAAAAGGCGTGGCTATTAAGGTGCTGAAAAGTCCGATTGTACTCTGTGGCAACAAAAGCTCCGGCAACATGACTCAGATGATCCTATCTTCTCGAAGTTGTACACATTTGAGGATACTTCAGCCCTGAAGACATCTACCAACTTATTTTACATCGTAGTAGTAGCGCCACCAACTGGTAAAAGCTAATACAAGTTATTTTCTTGGATGTTTTTCTCCGTGCAACTCAACAAGGTCGCCCTCATATATGCTCGGATGACTGTTTCGGCCATGAGGATGTCACAATACGAAATTCGTCCTTTTTCGTGAAAAGTTGTGGGAGTGGCATTGCACTGTTCGGCAATAAAACAAAGCTGATTATGAGGTTCTAAATATGAACGACAACTCGTAAAACTTTACACACACATCAGGCCGAGCAAATTTATCAATATTTTATACGTTAGTTGTGCAGCTTTTTTGAAATGGCTCGCCATGGCCCTCGAGAAATGTTAAAAAAAAGCAGCTCTGGTTGAGTGTTTCACCTCGCTTTTTGTAAATTTTATGGAGTACAGTGAACCCTCGGTTATCGCGGTTAATGGGGACCGAGACCACCCGCGAAAACTGAAAATCCGCGAAGTAGCGGCGCACCTTCAAAAATGCTTAAAAAAAATATACAATATATATAATAAATATATATATATATATATATATATATATATATATATATATACGGGGAGAGAGAGAGTGAAATTCATGTTATAACAAAAAAAACAAATTATTATTAAAACGTATTATTTTTTTATTCCCCAGCCATTCTTTTTGTATTTATTTAATTACTCCGACTTTTACCTGCTGGTACGCCGTCCGGTGTGCCCTGTGAAATGAAAGGTAGCATTCTTTATTTATTTATTCATTTATTCATTCATAACTGACAGCCTCGCGCTCCGCTCGTGCCCGGGCAGAAGAGGTGCTCCAATTCGGCTTAACTGTGACACACGCCCGCCCTCCTCCCCCAGAGCTTCCATTCGGTTAAACTTAGGGGCCGCTTGGCACCGCCGTGCCCGGGGAAGGTGCTCCTCTTCGGCTTACTGTGACGCGAGCATGCCCTCCTCCTCCGGAGCTTCCATTCGGTTAAACTTAGGGGCCGCTTGGAACCGCCCGTGCCCGGGGAAGGTGCTCCTCTTCGGCTTACTGTGACGCGAGCATGCCCTCCTCCTCCGGAGCTTCCATTCGGTTAAACTTAGGGGCCGCTTGGAACCGCCCGTGCCCGAGGAAGGTGCTCCTCTTCGGCTTACTGTGACGCGAACATGCCCTCCTCCTCCGGAGCTTCCATTCGGTTAAACTTAGGGGCCGCTTGGCACCGCCCGTGCCCGGGGAAGGTGCTCCTCTACGGCTTAACTGCCACACACGCCGGCCGGAGCTCTGGTACGGTCCGAACCGCGCGAAACGTCGCCACCGATCGTGTCCGGGGGAACGTGCTCTTCTTCGTCCACTCTCCTCTTCGCCCACGCTCTTCTTCGGCGCACGCCGGCCGTCTAACCGCTCCAGCGCCCCGTCGTGCCGCTTGGCGAAACTACAATGCCCCCGAATATTTTTTAGACCCGCGAAGCACTGAACCCGCGAAAGGTGAACCGCGAAGTAGCGAGGGTTCACTGTATGTATAAGACCAAGACCTACAAAAAAGTCTCTTGGAGCAATGAGCTAGGTTTTACAGGAAGTCGGCCATTTTGAATTTACTTAAAAGGGGGCGGGTCACCACAATGGACTTTGTGTAGAAATTATTATTGGGGCCCGAGCAGCGACCGCGGCGAGGTCCCTATTGTTTTTGTCGAAAATATTATTACTTTTATTATTATTATTATTATTATTATTATTAGGGCCTGAGCAGCGACCGCTGCGAAGTCCCTATTGTTTTTGTAGAAATTAGTATTATTATTATTTTTCCGATTGTTCGATCGCATTTTTGACCCCCGAAACATGCACAAAAACTCACCAAACTTGGCAGTCTCATCGGGCATGGCGAAAAATTTTATATTTTTTAACGTCTAATATGAACAGGAAGTGAGTTATGAATTTTTGAAAGTCCGACTTTTGCCCTTTTTTGCATGTTTACAGGGGTCATTCTTTTGCACCCTGATCCTAAAGGCTTCATCTGATTGCCTTAAAGTTCTGTCTGGAGCATCTTAAGACCTGGGACAAACACTGGGGCTAAAATTTTTTGTTTCCGAAATACTATATGACGGGGGCGGGGCTTCAAAGTTTTCACTTAAGATTTCCTTCGCCGCAATGGACAAAATGCTTAATAACTCTCCTGCACATGCTGCTAAAAATCCAAAACTTCACATGTACATAAAGAGTCGGTACCTGAAGACATCTATATGTTTATATTCAGTTATACACCTTGCGCCAATCAATATCAATTTTTACATTTTGACGTACTGCACGGTGCCCTTTTAACGAATCCGATTGAAAATTGGCTAGAAAAGACTCAAGACATTGATCTTACTCTATCCCTATTTTTATGACTTTCCTTCAAAGGGCGTGGCTATTACGGTGCCGCAGATTCTGATTATTCTCCGTGGCAACAAAAGTTCCTGCAAAATGATTCAGATGATCCATCTTCTGGAAATCTTTCACATTTGAGGATATTCAGGCCCTGAAGACGGCTGCCAACTTATTTTTGATCGCAGTGGTAGTGCCACCAACTGGTTAAAACAAATACAAATTATTTTTGTTGATGTTTTTCTCCGGGCAAGTGAACAAAATCTACCTTATATTTGCTCGGATGAGTGTTTAGGCCTTGAGCATGTCACAATACGAAAGTCTTTCGCCTTCTTCAGAGTGTCACATGATGCTGTCTTGTGACCCGTCTTTATCAGCTGATGTTCCATGAGGGCGTGACTTACCTGTCACAAGAATGAAGGCAAGTCACGCCCCCCGCTGTCCGTTCACTCCGCCAAGATGCTGGTCCAGGTGGTAGAGAGGATGAAGGCTCCCTTGTCTCTGTTCATGGTTTTTATGCCTCGCTTGCAGATCTCAATGGCCTCTCTGATCCAGCGCTGTTGTTTGTTCTCTTCTGTGCGGATGACCCTGCCCTTCTCCAGGTCCATGATGTGGTTTTCCCTTTTGCAGTGGTCAGTGATTGCTGATTTGTAATGTTCATGTTGTGCTTGTTCTTTTACTGCTCTGATTTTTTTCATTTTTTTGACAGGTAAGTCACACCCTCATGGAACATCAGCTCAAGACACCATCATGCGACACTCTGAAGAAGGCGAAAGACTCGCCGAAACATGTCAGGTAAAAAATTAACCTAAAACATAATTGTCTGCTTTTAATGAATCAGTCAAATATCAATAATAAGAAGACAAAATGAACCTAATACAAATAAATGAATGCTTAATAACTCCCCTGCACATGCTCCTAAAAATCCAAACCTTCACCTGTAAATAAAACGTCCCGACCTGAAGACATCTTAATGTTATTATTTTGTTATACACACAGTGCCGCCAAGTGGAATCAAAAATTTGTTTTTATTTTAATTTTCACGTACTGCACGGTGCCCTTTTGACGAATCCGACTGAAAATGAGTCAGAAAAGACTCAAGACAATGATCTTACTCTCTGCCGAATTTTGTGACGTTTTGGCAAAAGGCGTGGCTATTAAGGTGCTGAAAAGTCCGATTGTACTCTGTGGCAACAAAAGCTCCGGCAACATGACTCAGATGATCCTATCTTCTCGAAGTTGTACACATTTGAGGATACTTCAGCCCTGAAGACATCTACCAACTTATTTTACATCGTAGTAGTAGCGCCACCAACTGGTAAAAGCTAATACAAGTTATTTTCTTGGATGTTTTTCTCCGTGCAACTCAACAAGGTCGCCCTCATATATGCTCGGATGACTGTTTCGGCCATGAGGATGTCACAATACGAAATTCGTCCTTTTTCATGAAAAGTTGTGGGAGTGGCATTGCACTGTTCGTCAATAAAACAAAGCTGATTATGAGGTTCTAAATATGAACGACAACTCGTAAAACTTTACACACACATCAGGCCGAGCAAATTTATCAATATTTTATACGTTAGTTGTGCAGCTTTTTTTAAATGGCTCGCCATGGCCCTCGAGAAATGTTAAAAAAAGCAGCTCTGGTTGAGTGTTTCACCTCGCTTTTTGTAAATTTTATGGAGTACAGTGAACCCTCGGTTATCGCGGTTAACGGGGACCGAGACCACCCGCGAAAACTGAAAATCCGCGAAGTAGCGGCGCACCTTCAAAAATGCTTAAAAAAATATACAATATATATAATAAATATATATATATATATATATATATATATATATATACGGGGAGAGAGAGAGTGAAATTCATGTTATAACAAAAAAACCAAATTATTATTAAAACGTATTATTTTTTTATTCCCCAGCCATTCTTTTTGTATTTATTTAATTACTCCGACTTTTACCTGCTGGTACGCCGTCCGGTGTGCCCTGTGAAATGAAAGGTGGCATTCTTTATTTATTTATTCATTTATTCATTCATAACTGACAGCCTCGCGCTCCGCTCGTGCCCGGGCAGAAGAGGTGCTCCAATTTGGCTTAACTGTGACACACGCCCGCCCTCCTCCCCCGGAGCTTCCATTCAGTTAAACTTAGGGGCCGCTTGGCACCGCCCGTGCCCGGGGAAGGTGCTCCTCTTCGGCTTACTGTGACGCGAGCATGCCCTCCTCCTGCGGAGCTTCCATTCGGTTAAACTTAGGGGCCGCTTGGAACCGCCCGTGCCCGGGGAAGGTGCTCCTCTTCGGCTTACTGTGACGCGAGCATGCCCTCCTCCTCCGGAGCTTCCATTCGGTTAAACTTAGGGGCCGCTTGGCACCGCCCGTGCCCGGGGAAGGTGCTCCTCTACGGCTTAACTGCCACGCACGCCGGCCGGAGCTCTGGTACGGTCCGAACCGCGCGAAACGTCGCCACCGATCGTGTCCGGGGGAACGTGCTCTTCTTCGTCCACTCTCCTCTTCGCCCACGCTCTTCTTCGGCGCACGCCGGCCGTCTAACCGCTCCAGCGCCCCGTCGTGCCGCTCGGCGAAACTACAATGCCCCCGAATATTTTTTAGACCCGCGAAGCACTGAACCCGCGAAAGGTGAACCGCGAAGTAGCGAGGGTTCACTGTATGTATAAGACCAAGACCTACAAAAAAGTCTCTTGGAGCAATGAGCTAGGTTTTACAGGAAGTCGGCCATTTTGAATTTACTTAAAAGGGGGCGGGTCACCACAATGGACTTTGTGTAGAAATTATTATTGGGGCCCGAGCAGCGACCGCGGCGAGGTCCCTATTGTTTTTGTAGAAAATATTATTACTTTTATTATTATTATTATTAGGGCCTGAGCAGCGACCGCTGCGAAGTTCCTACTGTTTTTGTAGAAATTATTATTATTATTATTTTTCCGATTGTTCGATCGCATTTTTGACCCCCGAAACATGCACAAAAACTCACCAAACTTGGCAGTCTCATCGGGCATGGCGAAAAATTTGTTATTTTAACGTCTAATATGAACAGGAAGTGAGTTATGAATTTTTGAAAGTCCGACTTTTGCCCTTTTTTGCATGTTTACAGGGGTCATTCTTTTGCACCCTGATCCTAAAGGCTTCATCTGATTGCCTTAAAATTCTGTCTGTAGCATCTGAAGACCTGGGACAAACACTGGGGCTAAAATTTTTTGTTTCCGAAATACTATATGACGGGGGCGGGGCTTCAAAGTTTTCACTTAAGATTTCCTTCGCCGCAATGGACAAAATGCTTAATAACTCTCCTGCACATGCTGCTAAAAATCCAAAACTTCACATGTACATAAAAAGTCTGTACCTGAAGACATCTATATGTTTATATTCAGTTATACACCTTGCGCCAATCAATATCATTTTTTACATTTTGACTTACTGCACGGTGCCCTTTTAACGAATCTGATTGAAAATTGGCTAGAAAAGACTCAAGACATTGATCTTACTCTATCCCTATTTTTGTGACTTTCCTTCGAAGGGCGTGGCTATTACGGTGCCGCAGAGTCTGATTATTCTCCGTGGCAACAAAAGTTCCTGCAAAATGATTCAGATGATCCATCTTCTCGAAATTTTTCACATTTGAGGATATTCAGGCCCTGAAGACGGCTGCCAACTTATTTTTGATCGCAGTGGTAGCGCCACCAACTGGTTAAAACAAATACAAATTATTTTCGTTGATGTTTTTCTCCGGGCAGGTGAACAAAATCTACCTTATATTTGCTCGGATGAGTGTTTAGGCCTTGAGCATGTCACAATACGAAAGTCTTTCGCCTTCTTCAGAGTGTCACATGATGCTGTCTTGTGACCCGTCTTTATCAGCTGATGTTCCATGAGGGCGTGACTTACCTGTCACAAGAATGAAGGCAAGTCACGCCCCCGCTGTCCGTTCACTCCGCCAAGATGCTGGTCCAGGTGGTAGAGAGGATGAAGGCTCCCTTGTCTCTGTTCATGGTTTTTATGCCTCGCTTGCAGATCTCAATGGCCTCTCTGATCCAGCGCTGTTGTTTGTTCTCTTCTGTGCGGATGACCCTGCCCTTCTCCCGGTCCATGATGTAGTTTTCCCTTTTGCAGTGGTCAGTGATTGCTGATTTGTAATGTTCATGTTGTGCTTGTTCTTTTACTGCTCTGATTTTTTTCATTTTTTTGACAGGTAAGTCACACCCTCATGGAACATCAGCTCAAGACACCATCATGCGACACTCTGAAGAAGGCGAAAGACTCGCCGAAAGATGTCAGGTAAAAAATTTACCTAAAACATAATTGTCTGCTTTTAATGAATCAGTCAAATATCAATAATAAGAAGACAAAATGAACCTAATACAAATAAATGAATGCTTAATAACTCCCCTGCACATGCTCCTAAAAATCCAAACCTTCACCTGTAAATAAAACGTCCCGACCTGAAGACATCGTAATGTTATTATTTTGTTATACACACAGTGCCGCCAAGTGGAATCAAAAATTTGTTTTTATTTTAATTTTCACGTACTGCACGGTGCCCTTTTGACGAATCCGACTGAAAATTAGTCAGAAAAGACTCAAGACAATGATCTTACTCTCTGCCGAATTTTGTGACGTTTTGGCAAAAGGCGTGGCTATTAAGGTGCTGAAAAGTCCGATTGTACTCTGTGGCAACAAAAGCTCCGGCAACATGACTCAGATGATCCTATCTTCTCGAAGTTGTACACATTTGAGGATACTTCAGCCCTGAAGACATCTACCAACTTATTTTACATCGTAGTAGTAGCGCCACCAACTGGTAAAAGCTAATACAAGTTATTTTCTTGGATGTTTTTCTCCGTGCAACTCAACAAGGTCGCCCTCATATATGCTCGGATGACTGTTTCGGCCATGAGGATGTCACAATACGAAATTCGTCCTTTTTCGTGAAAAGTTGTGGGAGTGGCATTGCACTGTTCGGCAATAAAACAAAGCTGATTATGAGGTTCTAAATATGAACGACAACTCGTAAAACTTTACACACACATCAGGCCGAGCAAATTTATCAATATTTTATACGTTAGTTGTGCAGCTTTTTTGAAATGGCTCGCCATGGCCCTCGAGAAATGTTAAAAAAAGCAGCTCTGGTTGAGTGTTTCACCTCGCTTTTTGTAAATTTTATGGAGTACAGTGAACCCTCGGTTATCGCGGTTAATGGGGACCGAGACCACCCGCGAAAACTGAAAATCCGCGAAGTAGCGGCGCACCTTCAAAAATGCTTAAAAAAAATATACAATATATATAATAAATATATATATATATATATATATATATATATATATATATATATATATATATATATATATATATATATATATATATATATATATATATATATATATATATATACGGGGAGAGAGAGAGTGAAATTCATGTTATAACAAAAAAACCAAATTATTATTAAAACGTATTATTTTTTTATTCCCCAGCCATTCTTTTTGTATTTATTTAATTACTCCGACTTTTACCTGCTGGTACGCCGTCCGGTGTGCCCTGTGAAATGAAAGGTGGCATTCTTTATTTATTTATTCATTTATTCATTCATAACTGACAGCCTCGCGCTCCGCTCGTGCCCGGGCAGAAGAGGTGCTCCAATTTGGCTTAACTGTGACACACGCCCGCCCTCCTCCCCCGGAGCTTCCATTCGGTTAAACTTAGGGGCCGCTTGGCACCGCCCGTGCCCGGGGAAGGTGCTCCTCTTCGGCTTACTGTGACGCGAGCATGCCCTCCTCCTCCGGAGCTTCCATTCGGTTAAACTTAGGGGCCGCTTGGAACCGCCCGTGCCCGGGGAAGGTGCTCCTCTACGGCTTAACTGCCACGCACGCTGGCCGGAGCTCTGGTACGGTCCGAACCGCGCGAAACGTCGCCACCGATCGTGTCCGGGGGAACGTGCTCTTCTTCGTCCACTCTCCTCTTCGCCCACGCTCTTCTTCGGCGCACGCCGGCCGTCTAACCGCTCCAGCGCCCCGTTGTGTCGCTCGGCGAAACTACAATGCCCCCGAATATTTTTTAGACCCGCGAAGCATTGAACCCGCGAAAGGTGAACCGCGAAGTAGCGAGGGTTCACTGTATGTATAAGACCAAGACCTACAAAATAGTCTCTTGGAGCAATGAGCTAGGTTTTACAGGAAGTCGGCCATTTTGAATTTACTTAAAAGGGGGCGGGTCACCACAATGGACTTTGTGTAGAAATTATTATTGGGGCCCGAGCAGCGACCGCGGCGAGGTCCCTATTGTTTTTGTAGAAATTGTTATTAGGGCCCGAGCTGCGACGGCTGCGAGGTCCCTATTGTTTTTGTAGAAAATATTATTACTTTTATTATTATTATTATTATTATTATTATTAGGGCCTGAGCAGCGACCACCTTGCACCACCCAGTGGTGACAAAAATTATAATTTTTTACATTTTGACGTACTGCACGGTGCCCTTTTAACGAATCTGATTGAAAATTGGCCAAAAATGACTTTAGACATTGATCTTGTTGAATCCTTTTGGGCAATTTATCGATACTCATAGTGGTGTCTTTGAAAAAGGTACCGATGACGCGCTGGTCCAATGATCAGCATCTCGGTTTTATCTGAGTTAAGACGCAAAAAATTGAAAGACATTCATAGTTTAATTTCGGCAAGGCATGCCTCTAATTTATAGCAATCACACGGATTCGTTATATCCAACGGCATGTATAATTGCGTATCATCAGCATAACAATGAAAACTAATGTTATATTTCCGTATAATATCACCAAGCGGTAGCATCTAGTACCAATCCCTGCGGAACTCCGCGTGTGATCTTACAAAGATCAGAAGTCGCATTGCCATGAATTACACGGTGCCTCCTCTCCGACAGATACGAATTAAACCAAGAAAGCGCTGAACCTGAAATGCCAACACAAGTTTCAAGGCGTTTTAATAATATGTTATGATCAAGTGTCAAAAGCGGCGCCAAGATCGAGTAAGAGTAATACAGTGAACCCTCGGTTATCGCGGTTAATGGGGACCGAGACCACCCGCAAAAACTGAAAATCCGCGAAGTAGCGGCGCACCTTCAAAAATGCTTAAATTATATATATATATATATATATATATATATATATACGGGTAGAGAGAGAGAGAGTGAAATTCATGTTATAACAAAAAAAAATTATTATTAAAACTTCTTATTTTTTTATTCCCCAGCCATTATTTTTGTATTTATTCAATTACTTATTTTTGTATTTATTTAATTACTTCGACTTTTAACTTCTGGTACGCCGTCCGGTGTGCCCTGTGAATGTTATGATCCTCCAGCAGAGCTGGAGGATTGAGCAGGACTCTCCAAACGCAGACACAAGTAGGATAACAATCCGACGCCAGGTAGTCAGTGTAGGTGGTAGTGAGTGTAATCAGTGAGTGAATGGGAATCCGGTGCGGGGCTGGTGGGCGCGTCTCGCAGCAGCTGACCGCATGGCGCGAGACGATCGCTGGAGGAACGCCCACACAGCTGAAAAAACAAAAACACACGCGGCATGACAGGCACGGATCATGCCAGTGAAATGAAAGGTGGCATTCTTCATTTATTTATTTATTCATTTATTCATTCATAACTGACAGCCTCGCGCTCCGCTCGTGCCCGGGGGGAAGAGGTGCTCCTCTTCGGCTTAACTGTGACGCGAGCATGCCCTCCTCCTCCGGAGCTTCCATTCGGTTAAACTTAGGGGCCGCTTGACACCGCCCGTGCCCGGGGAAGGTGCTCCTCTTCGGCTTAACTGTGACGCGAGCATGCCCTCCTCCTCCGTAGCTTCCATTCGGTAAAACCTGATTGGAAAGGTTCAAATTGATTATTACTAGTCATATATTCATTAAGTTTTTCAAGATTTTTGCAATAAACGGAAGATTTGAAACCGGTCTATAGTTGTTGAGACTCTCTGGGTCGAGGTTTGGTTGCTTAAGTAGCGGTCGCATAATGGCGGTCCTAAAGCTGCTGGTACTATACCCGTGGTAAGTGATAGATTAATAATATTTAAGACAGACGGTCCTAGGGTCATAAACAGTTCTTTAATTAGTTTGCCAGGAAGCGGATCGAGCACACAAGTTGTCGGTTTTGCCCCACTAACCAATTTTGTTTGGCTTTCAAGAGATACTTTTTTAAATTGAGATAAGGTTATCGGACAGTTATCAGCCCTAATGTCCCTATTAACACCATTTATGACGGAATTCAACGGAATTGTAAGAACAGTGTCTTTAATCTCATCACGAATACACTCAATCTTCTGAGTAAAGAATTGCATGAAATCGTGAGCTGAATAGGAAGAGCTATCCGAGGTTGGTTGCTGTTGCGTTAGCATTGCTACAGTAGCAAATAAATATTTAGGGTTGTTTTTATGTAAAACAATTAATCTAGAGTAATAATTAGTTTTGGCTAGATTGAGCGCTTCCTTGTATAAACTAGCGCACCATGCCTGACGGAAGACCTCCAGTTTGGTCGCACGCCATTTGCGCTCAAGCTTCCTACAAGAATCGTTTCAGTATGCGTGTTTCCTCATAAAACCACGGAGTCAGCCTCTTTGGACAAGTTTTAGTTTTTAAAGGTGCGACGGAGTCAGGCGCATTTAACAGAGCGACATTAAAGTTGTTTGTAAGATCATCAATCGTACCAATATAATTAGGAAACGAATCGGTTACTAAAGGGAGTAGCTCAGAGAGCGCAGCGGTGGTTAAGGAGCTAATGTTGCGGCTGCTATAGCTTTGATCATGGTCAGAACGATGGCAATGCGCCAAGACTTCAAATTTGATTAAGTAATGGTCAGCTATAGCACTAGTATATGGTAATACAATTATTTTTGAGGATGCTAAGCCCCGGGTTAATACCAAATCTAACGTGTTACCATTTATATGCGTTGCTTCATCTATTATTTGCATGAAACCAAACATATCAATTATTGTCCGAAACGCCACGGTAAGTGGTTCCGACGGGAGATTCATATGAATGTTGAAGTCGCCCATGATATATTATCCGCATGAGTTACCAAATCAGCCACAAATTCAGAAAATTCATCTAAAAAGCCTGAGTAAGAGCCAGGGGGACGGTAAAAAACGGCAAGATAAAACGGCAGTGCGGCCGTGGATCGCATAATGAGAACTTCAAATGTTTTGAAGGAATTGCTAGGACGAGGACTAAGTTTTAGATTAAATTCGGAAATGAGGGCTACACCCCCATCTTTCTCATCATTGCCTCTCGCAGGCAAGGGGCCAGAGACAATTACTCGACTCAGACTCATCTTTCTGGCGAGATCACAAGTCCTTGCTATGTTTTTTCTTTGTGATCTCTGATTGCTTCATCCTAGTTGTTGGAGCAGTTTTCTTTTGAGTAATGCAGTATGGCAACACCACCACTAGGGCAATTGATGACGTCAGCACTGGTTGCGTTCATCCATAAATAACAAATGCAGGACAGGTGGGGGAACGCTGGTCGGATACCGTTTTTCAACCGCACTTACTCAAGACGCATTATTTATGTACAAACTGGAAGATAGAAGATAGTATATTGTATTGATTACCGCATATGCGCGGATGTTTTTGATTTGAAGTTTGGAAGACCGTAGCCATTGATTTATTTATTTGATTTACTTGACTTCACGGCATGACATCTGGACTGAAATGACTACGATTAAGACTAACCCTTGACTGTTTGACGTGACATACATAACTACACATCAACATCAAGACCAGTGAAGCCGAGCGAACGTCATCGCAACTTCAACCCATGGTGAGTGAGTGCGCGTTAAAACTTTCTTTAGCCAGCGTATCATTGAAACGGCAGTAACACTAGTGTCATTGGAGCCGACGTGTATTACTATATCTGAATAGCTAGCGTTGTTTGCACTGCGCTGGTGTCTAGGTCTCTTGCGTGCTAGCTCCATAAGATTAGCTTCAATGTCGGGTGCTCTGGCCCCAGCAATACACATTCTGTGGTTGGATTTTCAAGCTTAATGTATCGAGTAATGGAGTCACCTTTCACTAAAGTGCGGGAGCCAGGAGACCGAGGTGGAATGGAACTGCTCTGTGTCTTAACAGGCTCAACGCGATTAGCAAGCCGTTTACGGCCAATGCTAACCGGTGCTGTCCGCCACATTTACGCTTACCACATTACTCTGCTCTAGCTGGCGGACACGTCCCTCCAGCAGGGAGAGTCTTTCCATGAGAATGGTGCAAGTGTTGCATGTGGTGGTGCACGAAACCATAGTTGCGTTTTCACTTACTTTTGATACATTGTATCTGATAGTCCCTTGCAGACTAACCATGTGTTGCACGTCATCGCCCAAACAGACTCTATTGTGAGCTACTTCTAATAATTTATTGACGTCCTATTTTGTTCTTCCAAATGTAGCAACCGATAATAATGTGCCCTTTTAAAGTTTTGACGTTTGTTTGAATTCGCCCTTGCTTATTGACTCTGATATTAAGGTCCAATTGTGTCAGTGTATCACGGCCTAATAAGTAAAACGCACGTTCATGTAGAACTGCTTCTCCACTTGCTTTTTTTGTTTGTTTTTTACGTCACGTGATCCTCCGTTGCTTTCACGACTGGTCCTGACAAATCACAAATTTCTTATCAAACTTGATTCTGTCTGTGTAAATTGTAATCGGTTTTCCTGGGTGGTTGACGGCAGTTTCGAGCAAAGTGGCCATGTTTCCTACAGTTGTAGCAGACGTCGTCTTTTGTTGGCAGGTGTCCTCTTCCTCTTCCACGTCCTTGGTAGAAGATCGGTGCTGACGGGGTGGTCGTGAGGCCCGCAGCCCATTTACGCATATTATCTTGGATTGGTGTGATTGTTTGGCAGGCCGCTTTGCATTCATCTCTTGTGGCAGGCTTCCCAGGGCGCTGTTGTCCACTTGTTGAGGCAATCCCGGCTCCTTTTCTCGCTGGCCCTCCTCCTCAGCTCTCTCACCCTGACTTCCTTTTTCACTGTCACTGTCTCTTTGATCCTCGGCTGGTGCATTTCCTCCTTTTTTTCTCGCTCCTGTTTCTTCGTCTTTCTTTATCTCCATATTAAGTACTTTCTGCTTCTTCTCTTAAACGTCTTTCACTCTCTTTCTAAATCAGCACACATCTTTCTTGGAGATGATAACCACCGGACTGCACCACTCCGACTTGGAAGGCTCAATGACTCCAAGCTTCAGCATTTCCTGGAGCTCCTTGGTTAGTCTCTCCACCAAGTGTTGCGGAACTCGGTAGGGGCGCTGACGAATTGGTAATCCTTCTTTGAGACGAATGACGTGTTCTACCACCGTCGTCTTCCCTGGGCTGGCGGAAAAAAGAGAAGGCACCGTCTTGAAAATTAAGCACATCTCTGTGACTTGCTTGGGTTTCCGACGTGCCAGTGCAGGCGCATCTGTCGTCGTCGAGGACTCCAGCTCTGCCTCGTCATCATCATCATCATCATCATCATTGTCGTCGTCCTCGTCCTTGTCGTCGTCGTCGTCCTCCTCCACCTTCCGCGCGAGTATGACCTCCTTTGGAGCCTGGTTTGAACGCTCCTTCCACTCTTTGAGGAGGTTCACATGATAAGTTTGTTTATTTTTTTTCTTCTCCGGATGGAAAATCTCATAGGTCACTGGACCCATCTTCCGGGTGACCTCATATGGCCCCTGCCACTTTACTAAAAGCTTGTTGTTGCATGTGGGGAGAAGCCGCAATACTTTTTGGCCGGGTTTAAACTCCCGGTGGCGAGCTTGCTGGTCATACCAGGTCTTCTGGCTTTTCTGGGCCTCCCGCAGGTTGACCTCTGCCTCCTACTGGTACCTGGCCAGTCTCTCCCTCATTTCCAGCACAAATTTCACCACCCCCCGATCACTTCACGTGGTGGAAGGTGCCTCCTAGGCCTTTCGGAGCAAGTCCAATGGCCCCTGAACCTCCCAAGCATGCAAGAGTTCAAAGGGAGAGAAACCTGTTGACGCCTGAGGAACTTCGCGATAGGCAAACAGCAAAAAGGGCAGCCACCGGTCCCAGTCTTTTCCAGTATCATCCACAAATTTCTGGAGCATCTTCTTTAAGGTCTGATTGAACCTTTCCACTAGTCCATCAGTCTATGGGTGGTATGGAGTGGTTTTGATGGCGGAGATGCCCAGTTGTTTGTTGAACAGTTGCATTAACCTTGAAGTGAAATTGGTTCCCTGGTCTGTTAGAATCTCATCTGGTATGCCAACTCTGGAAAGGAGTTGCACCAAGGCACAAAGTACTGCCGGAGCAGTGATTGTGCGCAATGGAAATGCCTCTGGGAAACGTGTGGCGTTGTCACACACTACACCACTGCTTTTTGTCAAAGGACCCACAATGTCCATAGCAATCCTGCGGAATGGAATGTGCAGCTTTTTTAAAATGGCTTGCCATGGCCCTCTAGAAATATTCAAAAACTTCAGCCCTGGTTGAGTGATTCACCTACTTTTTGTAAATTCGATGGAGTATGTATAAGGCCAAGACCTACAAAAAAGTCTCTTGGAGCCATGCGCTAGGTTTTACAGGAAGTCGGCCATTTTGAATTTACTTAAATGGGGGCGGTTCACCACAATGGACTAAATGCTTAAAAACTCCCCTGCTCATGCTCTAAAAAAATCCCAAACTTACCCTGTACATAAGGTGCTAACTTTGATAGGTAAGCTAAACTTTAGCCACAGTAGACGCGTCAGCGACTATGCAATCGGTGGGTGGCATTCATGAGAATCGGGATCGCTCAACATACAGATAATAAATAAAATCACTGTAACTGGAGGGATTGTAAACTGCTAAAGCAGGTACAACAAGCGGATCCAAAAAATTTCTGAGAGTTACCGGTGAGCAGTGGCAGCCAAACGTGCCAGCGTCCACCCAACCGGGAGTTGATTCAATATTCACAATATTTTATTATTTTGTCGTACAGTTGTTTAAAAATGGCTCGCTATCGCCCCCTAGAAAAAAAAAACAACAAAAAAAAACAGCCCCATATCTCTGTTTCACCAAACTGAAAATTTGATGAAGTGTGTACAAAGCCAAGACCTAATAAAAAGTCTCATGGAGCCGTATGCTAAATTGAACAGGAAGTCGGCCATTCTAAATTTATCAGAATCCGAAATCCTTTTATTGTCATTGTACAGTGTGCAACAAGATTAGGGAGCTCCCCTCTCCAGTGCAATACAACAATAATTTAATCAAATATATAAATTAGATAAATAAGAGAATAAATATTGTGATGGAAAATAGTATGAAATTGGAGAAATACAACACAATACGTCGCTGTTCAGCAAGGTAAGGGTGGTCGTGTGTGTGTGCATGTGTGTGAGAGTTCAGAATGGTGATGGCTCTCGGAAAGAAAATGTTTTTCAGTCTATTAGTCTTTGATTTGATGCACCTGTAGTGCCTGCCAACAAATTTACTTCAAACATTGACGAGGCTTTGAAAACAAAAGCTGCTCTAACTTTAACTACAAGCAAATTCCTCTTGAAGATTCCTCACGTTATTTCTCGGAAATATTTCACATTTCCAACGTGCCAGTACCCCAACGTTGTCCGGGTGGCGAGGGCCCTTTATAGCTGCTCGCAGCTCTAGTTTTTAATTAATTTTTTAAAATCAATGGTGATGACAGTGAAATATGTCTGGTCTGGTATCATGATAGCTGGAGGATATTTTGTCATGATATTTTAGTCAGGCCTGATAACAGTGATGTATGCTGATTTCAGGCTACTTTTATTTTGAAATGCCGTATCACATTTTGGTGGGACCGCAATTGATGGACAACTGGGGTTGTCTAGTGTCCCCCAAAATGGGTCTGATATCACGATAGCTCGAGGGTATTTTGAAATGATTATTTTAAAATCAGTGTTGATGACAATGAAATGTGCATATTTCAGGTGTTTTTTTTTTTATTGTGAAATTACACCAGATTTTGATGGGACCACTTTTGATGAACAGCTGGGGTCGTCGAGTGTCCAACAAAACTAGTCTGGTATTACGACAGCTCCAGCTCTTTTATTTTAAAATGCCTCCTTACATTTTGATGGGACTACTTTTGGTGGAAAGCTGTGTTGTCTAGTGTCCTCCAAACCTGGTTTGGTATTACCATAGCTAGAGGATATTTTTTAATGAAATTTTAAAGTCAGGCATGATGACAGTGAAATGTGCAGATTTCAGGCAACTTTTAGTTTGAAATTACAAATTAGATTTCAATGGGACCACTTTTTATGGACAGCTGGGGTAGTCTCGTGTCCCACAAAACTGGTCTGGTATCACGAAAGCTCGAGCTATGTTTTTTTTTAATTCAGTGGTGATGACCGTGAAATAAGCGAATTTCAGGCTACTTTTATTTTGAAGTGCCACATCACATTTTGATGTGACCACTTTTGGTGGACAGCTGGTGTGGTCTAGTATCCCCAGTCCTGGTTTGGTATCACGATAGTTTGAGGATATTTTTTAAAGATTTTTCTTTTAAATCAGTGTTGATCACAGTGCATATTTCAGGTGATTTTTTTATTTTGAAATGCCACATCAAATTTTGAAGTGACCACTTTTTGTGGACAACTGGGGTGGTCTGGTGTCCCGCAGAACTCGTCTGGTATCACGATAGCTTGAGGATTTTGTAATGATTTTAATTTTTTTAATCATTGGTGACGACAGACAAATAAGCAAATTTTCACGCTTTTATTTTTAAATATCCAATCAGATTTTGATGGGACCACATTTGTTTTTCCGGTTCCGTCGCCACGCGAGTGGCTACCTGCTAGAGCAGCACGGCTCACTATTTGAGCCTTTTTCGCGTGTTTTTCCCTTTACCCAGTTTTATTTATTTTACCTCATCGCAGCAATGGACATCCAAATTGCGGTGGTTTTATTGCTGCTGAGGGCTGTTTTTTGCGTGATCGTGTCCGGAGATGTCACTGGGAGCTACGGATCAATCGTTTACACAAGAGATCAGCTGTTAGCACTTCGTGCTAACCCCGTGCCGACTCCCGGAGCGAGACCCGATATCCCCCACGAGTTGAGGAGGAAGAGACGGGGGATGTCGCGCGGGGGCGAAACGCCAGGCAAAGAGGAGGCGTGACCACCCCGTCCTCCCGTCCGTTTTTATGGGAAATGTTAGATACCTTCCCAAGAAAATGGACGAGCTAACAGCGCTAACGCGGCACGAGAGGAACTTCCAATGAGCTAGCTTGCTGATGTTCACGGATTCATGGCTAACAGAGCTAACGCCGGACACCGTTGTGGAATTTGACGGCTTCCAAATACTACTTGCGGACAGGACACTGGAAAGCGGTAAGAGGAAAGAGGAGGGCTGGCTGTGTTTGTTAATGATAGATAGTGTAACCCTAGGCACATCACAGCTAAGGAGCAACTTTCCAGTCGGGACAATGAGCTGCTAGCTGTTAGCATGCGTCCATACTTGACAAGCATCGCGAGTTAACAAGGACGCGCACGTAACAGGTGCGTGAGTAAACTGCTTAAAACTTTGATCGTCATTCGGCTGACCTACAAATTGAGACGCTACAGTCAGTTTGACGTTTTTGTTTGCTTCATTGTGGATTGACATGGAGGAACAAGACAGTGGAAAGCGGACATTAAAAATGACGGAGAAAAGCTGTAGAAGATCACAAGCCTAAACGGATGCAGGCACGCAGCTGCAAATTTGCTCAATTGACCTCCATGCAACGTCAAATTGAACAATTGATGGAGGATGATGCAAATGTTGACGCTGTAAAAAACTGAGGTTCGTGTTTGCTTTAGCGGCATGGAGCAAGAATTTGTGGACCTCAATTCCGGTCTGCAAAATTTAAAGACTGAAGAGGATTTTGCCGATGACCAAAATAACTGGTTTGATCCAAAAAATGTAATTAATGGAAATGTGAGCAATGGAAGAAGGACGTTTTGAAACGTGCAGAGGAAGGATGCAATAAACAAATATCACCTGCTGATAGTAGATCTGCATCAACTAACTACACCCATAGAAGTAGAAGTAAAGAATCTAACAGACAGAAGCTCACTTCTGTCAACGTCTTCAATTAAATTAAAGGCTCAAATGGAACGAGCATGTTTAAAGGCAAAGGCTGCTGATTTACAACAAAGGTTGGCACTTGAGCAAGAAGAAGCTGCAATTAAAGCAAAGAAGGAAATGCATGCAATGCAAACGGCACTCCCTGAGTCTGATGCTAAATTGGATGTCTTGAGAAGATATGAAAATACCCAGGAGGATGGTATCCACATTCCTGATGAGTGTGTTACAATTTAAACAAGGAAAAACATTCAATTACCATCACAGCCTATCAGAGCAACAAGCAGTGTTGACCTGAAATGCTCCCACTTCGACTATTCCAATGGCTAGATTTCCACATCAGACAGAAAGTAGAGAACAACAGGGACATGTGCTTGATGGCCTTTGCCACGCAATCTCACAGCAAGCCAGTGTCGCAGAATACTTAGCAAAGAGTCAAAAAGCATCGCTTCTTCCCGAACTTTCCATTCCTACGTTTTACAGGCGACCCTCTGCATTATAAAACCTGTATAGGTGCCATTGAACATGGGATTGAAGGCCGTACAAGTGATAACCGTGATCATCTTCAATTTTAGCTGCAGTATACTAGTGAACAACCACATGAGTTGGTGAAGAGCTGCATCCATATGGAACCTCTGACAGGATATACCAAAGCAAAACAAATCTTGAAGGAGTTTTATGGTGATGACTTCATGATAGCAGAAGCATATTTAAAGGAAGCCATGGATTGGCCAACAATCAAGTCTGAAGATGGTGTTGCACTTCAGTCTTTCACATTATTCCTTATGGGCTGTTCGAACATAATGGCAGATGTTAATTACATGGAGGACTTGGACAACATGGCTAATATAAAGGCATTGGCAAACAAACTTCCATACAGACTTATAGAATCTTGGAGAAAATTTGCCTGCAATCTCCAAGAAAGAACAAATAGAAGAGTGAAGTTTAAGGATTTTGTTGACAAGCACGAAAGATTTCTATAAAACAGAAAACAAAATCACAACACACAGAAACAACAAAATCAAAGAAAGTCTTCACAACAGTCATTGTGCCCGCCAAGATGGAAAACAACAAAACCACCACGCCAAAGGCAGAACCTGTTTCAGTGGATGCTATTGCCAAACCATGTGCTAATTGTAATGGAGAGCAACACAGTCTCACAATTGGTAAGGAATTTAGGAGAAAGCATCACAAGGATAAGATTGACTTCTTGAGGAGCAAGGGTCTGTGTTTTGCATGTTTGATGCACGGTCGCATTAGCAGTTGCTGGAAACAAAAGCTTCAATGTCAAGAATGCTCTAGACTGCATCCTACAGCACTACACATTGTCCATAAACTTCTGCAAAGAAACAGCCTAAGACGATTGTGAATAGCAGTACCTATTAAGCGCCCTCGTACAAACAACAGAAACCTGGGGTGTCACTGGGGCCTGTAAATAGGACTGCATCCTTTCAATAATTCCGGTATGGGTCAAGGCACAAAAAGGAACCAAGACAGTGGCGACTTACTGTCCGGTTTAAAAATGCCCTGACGCCTTTTTTAGACTGAAATAACTTACTAAAGTTTTCGTTTTGTGCCATTCAGAATGGGAGAGGGAGCCAGGAGGTGAAACAGCCGTCTTGCCAGTTCAATCCCGCACACCCTCTGACTCTCACCCTCCGTTCTGCCTTTTTATTGAAACTAACTCATCAATAACTAATCACCAGAAGACAGAAAAGCATCAACAACTAATCACCAAGAGACAGAAAACATCAATAACTCACGGTATAAAGGTCAGTTTAACTAAAGCATCAATAACTAATCACCAGGGACTCCAGCAGGCAGAAAATCATAACCCAAGGTCAGTTTAACTAAACACATCTTCAGGATACGGTGTCTGTGTGTGTGTGTGTTAA
Organism: Idiotropiscis lumnitzeri; assembly: GCF_059441095.1. NCBI lineage: Eukaryota > Metazoa > Chordata > Actinopteri > Syngnathiformes > Syngnathidae > Idiotropiscis > Idiotropiscis lumnitzeri. The sequence continues at coordinate 693,279 of NW_028283604.1, read as the reverse complement.
AATAACAAGTAAGTGTCTCTGTGTGTGTTCAACATTAATGAGTGTATAAAAACATGATTATGAATACACAAACTGATTACCTATCCTCAGCCCATCTTACATTTCCCCCCTGTTGTGGATTTAAAAATCATGTCCTTACGGCTTTAAGACAGATCATCATAATGAAATCATACAACAGTGTGATCATCAGTGGAGGAGCGAAAACCTCACATTAGGGAAAAATTCCCCTCCTCCCTTCCGGCGTAGAATGAGATCCTCATAATTTGATGACCATCAGGGAATAAAACTTGTCCCTGGGGTGACTTGGTGGAGGCCCTTGCCTCGTTGTAGGAGAGATAAGATAAGATAAGATAAGATAAGATGTCCTTTATTAGTCCCACAATGGGGAAATTTGAGGTGTTACAGCAGCAAAGATATAGATCACACAGAGTCGGCGGCGTAATGTAGCCGTTAATGTATAACATTAGCAGCAGACATTCAGAAAAAGCATGCAAATATACACAGTATAAACGTATCTAAGTGTAAGGAAACACTCCTAATGTTTGTCCATTATACGGAGGGGGAAACGCTGTAATGATAAAAACTACTGAATGATTGAAAATACTGCAATCATAAAAATATTCCAATGATAAAAGTACTGTAATGGTAAGAGTACTGAAATGATAGAAAAGTACTGCATGATAGAAAATACTGCAATGGTAAAAGTACTGTAATAGTAAAAGTACTGCAACGATAGAAAAATACTGCAATGATGAAAGTACTGCAATGGTAAAAGTACTGCAATGGTAAAAGTACTGTAATAGTAAAAGTACCGCAATGATAGAAAAATACTGCAATGATAAAAGTACTGCAATGATAAAAGTACTGTAATAGTGAACATCCTGCAGTGGTAGAAATACTACAGTGATAGAAGTATTGTAATAAGAATACTGTAATGGTAAACAAAATACATCATTGGTCAATATTTAAGTACACCCTTGGCTGAAAGTACAGTAGTAGTTAATATTGCATCCTAGGACTGCACAATTGCACTAATGCCCTCCCGTTTGTAGGCCTGACCCAATGTTCTTGTTAAAAAGTCTGACAGCAGTTGGCAGGAAGGAGCGGCGAAATCTCTCTTTGGTACAGCGAGGGTGTAAAAGTCTGTCACTGAAGGAGCTGTAAAGTGTTCTCAGAGTGTCATTGAATGGGTGGGCTGGTTTGTCCAGCATTGATGACAGTTTTGCCGTCATCCTTCTGCCCCCCACTGAGTCCACAGAGTCCAGGGAGCAGCCCAGGACAGAGCTGGCCCTCCTCACCAGTTTGTCCAGTCTCTTTTTGTCTCGGCCCGAGATGCCTCCTGCCCAGGAGACCACTCCATAGAAGATGACTGATGAAACCACCGAGTCATAGAAGTTCCTGAGGAGTGTTCCCCGAACGCCAAAGGACCTCAGCCGCCTGAGTAGGAAGAGTCTGCTCTGACCCTTCCTATAGAGAGCGTCTGTGTTGTCGCTCCAGTCCAGTTTATTGTTCAGATGAACACCCAGGTACTTGTAAGTTGAGACCCTCTCAACGTCTGTTCCCTGGATATTCACTGGTGCAGGTGGAGAGTGCCGACGCTTGCGGAAATCCACCACCAGCTCTTTGGATTTCCCAGCGTTGATTTGGAGGCGGTTCTGCTGACACCAGTCCACGAACCCCTGCGTAACCCCTCTGTACTCCCGATCGTCATCGTCAGTGATGAGGCCGACAATCGCAGAGTCATCAGAGAACTTCTGCAGGTGACAGGTTGTGGAATTGTATTTGTAGTCCGAGGTGTAGAGGGTGAACAGGAAGGGAGCCAGCACAGTTCCCTGCGGCGCTCCCGTGCTGCAGAGGAGCACGTCAGACACACAGTCCTGTGTTCTCACGTACTGTGGCCGGTTTGTGAGGTAGTTGTGAATCCATGTGATGAGGTGGTGGGCCACTCCCGCCTGCTCCAGCTTGTCTCCCAATAAGGCGGGCTGGATGGTGTTGAAAGCACTTGAGAAATCAAAGAACATGATCCTCACCGTGCCCCCCGCCTTCTCCAGGTGGAAGAGTGAAGTGTGGAGCAGGTAGATGATGGCATCATCCACATTGATGCCAGGCTGGTATGCAAATTGGAGTGGGTCCATTGAGGAGCTGACCAGGGGGCGCAGATGGACGAGGACCAGTCTCTCCAGGGTCTTCATCAGATGAGACGTCAGCGCCACTGGTCTGAAGTTGTTGAGCTCCTTCGGATGGGGTGTCTTTGGAACCGGAACCAGGCAGGATGTTTTCCACAGCTGGGGGACTCTGCCCAGCTTCAAGCTCAGGTTGAACATGTGCTGGACGATTCCACACAGCTGGTCTGCGCAGGATTTGAGGAGCTGGGAGCTGGTCCCATCTGGGCCTGCCGCCTTCATCTTCCTCAGCTGGTTCTTCACCTGAGATGTTGTGAGGAACAAGGCTGAGCAGGAGGAAGTGGTGGTTGTCTGATGAGGCTGGGAACTGGAGCCTGTGGAGAGAGAGAGGGGCGAGAGAGGGGGAGAGAGGGTCTTGTTCGCAGTGGCAGGAGGGGTGGGTGGGGGCTGCATCAGGGAAGCCTGAGCGGGGTCAGACATTTGATCAAACCTATTGAAAAATAGGTTCAACTCATTTGCCCACTGAAGCCCCCCCCCCTTCTGGGTCTTACCTGCTTGTCCGTGGCCTGAGATGGTCTTCAGGCCCCTCCAGACATCCCTGGCATTGTTCCGCTGCAGTTGTTCTTCCATCCGCATCCTGTAGGACAGCCGTCCTTACCTCCCGGATCTTCGTGTATGGTGTGTGTGTGTGTGCACGTGTGAGGACAGGGGCAAGAAGTCCATGTGTTTTTACGTTTCAGTGTCCAGTTTGAGTTCGTCATTCTCAACATTAATCAGGTTGTAATGGTACATTTGGGCAACAAACCTACGATTAACCATCGTCTTTGTCATAAAAATAATGCAACATGAACAGACTACACATAACAAAATGAAAACTATAATTATCCCTATATATTGTTTTTTAAATTCTTCATAGTGGTCATAACATCAATAATTGTTTCATTTTTATTAAAAATTTAAATGCAGTAATGTACTCCAATCAAGGCTGATATTCCTTTATGTACGTCATTAATTTCCAAACAATATCTAATCTTTTTGTTCTGTGGCTTCAACATATTTATCATCTCATCAATATTAGCACCACAGAGTACTGAGTTTCGAGATCCTCACAATAGTCGTTCTCAAAATGATATTTTATTTTTATCAATTTAGCTTTGTTAAGGTAAGATATTTTATTGACAATCTAACATTAATATGCAAAGAACATGTACATTAGTACGAAATGTAAAAGAAAATTGTGGTGGGGGGGTGCGAATTGTTTTCTTCTTGGTAGGGGGGGCATGACAGGAAATAATTGAGAACCACTGGTCTAGTCACACACCAGCTCGGGTTCATTCCCTACCAGAGAAATGACATTCCATGTCCCCAGAGCTAGGCGCTTTATGTTGCCGGGGATTGGACTGCCTTTGACTGCCTCCTAGCTCAAAGGAAACCCAAATTCTTTGGTCCCGCCCACTGGTAGTGAGCCGAAGCCCTTGTATTAAATAATAAATAAATACATAAAATAAAAAAATTAATAAATTTAAAAAACGGACCGATCCACTGCTTGGGTTAGTTTGACCCACCTTGAGATCCGTTCCCACTCAGTGACAGTGTCTACAAGCCACTGCCACCAGGCCAGTGAACCCAACGTCCAGGCAGTGACAAAAAACGTGATCAAATTACATTGCTCATCATAAGGTGTTTGTGAGACGCTCTTTGTATGTTTCCTCAATTAAGACCTGTTTTCCATTGGTGTATTTGAAAAAAGTGGTGAACCTGTTAAATTCACTACAAAACGTTAAGAAGATGAAAGTAATGTTTGAAGGAATATTATTTTTCTATCGACGTGCCGGCGGGCGGGCACAGATAGAGAGTGATAAAGCAGCACCACCCGCGCGGGGCGTGCTGACGAAAAGGCAAGCGCTCCTCCTCTCATCGCGTCCTTATTAAGACAGAAAAAAGACGCTGTTGAATTTGACCTATTCGCAGTTCGAGCAGGTGCTTAACGCTGGAGAATATCACCACTTCGAAGTTCGAACTGCTGTTGAAACGGAGAGGTAAGTGTTTTTCGTTGGGTTTTTTTCAAAACATGCGTCGAGTGCATTTGTTCATAGTTAGAGATAGTTGTGTGGAAAACACTATACAAAGTAGCACCATGGATGTGGGCCTACAACACTGGCCTAGCAAACATGTGCTCCTACATCGACATAATTGACGAGCTCCAGTTAAGCATTGAATAATTATAAAACGTCATGGTGCTTTTACTCATTTAAAGAACTAAACCGACGCGTATTGTCATCCGGTGGTCAGGTTTGCATTGAATGTGAGCACGAGGGACGCTAGCTTGTTGCATTAGCTTTGCGGAGCTAACAGCTTGCACTTTTGTTATAGAACCACAGAATGCAAGTACCATGATAATTTCTGTCATTAATTTTTGTGTAAGACACGATGTTCACTGGTTAATTACATGATTCTTAAAGCAAAGGTTACTGTGAATGCAATTTTGGTAAGATTTTTGTAGTCACACTGCATAAATCTGTCTGTGTCTGTTGTTTAAACTTCAATATAAACTATTATGGTTGAAATCGTTAATTGGGATGGAGGAATTGATATTTTTTTAATTTATAATTTATTTTTCTTACACTGATATTGTTAAAACTCCATTTAGCCCATAGTATTAATAATTCTCAACACAATACTGTCTTTTTTCTTTATAGAATAAACAATGCCTTCCCTGAGATGCAGGAAGTCCCCAAAGCAGGATACTATTGAACATGCAGTCAAGGGTCTGGACAAGACTGCAGAGTTAGAAGCGAAGTATATAAACTAATTTAAAGCTATGATGTTAACGCTTTTGCTAAGATATATTATTGTTTTCTGATAACCAAGCTGACATCGTTTTTTAAGTGGTTATTTTACATTAAGAGTGTCTTGACCTTTTCTTTTGCCACTTTTGTCAGTTTCAAGTTATTTCAGTGAGTGTGAAACCTGATGGTAGGAGTTCTATCTAAATTAAGGCTGTACTTGATGACGCCCTCCGGCATTTTTATACCACAATAGACCGGTGAACAAGTCCGATATTGATAGTCTAGTGTAAAGCACGTAATACGTCACAGAGATCACGTGACGCGATCCAATATGACTGTGTACAGTGTATGTCATTGTTTTGAAACTAAATAATCTTAAAGTTTTTTTTTTTACGTAACCAGGTGCAATTGACATTTGTACTTTCAGTCCTAATACATACTGGCTAATGCAATGCTGGAAAATGAATTTTGGCTGGTCTGTTCCTTTAAAATCATAAAGAAGGGCTCTGCTCTATCCCTCACAAGAAGCAATGTTTCAAACCACCCTACATTAGTATAGTGGCCCAAATGAATATGATGACTCCTTATTTGTGTGCTTAAAAATATGACGAAGCTAACTTGATTTCCCTGTTAACTAGGTCGAGGAGTATTTACCAAGGCCCCTTTCAGGAAAGACGACTTTATTCTTTATTATGGAGTACAGAGGAAAATTGATAGATTCTGATGAATCTCAACGCAGGAAGATGGATGGAAGAGGCACTGTCTTTTTGTTTGACTTCCGCCGGCAAGAAAAAACTTGGAGGTGAGGCAAAGATTGAGATGTTATCTTATTTTTGTTTTTATTTAAAAAAATAAACACATACTCATCCCATAAGTGTTAGGGGAAAAATCATTCTCTAAGCAAAAATGTATAATTACTTTTATTCATGCGTTGAATCTGTACAAATGAAAATATAGATCATGAAGTCTCAAAGACAAGCTGTTAATAGGGTCTGATTCCAATAGAAATTTCTTGTATGATTTGATTTAGATTTAAAAATTGTGGATTTCCTATTTTTATGTTTTGTGTACACAAGATTGTCTCAAAGATTAATTTCTGACATTGATTGAATAATTTTTTTTTTTTTTTTTAATCTATTTTAAGTGTTGATGCAGCTCAAGAAGATGGCAGTCTGGGAAGACTGGTTAATGATGACCACATGCACCCCAACTGTAAAATGAAGAAGATGACAACAGAGGACAGACCACACCTCTGTCTGTTTGCGCTCCGAGACATTGATGTTGGCGAAGAAATAACTTAAGACTATGGACCAGCTGGCCTTGGAGAACACAGGTTTGTAAGATGCATCTTTAAGTACAATAACAGAGCCCACTTGTGGTGTTCTGGTGATGTAGTTTCCAATTAGTTTGGCAATCTAATAAATGTATGTGAAGTTTCTATGGAAGTTGAACATGATGACTGACTGGGGGAGTTCTCCATTGTCCACTATCTGTAATTCAAATTTGTGGGTCTGAGTCAAAGTTTGGCTCTGCAGGAACAACGAACTGGTCAGGGAGTGACAGTATTACAAAGTTCTGCGTTACTCCTTTCTGGGCGGTGGCCCTGTTAGGCCATCATATGCCATATTGCAAATATCCCCATTGTGGGACTAATTAAGGACATCTTTATGTTGTGGTTTCCCTACCAGAACCAGCACCAACCCTGTATATTCATGATATAAAACACTGTTTCAATTTGATATTTAGCCTTTCTATACTGTAAAAATAGAAGACCCCAGGCTTTCCTGCGCGCCCTTGCCCAATTGGTGGTGTTCAGGAGACAACCTGGGACTGAAATATCAGTCACAACCAGTGTTGTTTTCGTCACTGATGACTATGACGAAAATACTTCGTTAACGCCCCTTTTTTAATGACGATGACAAGCTATACGAGGTTCTTTTATGACGAAAACATGACGTGATGTACATGAATTTTTTTCGTTGACTAGACAAAATTGTTAGCATGTGGTTCATAAATTATTTTATGTTGCTTTTAGTGAAATAAAGCCACAACAGTTGCCCAACAAAATGTTTTGCTTCTCTGCTTATTTTGGAGCAGTGAGTATTGATTCCACTGTTGCCACTTTTTTCTGTTTGTAATGAAGAATCCTTAGTAGTCCATCCAAAAGTCTTTGTTATTGGGTGGAAACCTTGAATGCCTTGTTTTAACTCAAATGGACTTAAACCCATCCATCCATCCATCCATCCGTTATCTGTACCGCTTCTCCTCACTAGGGTCGCGGGGGGTGTTGGAGCCTATCCCAGCTGTCTTCGGCAGTAGGCGAGGTACACCCTGAATTGGTGTCCAGCCAATCGCAGGACATGCATAGACGAACAACCATCCACGCTCACACTCATGCCTCGGGGCAATTAGAGTGTCCAAGCAACTTGCCATGCATGTTTTAAGAATATGGGAGGAAACCGGATTACCCAGAGGAAACCCACGCAGGAAGGCCGGAGCCAGAATCGTACCTACGACCTCAATATTGTGAGGCCATCATGCTAACCAGTTGGGCCACCGTGCCGCTTGGACTAAAACCTTTGTGAATAAATTGACGAAAACTAGGGTAAAACTTTTTTTGCGTTTCCGTCGATTAAAACTGGACTAAAACCCTTTTTTTAGTTTTCGTTGACTAAAACTGGACTAAAACTATAACGAATTGGGATGACTAAATGTGATGTAAACAAATCAGCACTTTGTCCAAATGACTTGGACAAAATCTAAAATGCCTGCCAAAAACAACACTGGTCACAACACGTGTCTACAGAAGATTAATTGGCATGGGCGAAATTAATTAGTTTTATTTCATTCATGAGCTTATGTTTTGTTTTGGGTGGCTAAGGCTTAAAATGTGTAAAAATCTAATCCAACCTCAAATATAATTAATTCAATAAATTTATGATGCTACTAAAACATCGAAGCAGCCTCCTCCAGGCTTTACAGACTCAGAAATGGAGGTATGCGTATCGTGTGCTCATCCTGTCGTGTCTCGAGATGTTAAAATTGCAGTTAGATAGACGTGTGCTGATTAGACAAGACTTCTAATATATCTGGTGTCACAGGATATTTGTCAGTGAATGTGTATGTCTGGTTTGAGGCTCACTCAGCTTTTTCTTGTGTTGTGGGGTCCAGTTGAGTTGAATTGCGAGTCAGGTATGTTGGCCATCTGACACCCAACTGTCAGGTTTGCGTTCGTGGGGACCCCGTAGAGCCATTTTTATTGTTGACATAAATCATAGCTAATCATCTTTTCCTTCATTATCATATGAAATACAGTTAGGAGTTGTATGTGCCTTTACTATGTTATAATCTTAGAACCTACCAGCCACTACAGCTGTCCGACAAGAAGACTTTTGGCTGTCCTGTGCTCCATTGCGGCCCTGGTGGCGTTCAAAAGACAACCTGTGACTGAAATATCAGTCACAACATATCTCTACTGAAGATTAATTGTCATGCGCTAAAGTAATTGGTTTTGTTTCATTCGTGAACTTGTTCGTTAAAATGTGTAAAATTCTGATCCATTTTCTTTTTTTTAATTCATTAAATTAATATTCAACTTGTTCATTAGGATGGAGGACAACCGACAATGACTGAATCGGCTGAGGTTGATGCCACCAGAACATCGAAGCAGCCTTCTCAAGGTTTGACAGACTCTGAAAAGGAGGTATGCGTATCATGTGGTCATCCTGTCGTGTCTTGAGATGTTAAAATTACAGTTAGATAGACCTGTGCTGGTTGGACAAGTTTTCTAATATATCTGGACATAAATCGTAGCTAATAATATTTTCCCTCATCATCATATGATATACAGTTATGCGTAGTGTATGTCTTTACTATGTTACAATCTAAGAACCTACCAGCCACTACAGTTCTCTCATTGGGAGACTTAAGCTTTCGTCAGGCTGTCGACTGCTGCATTGCCCTCTTATTGGCTTTAAGTACACAACCTGTAACTGAATTATCTGTCAGAACAGAACCTATGTGTCCACAGCAGGTGATTTGGCATGTGGATTCTTCAGATTTTTAGAAAATAGGTAAAATTGTGATCAAAAGTTTAAAATGTATAAAATTCTGGTATAGTTTGCAATAGTATATCTATTAAATCATTTCAAAACTTCTTAACAAGGATGGAGAACATTGGCTGTGACCGAATTGGTTGAGGTTTACATTACCAGGACCATTGAGCAGCCTCCTCGGGATCTACAAATTTAGGAATGAAGATATGCATCCCATGTTACAATCCTGTTATGGCCCGAGGTTTTGAAGTTGCAGTTACATATTGGGCTGGGCGATATGGCTGATAAGTACATAGCGATATAAGTATTTCATATGGGTCCATCGATACACATTGAATTCTTTTTTCATATTATTTTATTCATTATTTTTTTTATTTTCCAATATTTTCACTGCCCTGTTAAAAAAACATTTAATGTAGTTTTCCTCCCGGGAGCTTTTTGTTACGGTCAATTAAGTGTTTTTGTTAAATATAGCTGCGTAGAATAATTATATGCATTATTATCGTACCACAATGTTTTGGTTTTGCAAATAATTTCCTAAAATCATTCTAATTTTGTTATTACATTATTTTGTCATAATATCATTCATCAATATTTTAGTTTTTTTTTTTTTTCAAATAGAATTAAGACCTTTTTCTGTGCAGATTCCTCTGGGGATTAAGTATTTAATGGGTTCTCAATTTTCTCTTGGACTCTGATGCAACCCAGTCTCCTCCCTTGGACAAAAAATATGGGCTGAATCTTCCTTGGAATAACGACACAGATTCTGACGAATCATTGTCAAATCCTGCCCCTGAACTTTGTGCCTCAGACCCAGACCATATTACTATCCCAAGGCTCAGGAGGACCAAAAGTATACAGGTAAACAACCCATATAGATTTCAGGGAATCTTACAAGCAAATTGCATATATTTTATTGGTCTCCTGCCTTCTATCCTTTATATTTCGTTGTTGTTGTTGTTTTTTAGATTAAAAAAACAGGCTGACTTTGGAATGGATAAGCATTATTACTCCAACTCAGATGACAGTGGAGATGAATATATTCCGGATACAAGTGAGGCCTCTGATTCAGACGGAAGTGAATCTTTGAAAATTGTGGACCCTCTCTTGAAGTCTAAGAATGCCTTCAGAGATTTTTCTCCCACACCACGAATCTCAAAAGCCACCTCAACGCAGGTTGTTAATCAAGGGCGTTCACCCGTTCGGAGGAGTAGCAGCACTGGTGTGATTCTTGAATTCTATGGCTCTTCAAATATTTGTGCAGTTTAACACAAATCATCCAAAATAGAATTCAAGCACATCTGTGACAGAAATTCAAATTCAGAAGTCAAAGAGAGAGAACAAAAAAAAAAATCTAATGCTGCGCTTCTTCCGAAGACATATACTGTAAACATTAAATGTATGTTAGGACAATCTTGAAAAAAGTATTAGAACACCCTTTACTTTTATTTCTTGTTAATTTTATTAACCAAAATATGTCCATTTTTATTACAGATTAATGAATACAAAATTAAAACTCTAATCAGCTACTTTTTAATCGTTATATTTGTATAAACAAATGTTATACATCTGTGTGTTAACTTATACAAGAAATGACGGAAAAGCAAGGGTGGTTTAGTATTTTTTTATCGTATATAGTCTGTATAATATCTTTAACCTATGCTGATGCTGTTTAATACTGATTTAAATAATAATAATAATGTCATAATCTGTTGGTTTTACATGAACAAAACCTTTCAAGCACTTTTTAAAATTCTAAATACTACCTCTTGTCAGTAAGTTGGTTCACAGCACTGCCTTGGAGTGAAAGTGTGTAGTGCTGAGACAGTCGGTATGTGCTGAGTCGTCTGACGTTTGTGTGACTGGTACCCAGGAAGGTAGCAAAACCAGGCAGTGTGTATGTCGTACCCAGGAAGGCAGAGAAACCAAGCAATATGTATGTGGTACCCACGAAGGCAGAGAAACTAAGCAGTGTGTATGTGGTACCCGGGAAGGTAGCAAAACCAGGGAGTGTGCATAGATACAGACCCCAAAAGTGATTAAAACCAAATAAAGTCCCCAGAAGATCATCTGTAGTCAGGTGAAGGACCCTGTACTTTGTTCAACTCATTTACTCCCTTAGACGTACAAAGACGTCTTTTAATGCAATGGCGCCCTCTACCAAAGACGTATAAGTACGTTTCCTGTCTTTTTTACGTCATAGTGTACATAAGGGTCTGATGCAACCTCTGACTGAGAATCAGCCTTGTCCGCATTGTGAATCATGTAAAAATCACCCAGCAGGGGGCAGAGGTGCAAAAGATCCGCCTTGAATCTGCGCCAGAGGTACAAATGGGGGGGCGGGATCCTGGGGTAGACTTATAAGTGTGGAGAGCAGCGTGGGTAGCAGCAGCATCGGCAGCACTAGCAGCAGTCGCATTAGTAGCGTTAGCAATGAAATCCTCCAAGCAAATGACGATCGAGGAATGCTTTTTTGTAAAAAAAAAGCTTCCTAAAAGCATCAAGGCGATGGAGACGCTTTGGTTGAGAGGATGACGCTTCGTCGTCGTCACAACAAAACGGCGTCTAAAGAGGGTGCGCGTGCCTTGCGGCCTGCATCGCCTGCCTTCGGACAATAGCCAAAGCAGCTGAGAGTCCTCACCAGATCCCCCCGAACGAGGAGGTAAGCGCTCGCAAGTTACCATTGAACATGTGGTTTTACCCCTCATGCTTTTATTGTACATATCATGCATCTTGCGGGCAGAAAATGTCGCGTAAATGTGCAGTTAGACGCGAGCTTGCTCGCTGACTTCCTCATCCGGCCGCCTCTATTGCACAATTACACGCGAGCGTAAGTCCTCGCCGACGAGGAAGTAAACGCTCGCAAGTTACCATTAAACATGTGGTTTTAGCCCTCATGCTTTTATTGTACATATCATGCATCTTGCGGGCAGAAAATGTCGCGTAAATGTGCAGTTAGACGCAAGCTTGCTCGCTGACTTTCTCGTCCGGGCGCCTATTGCACAATTACACGCGAGCGTAAGTCCTCGCCGACGAGGAAGTAAACGCTCGCAAGTTACCATTGAACATGTGGTTTTAGCCCTCATGCTTTTATTGTACATATCATGCATCTTGCGGGCAGAAAATGTCGTGTAAATGTGCAGTTACGCGCGAGCGCATCTCCTCCCCGACGAGGAAACAACAATACTGAATGGTGTGGTAATCATGCATACTTTCTAAAATTCACAGATTGTGCATCCCGCGGCAAGAAAGTTCCTCCTCGTCTTGTTGGTGTAAAGAAAGGTAAATTATAATATGAAACTTCACACGCCAGCAATAAAATGCAGCAATAAATATATATTTCCAATTGTTTGTATTTCTGTAATTTACAGGTTGTGCATCAGGAAGCAGTGGTTCCGGATGGCGTCACACTGGATGGCAACCGAGGAAAATCGACTTTACAGCAACCCCTGGACCACTGAATGCCGCTGCCCATTTGGAGTCTGAGGAGCCAGCTGATTTCCTGCAGCTGTTTCTCACGGATGAGCTTCTGCAGCACATCGCGGATGCCAGCAATCACTTCCCAGACAATTATTTTCACACAAACCCCAGTGGACAAACACAAGCTCGCCTATTTTCCACGGACCAGCAAAGCCAGACCACAACGAAAGTGTCGGGTCTGTTTGTGCAAAGGCAAACGGAGTGAAACAAGAATGTGGTGTGAACTATGTTGTGTGCCCTTGCATCAAGGCAACTGTTTTATTTTATATCACACAAAAAAAAAGTATGTATGACACTGATGTATTTCATTTTTGTACATAGTTCAACAGTTCAGTCGTTTAGTGTTATGTGCAAATAAATTTATTTTATCAAAAACATTTTTTGTGCTTTTTTTTGTTATTTTATAGAAGGCATGCATTATTTAGATGTTAGAGGTGTCATAAAAGCCATAAATAATAGTGTCAAAATTCAAATTATGGTCAAAATGCATCAGTTTACAAAAAGCTCATTTTCTCAGTTTTTTCCCCAGGGATTGGAGTTTTCATGAAATTTAGCTATTTTCAAATGCCGATTGCTCAAGAATGGAAAAAGATAGGAACAAACATTTTTTTCTGTTGAAAGAAGAGAGTCTCATCTTTCTTCGGGTGTGCTCCATGTCTATATAGCATTAGAATACTATATTCTGTGGGCCTTGCAATATTAGTCAAAACCCAGGAAAACGCTGGGATTGAGCGGGTTGCTCCAGTGAAAATGGCTGGTATTTAATGAGTTAAGACTGGTTAGGACATCCGGCTCGCAGTCCCAAGGTGCAGGGTTCGATCCCGGGACCCAGCTTTCCTGTGTGGAGGTTGCATTTGTGAGTGAGTTTGAGCGCAGATGGTTGTTCGTCTTTGCGTGCCCTGCGATTGGCTGGCAACCACTTCAGGGTGTGCCCCGCCTACTGTCCGTTGACAGCTGGGTAGGCTCCAGCACACTATCCTTGTGAGAATAAGCGGATTGGATATTACATGTATGTGTTTATGCCCTAGGCCAGGCGAGGGCAAACTACGGCCCGGGGGCCACATGCGGCCCGTTAAGTTTTAATCCGGGCCGCCGAACTTGAAAAAAATTTAATGAATAAACCTTGTTAATGTTTTATTTTCTAAACACTGTGGTTTTCAAAGACAAATATTATTGTTGGAATGCTTTTATTCACTTTCATTTAAAATTAAATGTATTTTTTTTCTCAGATGAGGTGAGGTTTCCAAAACACTCCATCCATCTGCTCCTGGTCCGGCCCCTCTGTCATATTTTAGAACCCATTGTGGTCCTCCAATCAAAAAGTTTGCCCGCCCCTGCCCTAGGCTTTGTGTCTTTGCTTGGTTGACTGTGTAATGAGTGTATGAATGCATTTCTTTCTACCAGACACCTTGGACTTCCCATGGCAGATTAATAATCTATTTTATCTATCCATCAGGGTCACGAATGTCATTTGATGAGTAGAGAATTTAGAGTCTCCAATTAACCTAATATACATGGATTTGCGCATGGAAACCTGAGAAAAAGCCCTTAGTCCTACTTTTCCATCTGAACCACTTTATCCTCACGAGGGTCACAGCCGTGACATCCCAGCTGACTTCAGAAAGTAAGTGGGCGACGACTCATGATCTCTTGGTTGAATAATATTGTTAGGGGCTCAAAATGGCCCTCTACAATAAAATGGCAGAAGAATATTACATACTCTCTGGCAGAAGAATATTGCGTTTTTTTTGTTTTGTCCAATTAACTTAAATAAAACTTGGGAAAATTTAATGATTACATGTAAACCAGCTGGTCTTCCCCATACCAAGCCCTGGCTAAAACTGACTGAAAAATGCATGATGTGTGCCTTTTAAACTCCTCGGCCCATCCACTATGCCAGGGATGGGCAAACTTTTTGATTGGGAGGGGGGGGGCACAATGAGTCCTAAAATACATTTAATTTTAAACGAAAGTGAACAAAAGCATTACAACAATATATATGTCTTTGAAAAACCACAGTATTTAGAAAATAAACCATTAACAAGGCTTATTCATTTAATTTTTTTCAAGTTTGGGGGGCTGGATTGAAACGTTTAACGGGCCACAAGTGGCCCCCGGGCCGTAGTTTGCCCAAGTGCCCTAAGCCAATTGATTCTAAAAAATAACAGTTTTCTTCATCAAAACAACATTTTATGATCAACATAAATGTTAGTGAGTACATAAAGGTATACTCATTCGATCTATCATAACCCCATGCACTTAGACTGTACAAAAAAAAGAAAATTTTTATTTTAAAACCTAGTATTTCGCCATGACGTCACACGCTAGCGTCAAGTGCTTGGCGCTAAAAACCCGGAAGTAACAGCGGCGCTCGGTTTGAAAGTGGAGAGTTGTGCATGGTAGGCGAATTCGGGAGAAATGTTTGTTGAACACGAGGACTGTGGCGTAGAAGATGGTTTAACAGCGATCTAGTGCGCACCCAACCGTGATGGCTGACCAACGAAATAAATGCGGACCGACGGAGTGGACTGACAGGACGTGGAAAACAGGTGTGTGGCATGTGTGCGTGTGCACGAATGTGGGAGCGCGTTCACTATGGTGGCAGCGATCGCAAAGCAGCAGCACCACTCCTTGACAAAAGTATTGTACTTTCTCTGATGTTTTGGGTTTGCTCTGCTTTGGGGTTTGTAGTTCTGGCCACGCAAAAGTAACAAAGCAAGTTCTTGGATGTCTGCTTTTTTCTTGAACTGTTAATTGGTTAACATCGTGGCTCTTATTTTTATCTAATGTATGGAGTTTGGTGGCTATCTATATGCACAACTATATTAGTTGCACTTGAAATTGCATACAGAAAATTAGTATAAATAGGTTACGCTATAAAGTATAACAATATTAACAATCGTTATTGTTGTTACTGTTTATTTATTTTATTTTGCAATAACTGTGCTCCAAGCTTAGCTGTTGTGCCAGCTGCCAAGTAAAAATATGTAATCTCACTCAATAATAGGAATAAATACTTAACTAACATCTCAATTTTTCGGGTTGGGCTGTGGGGGAGGGGAGGGTGGCTGCCTGACATAAAGCAGACTGTCCTGCACATGCGCAGACCAGCCGAGTGTGTGAAGTGTGCGTAAGTGCAGTACCGGGACCGACCACTAGACAGCGATCCTGAGTAATTTTTCCGCACACACATTTCTAGCACACTCGTCTTGTTTTTGTGACCTTCCTGGGAAGCCCTGAAACTTTGACAGGACCTCCCCCTGAGCTTCTTATCACTGAATTCAATGCTCTTTTTTGTGGGGCCCAGATTTTTGGTCCCCACAAAAATTTTGGTCCCCTACAGTGGGTGTGCTGTCCGATGTTGGTCCCCAACATGTAGCTTATACAAACACACACACACACCCCTACTTGTTTTTGTGACATTGTTGGGCCACCTGAGCAAAACTCACATTGTGGGAACCACCCTTTCTAGTGGTTGTACAGCTCTGAAAAAAATCAGGCAGTGTCCAGGAATTTAGTTAAACACAAAAACCACTTCAAATTACCAATTAATGACCTGGAGGTCAAATGAGTGACTCAAGTGCATGTAATTCAGTCACTGTAGCCCAAAGATTCTCTGGGCCAGTGGATGAACCATTATTCATCTTGGACAGCATTGAAGCAGGCCGTAGCCTGGTTTCTAAAGCTGAAAGACTTACTGACAGAGTAAAGGAAAATAGAAAGGAGTTAATCACATTAGGTGAAGAAGGCAAGATGAATTTATTCAAGAGAACTGTCAAAGGAAAGTATTTGACCTGCGACGACTTGGATAAAGCAGAAAGAGAACTTGTGAAATACTGTCAAAGGCGAAGTTTCAAAAAAGATTTAGCCATATTTGAAAAACAAAAAAGGGTGAAGAAAAGTAGCCCACTTTACAAGTTCAATATAGTACTTCAAGATGGTGTCATGAGGGTTGGTGGACAGTTGAGCCACGCAGCCATGCCTGAAACAGCAAAACAGCAAGCCATCTTGCCAAGGATTCACATAACACAAAGCTAGTCCTGAGATACATTCATGAGATTACAGCTCACGCTGGAAGGAACCACATGATGGCTAATCTGCATCAACAGTTTTGGATACCTCGAGCTGCTAGAGTCATCAGAAGAGTGCTACCTGACGATCCGCCTTTCAAGAGAATTGGCGTTGATTATTTTGGTCCATTCTAAGTAAGTAGGGTTAGAGGACAAGTAAAGAGATACGGCGTGATTTTTACATGTCTCGCTGTACGAGCCGTACATCTGGAAATTGCATCTTCACGTGACACAGATGCTTGTCTCAACGCAATCCGAAGATTTCTTGTCAGAAGAGGACAAGTGAGAGAGATGTATTCTGATAACGGAACCAACTTTAGATCAGCTGACAGTGAAATGAAGAAATCAATCAAAGAATGGAACACTAAGTAAATCGAGAAACACTTGCTGCAAAAAGGTATTCAGTGGCATAGCAATCCCCCAGCAGGTTCCCACCACGGAGGAAGCTGTGAGCGACTTATTTGGTCTGTGAGAAAAATCCTGAATGTCACTGTAAAAGAACAAATTTCGGGTGAAGAAAGTCAATATACCTTGCTTGGTGAGGCTGAAGCAGTTATAAACAGCAGGCCTATCACAAGGACATCTTCCGACCTCAACGACTTGGAAGCACTCACACCCAACACTCTGTTGTGGCTGAAGGTCAAACCTGAGTTACCTCCTGGAGTCTTCTGTAAAGACGACCAATACGCCCCAATACGTACCTCTGGGAATGAGCTGGTCAGCTCTTTAAAGAGTATTATGTAAGTTGAAATACATTAATCCATTTTTCTTTTTTGGACCATCTTTAACTGTGTAGTGTGTAATGTCTAAAATACAAAATGATCAGATTTTAGGGTGCAGTTGACGACTGTGGCACAGGTCCTCGCTCTACAAGTGCTAATAGTCTTCGGCAAAGAGAAAAATCTGCCATAAGGTACAGAAAACATTGGCATCAGAGTAAATGGATGCATGTTTTTGCAATGTGCGAGGAAACTGGCGAACTCAGAGAAAACTACGCAGGCTTGGGAGAACATGCAAACTCTACACAGGAAGGCCGGAGCCGGAATCGATCCCACAACCTCTGCATTGTGAGACCATCGTGCTCACAAGTCGCCCACCGTGGCGGCCGTCCATTATGAATGCCATCCCACCATCCATTATCTGTACGGCTTCTCCTCACAAGGGTTGCGGGGGGTGCTGGAGCCTATCCCAGCTATCTTGGGGCAGTAGGTGGGGTACACCCTAAACTGGTTGCCAGCCAATCGCAGGTCACACAAAGACAAACAACCATCCGCGCTCACACTCACACCAATTTAGGGTGTCCAAACAACCTGCCATGCATGTGTTTGGAATGTGGGAGGAAACCGGAGAACCCACGCAGGCGTGTGGGAAACATGCAAACTCCAAACAGGAAAGCCGGAATCAATCCCGCGACCTCTGCATTGTGAGACCATCGTGCTAACAAGTCGCCCACCATGCATCCCTGCTAAATAAATGATTAATTTTTACATTTTAGTATTTGTGCGATCTTGTGTTCATGACAGCATTTTCAACAGTGTGGGTGTTTGTATGAAAGCATTTCACTCGTGTATGGGCATGAGCATGTTTCAGTTGTATTTATGAATAACAATAATTTCACAATTGTGCCTGAGCGCCTTTCACTGGTGTGTATGAGAATGTTTCACCTATGTGTATGAGCGCATTTGACGAGTGTATGAGCAACAACTATTTCACTAGTGTGTATGAGAGCGTTTCACTCGTATGTATGATAGCGTTTCATAAGTATGCATGAGCAACAACAATTTCACTGGTGTGTAAGAGTGCATTTCAGAAGTGTGAAGCGATTCCTGACTTTTGTCCCCAACGGCACCTCATACTCCCCATCTCCCGCTCACTTCTCCTGACCCCATGAGCCATCCCCGTTGCTACTACATGGAGATTTGATGTGTTTTTTTGTTTTTTTTGTTATTAGCTTCTTCAACATCTCTTCTGATTCTCATCTCTTCTCTGGCGCTCGTCTCCGCCTGTCTGATTTGAAGTCGACCTCAGAATTTGCACTATTTTGACATGACTTCTGTGGTAATCACTACTGACATATTGTGTCATTTGCTCAATAATACATTAAAATTATAATAAATAATTAAAATGGGTCCGGTGCCGAGCTCTGGCTTCATATCTTTAAAAGTGGTCTTCTCAAATCTGTTACTAATGGCCTCTAAATCAGTTGTGGTAGAGAAGGGGCAAATTAGACCTTATGGCATCTTAATTTGGTCAAGTCTTGTACCCATTTTCAAGGCCAGCGACTATTGCTTTAGCTATATACAAGAAAAGGATTACTCTGAATATACACAACAACAAATCCCAGATGTCCAACCCAAATGTTGTTTCAAAATAATCCAGTTCAGATGATAAACAAATGTATTGGTATGTTGAGGTCATTATTTCAAATCAAAATATACACTTCTTTTTCAGACAATGGGGAGGATCGAAGAAGTGGAAAAGTTGCAGGAGTAACTTCAAAACAATGCAAAGAGACAGAATCTGGAAGAATGTCAAGTTTGTCCATGTTTATATTTCTGGAATTTAGTGGGCGTGCATCTCGAAATGTTTGGGCATGGTTCGGGCTGCCAGACAAGACTTTCACTGCGAGCGCTGGACCACTGGATGCTGCGGCAAACAGCGGACTTCTTGCAGCTATTTATTACCAACAAGCTACTCCTGCACATCAATGATGCGGATGGCACAGACTGCTTTGCAGACAATTATTTTGAGGCAAAACCAAGAGGTCTGTAAGCACTCTGAAAACAAAGTAAAATATTTGACACCCACGGCAAAAAAAGCCATGCTACAGCATAGGGCTGGGCGATAAACCGAAAATTTACCGTTACCGAAATTTATTACAATGACCGAAATCATTTTGCCCATGTCGGTAAATTCGATGAATAAAAAAAGAAAAGCCTTTTGTCTGCGGCAATGTTCATGCCCCTTTAAGACCGCTACAGCGCCTCTAGTCATGTGACTCCACCCGTCTGTCGCTCTCGTTGCTGGCGATTCAAATCCAGAAGCTTTCTCACCACCCACAACACAACCATGCTGTGCTGAAAGTTCAAAGTGAGAAGCAAGGTTCGACAAGTGACAACAGCCCATGAACGGAGGCGACACCATACGAGAGAACGTCTCAGAGGTGGACGCGATAGCTTAGCACATAGCTAAAGATAAAGCTCCTCTAGTTACGTGGCGCGCACAGGATTTAAACGCTTCATGAAAGCCGTATTTCCCGATATGGACTACATCGGGCCGGGAGCTTAGACATGTCAAGCATTTTGCATCTACATCCGACTTGTGGTCGGGTCGCAACATGGATCCCTGATTGAGCCTAACTGTGCATTACATAGATGACAAGTGGCGACTGCGCAGCAGAGTACTCGAGACGGCACATTTTCCCCGATAATACCCACTTGTTTATTTGGCTTGCATTGACATTTTCTTTCATTTTATTTAGCGTTTTTTTATTTGCCATTATTTACATCATGAGAGCATCTTGGCGCAATCTATTTGCAGAAAAAGATTTCGCAAGAGGTACCCTTTTTCTTTGTGACATTGTTCAAGTCATGCAAAGCAAGCTCAGGGTTCGCGGTTAACCGCTTCCCGATTGCCCGGGGCAAGTGAAATTTGGCCACGGGCAAGGTAAAATTATGGGCAACTTGCCCGACCGGGCAAGCATTTTTTAAAGCAGCCAAATATCTTTAATTTTGACGAAAACGGTGGTGTGATCTGTTTGTGTGCACTGTATGGTGATGGTTTAACCCAGACAACCCCTTATGTTTTGGTATGGTCCATTGGCCTTATCGGGGGCAATGGGCGGGCGCTACGGGGATCAGTTAGTTCAGTGAATGTCGAGTTAAAGTGGACGTCAATAAATCCCGCAGTATTGGAACTCGCTGTCGTAGCATCCTCATTTGAAGTTTGAAAAACACAACAAAAACCTACGATATTTTGGCCGAAAATTGGCGACGAGTTCGTTCAAATCCGAACATTTCGGATTCCTCTGACATGACTAAAATAGCTCGAATATTTTTAAGTAGACAATTCAGTTGTGAGTAAGGAAGGGAGTAATATTTGATTATTGGCTGTTAATTCATTAGCTCCATGATGTGACCTGACATAGTGTCAGTGACTGTGTTCTGTTTATGCTATGAAACTTATGGAGGCAGCACCACAGGCACTGGTCTTAAAGGAATACACAAATTTGCCACACTCATAATTTACTCATGTGATTCCTCAATTAATACGCTCTCCTGGACTTAAAATTGATCATCTGGATTGCTGTAATATCATTTTCCCAATTTAACATGCAGATTTGTTAATTATTAAAACTACAATTAACATTTTCAATAACTGCACAGGATGATACATTTGCTCTTGTGAGTAGGGTTTCATGGTTGACGATGAAAACAAGATTAATTTATGCTTATCAGATTATATGTTTATTTACATTTGTGGCGCACATTTTACAACCATAAACATTTTATTCTTAGAGAAAAAAAATTGTCACTTGCCCAAGTCGGGCAAGTAATTTGGCCACTCGGGCAAGGCAAATTTTAGTGGCACTTGCCCTATGGGCAAGCAGTTTTTAAAGTTAACCGCGAACCCTGCAAGCTATTTGGAATGTTCATACAAATGATTTTTGTACTTTTATTTTTCATTGAAAGTAAAGTGTACCAGTTGGTCAATATGCAATTCCTGCATTTATTTTGATTTTAGTCCACGTGGGAATTTATTGTGCATTTATCGTTATCGAGGTAAAATTGCTCGATTTCTCGCGATATTGATTTGAGGTCATATCGCCCAGCCCTTCTACAGCATGTATACAGTGTGAGACGTGTTGTGTTCACTTGCTCCAAGGCAATTGTTTTTAAGTGTATACCACATACCCAACGAATTGTGTAATTTGTATGGCGGGGTGTACACATGCGTTGCAAAAACACATGCACACACTGTCACTCACGCACTTCCGTATATAGTTTATTTCAGCACCTTTTGTCATGCTGTTTTTATTTTATAGAAGGAAAGCATTATTTTGATGTCTGAGCTGTCACAAAAGAAAAAATAGAACTGTTGAAGTCAAGTCAAGCTTGTGCTTGAAATGTTTGTTCTTAGTTTCTCAGTTTTTCGTGAGCAATGGGAATTCAGTTATATTCAAACGCTGTCAGGTAAAGGCTCCATATTTTTATAGCATTATAGCACACTATTCTGTGGGCGCTAGAATTGAAGGGTTTGCGTTAGTAAAAATAGGTGGGATTAAATGAGCTGAAGTGTATCTCTTGAGTGCTCCTTAAATATTTGCCTGTGTTGGTATATTTTATTTTGGTCGTGTCATGTTTATTCTTACGCTGAAAGAGACATGAGGTGTTCGAAAAAAATAAATGATTTTTTTTCCCGGTCAAAACTACCAATGGTGTCTGTTTTTTTTCCCTCCGTGAAATGTACGAGTTATCACTTTGACGCGCATGATGTCACGTGGCTGGAGGACTGGAAACTTGCACGAACAACATTTACGTTGAAATGTAACAATGAGACATATATCGACATCTAACAAACATGCATGGGCATCTAACATTGACACTTACATTGACGTCTATAACATAAACCATTACAATCACATCTAACAAACACGGACATCTAACAGACACATCGACATCCATCATAAACATTTACATAGACATCGACATCTAACCAACCTTTACATAGACATCTTACACACATCGACATCTAACAAACATTTACATAGACATCTAACATAAACACATCTAATATAGACACATAGATTGACATCTAACATCGACACATTGAGATCTAACATAGACATACATTGACATCTAACAAAGACTGTTACATCGACAACTAACATCGACACAAGGCTTTGTCAAATGACACGTCATGACGACATATACAGAGACACAAGGCACAACAGCATATTTTTGGTACAAATTGAACCCGATATGTTAGCTACCTCGTTCGACTTAAAGGGTTAGCGAACTTGTTATGGTGGTTGAGGCGTGGTGGCTACCCAGCTCGTGTAGTGTATATTAAACTTAAGTTAATAATTTATGACCAGTAAACACGGATGTTGTAACGCAAAACAATGTTCAAATGTTAGTTTTTTTTCAACACATTTCATGAGAAAAAGCTCTACTTGTCTGTGAGAAATGTATGTTGTAGACCCATTATATAACACAATATTACACAATTTTACATTGGAATTTCATTTAATAAAACATTGACAATTATCTTTACAAACACTGTGTATGATTCATCTTTTCATTTGTTGTTCAATGAGCAAAACAGTGGCGATCAAAACAGTGCAAATTAAATGACATTTTATAGGTATCTGGCTGCAATACAGTGAACCCTCGCTACTTCGCGGTTCACCTTTCGCGGGTTCAGTGCTTCGCGGGTCTAAAAAATATTCGGGGGCATTGTAGTTTCGCCGAGCGGCACGACGGGGCGCTGGAGTGGTTAGACGGCCGGCGTGCGCCGAAGAAGAACGTGGGCGAAGAGGAGAGTGGACAAAGAAGAGCACGTTCCCCCGGGCACGATTTGGGGCGACGTTTCGCGCGGTTCGGACCGTACCAGAGCTCCGGCCAGCGTGCGTGGCAGTTAAGCCGAAGAGGAACAACTTCCGCCCGGGCACTAGCGGGGCGACATTTCGCTCCGTTCGGGACCGTGCGAGAGCTCCGGAGGAGACCGGCCGGCGTGCGTGGTTGTTAAGCCGAAGAGGAACACCTTCCGCCCGGGCATGAGCGGAGCGCGAGGCTGTCAGTTATGAATGAATAAATGAATAAATAAATGAAGAATGCCAGGGCACACCGGACGGCGTACCAGCAGGTAAAAGTCGAAGTAATTAAATAAATACAAAAAGAAGTAATTGAATAAATACAAAAATAATGGCTGGGGAATAAAAAAATGTTTTAATAATTTTTTTTTTTGTTATAACATGAATTTCACCCTCTCTCTCTCTACCCGTATATATATATATATATATATATATATATATATATATATTATTTTATTTATTTATTTTTTTAAGCATTTTTGAAGGTGCGCCGCTACTTCGCACTTTTTTTTTTTAAGCATTTTTGAAGGTGCGCCGCTACTTCGCGGATTTTCAGTTTTCGCGGGTGGTCTCGGTCCCCATTAACCGCGATAACCGAGGGTTCACTGTAGTAAGTTACATTCTAATTTACATTTACAGGTAATGGAAATGACTACTGGTAACCTCAATTTAACTGTATTTCAGTCAGAATGCCTCAAACATCATAAAAAAATAAAACGTTGAGTATTATTTCTCCTTCAAAATGTCAGAAGAAATACTCTATAATGGCCTGACGACATCAACATAGTTTATAGTATATAGCAGGGGTGGGAAAACTTTTTTATTGGCGGGCCACAATGGGTTCTAAAATTTGACAGAGGGGCTGGACCAGGAGCAGATGGATGGAGTGTTTTGGTAACCTCATCTCATCTGAGAAAAAAAATACATTTAATTTTAAATGAAAGTGAACAAAAGCTTGTCTTTGAAAAACCACACTATTTTGAAAATAAAACATTAACAAGGTTTATTTTTTTTTTTTTCAAATTCGGCGGGCCGGATTAAAACGTTTAACGGGCCGCATGTGGCCCCCAGGCCGTAGTTTTCTCACGCCGGTATATAGCATAGCGGCATAGGTTCCCTCGTCAACATCAAGTGAGTTACCCTCTTACCAAGACCAAAATACGGGGCTCCCCATCTCCCGGTCACTTCTCCAGACCCCAACAGTCACCCTCGTTGCGAGAACTTTAAGATTCGATGTTTATTTTTTTTCGCTTCTTCAACTTCGTGTCTGATTCTTTTCTCTTCTCTGGCTCCAGGATTCCGCTGTCAATCAGATGACGATTGAGGCGGGACTTCCGGTTCAAAGTCACCCTCAGAGTTTGCAACCATTTGAGATGGCTTCTGTGGTAATAACAACTGTCATAGGTGCAATTTGCTCTATAAAGCATTAAAAAAAAAAAATAATAATAAATTACAAAAAATAGTCAAGTACAGCACTCGTCTCATAAACTAGGTAAGAATTTAGCGTTACTAACGTTGCTACACTATAAAGAGTGTTTTACTGACTAGCTAAACCCAGTTTTGGTTTAGCTGTTATAAAAGTTTGGTTTTTTAGTGCTGTAAATGCATTTTCAGCTCGCGCTGTACACATTTGCTATGAGAGGCATTATCTCATAAGGGAAATATTGGACAATCAAATTAATGACTGCCCAGGCATCAGGATGTCTTTTTACACTATATAAAGGAGGAAATTTACATTGGAAACGTTTAGTTTAGCTGTTAATGAAGTTTCGTTTTTTTTAGTGCTGAAAATTCATTGTCTGCTGGCGCTGTACACTTTTTCTAAGTGTTGCAATATCTCATGAAGGAAATACTGGACAATCAAATTAATGACTTTCCAGGCTTCAGGATGCCTTTCTACACTATATAAAGGTGGAAATTTACATTGGAAACGTTTGGTTTAGCTGTTATAAAAGTTTGGTTTTTTAGTGCTGTAAATGCATTTTCAGCTCGCGCTGTACACATTTGCTATGAGAGGCATTATCTCATAAGGGAAATATTGGACAATCAAATTAATGACTGCCCAGGCTTCAGGATGTCTTTTTACACTATATAAAGGTGGAAATTTACATTGGAAACGTTTGGTTTAGCTGTTATAAAAGTTTGGTTTTTTTAGTGCTGAAAATGCATTTTCAGCTCGCACTGTACACATTTGCTATGTGAGGCATTATCTCATAAGGGAAATACTGGACAATCAAATTAATGACTGCCCAGGCTTCAGGATGTCTTTTTACACTATATAAAGGTGGAATTTACATTGGAAACGTTTGGTTTAGCTGTTATAAAAGTTTGTTTTTTTGTGCTGAAAATGCATTTTCAGCTCGCACTGTACACATTTGCTATGTGAGGCATTATCTCATGAAGGAAATACTGGACAATCAAATTAATGACTTTCCAGGCTTCAGGATGCCTTTTTACACTATATAAAGGTGGAAATTTACATTGGAAACGTTTGGTTTAGCTGTTATAAAAGTTTGGTTTTTTAGTGCTGTAAATGCATTTTCAGCTCGCGCTGTACACATTTGCTATGAGAGGCATTATCTCAAAAGGGAAATATTGGACAATCAAATTAATGACTGCCCAGGCTTCAGGATGTCTTTTTACACTATATAAAGGTGGAATTTACATTGGAAACGTTTGGTTTAGCTGTTATAAAAGTTTGGTTTTTTAGTGCTGAAAATGCATTTTCAGCTCGCACTGTACACATTTGCTATGTGAGGCATTATCTCATGAAGGAAATACTGGACAATCAAATTAATGACTTTCCAGGCTTCAGGATGCCTTTTTACACTATATAAAGGTGGAAATTTACATTGGAAACGTTTGGTTTAGCTGTTATAAAAGTTTGGTTTTTTAGTGCTGTAAATGCATTTTCAGCTCGCGCTGTACACATTTGCTATGAGAGGCATTATCTCATAAAGGAAATATTGGACAATCGAATTAATGACTGCCCAGGCTTCAGGATGTCTTTTTACACTATATAAAGGTGGAAATTTACATTGGAAACGTTTGGTTTAGCTGTTATAAAAGTTTGGTTTTTTAGTGCTGAAAATGCATTTTCAGCTCGCACTGTACACATTTGCTATGTGAGGCATTATCTCATAAGGGAAATACTGGACAATCAAATTAATGACTTCCCAGGCTTTCAGGATGCCTTTTTACACTCTATAAATGTGGAAATTTACATTGGAAACGTTTGGTTTAGCTGTTAATGAAGTTTCGTTTTTTTAGTGCTGAAAATTCATTGTCTGCTGGCGCTGTACACCTTTTCTAAGTGTTGCAATATCTCATGAAGGAAATACTGGACAATCAAATTAATGACTTTCCAGGCTTCAAGATGCCTTTCTACACTATATAAAGGTGGAAATTTACATTGGAAACGTTTGGTTTAGCTGTTATAAAAGTTTGGGTTTTTAGTCCTGTAAATGCATTTTCAGCTCGCGCTGTACACATTTGCTATGAGAGGCATTATCTCATAAGCGAAATATTGGACAATCAAATTAATGACTGCCCAGGCTTCAGGATGTCTTTTTACACTATATAAAGGTGGAAATTTACATTGGAAACGTTTAGTTTAGCTGTTATAAAAGTTTGTTTTTTTAGTGCTGTAAATGCATTTTCAGCTCGCGCTGTACACATTTGCTATGTGAGGCATTATCTCATAAGGGAAATACTGGACAATCAAATTAATGACTGCCCAGGCTTCAGGATGTCTTTTTACACTATATAAAGGTGGAAATTTACATTGGAAACGTTTGGTTTAGCTGTTATAAAAGTTTGTTTTTTTAGTGCTGAAAATGCATTTTCAGCTCGCACTGTACACATTTGCTATGTGAGGCATTATCTCATAAGGGAAATACTGGACAATCAAATTAATTACTTCCCAGGCTTCAGGATGCCTTTTTACACTCTATAAATGTGGAAATTTACATTGGAAACGTTTGGTTTAGCTGTTAATGAAGTTTCGTTTTTTTAGTGCTGAAAATTCATTGTCTGCTGGCGCTGTACACTTTTTCTAAGTGTTGCAATATCTCATGAAGGAAATACTGGACAATCAAATTAATGACTTTCCAGGCTTCAGGATGCCTTTCTACACTATATAAAGGTGGAAATTTACATTGGAAACGTTTGGTTTAGCTGTTATAAAAGTTTGGTTTTTTAGTGCTGTAAATGCATTTTCAGCTCGCGCTGTACACATTTGCTATGAGAGGCATTATCTCATAAGGGAAATATTGGACAATCAAATTAATGACTGCCCAGGCTTCAGGATGTCTTTTTACACTATATAAAGGTGGAAATTTACATTGGAAACGTTTGGTTTAGCTGTTATAAAAGTTTGGTTTTTTAGTGCTGTAAATGCATTTTCAGCTCGCGCTGTACACATTTGCTATGAGAGGCATTATCTCATAAGGGAAATATTGGACAATCAAATTAATGACTGCCCAGGCTTCAGGATGTCTTTTTACACTATATAAAGGTGGAAATTTACATTGGAAACGTTTAGTTTAGCTGTTAATGAAGTTTCGTTTTTTTAGTGCTGTAAATGCATTGTCTGCTGGCGCTGTACACTTTTTCTAAGTGTTGCAATATCTCATGAAGGAAATACTGGACAATCAAATTAATGACTTTCCAGGCTTCAGGATGCCTTTCTACACTATATAAAGGTAGAAATTTACATTGGAAACGTTTGGTTTAGCTGTTATAAAAGTTTGGTTTTTTAGTGCTGTAAATGCATTTTCAGCTCGCGCTGTACACATTTGCTATGAGAGGCATTATCTCATAAGGGAAATATTGGACAATCAAATTAATGACTGCCCAGGCTTCAGGATGTCTTTTTACACTATATAAAGGTGGAAATTTACATTGGAAACGTTTGGTTTAGCTGTTATAAAAGTTTGGTTTTTTAGTGCTGTAAATGCATTTTCAGCTCGCGCTGTACACATTTGCTATGAGAGGCATTATCTCATAAGGGAAATATTGGACAATCAAATTAATGGCTGCCCAGGCTTCAGGATGTCTTTTTACACTATATAAAGGTGGAAATTTACATTGGAAACGTTTAGTTTAGCTGTTAATGAAGTTTCGGTTTTTTAGTGCTGAAAATTCATTGTCTCCTGGCGCTGTACACTTTTTCTAAGTGTTGCAATATCTCATGAAGGAAATACTGGACAATCAAATTAATGACTTTCCAGGCTTCAGGATGCCTTTCTACACTATATAAAGGTGGAAATTTACATTGGAAACGTTTGGTTTAGCTGTTATAAAAGTTTGGTTTTTTAGTGCTGTAAATGCATTTTCAGCTCGCGCTGTACACATTTGCTATGAGAGGCATTATCTCAAAAGGGAAATATTGGACAATCAAATTAATGACTGCCCAGGCTTCAGGATGTCTTTTTACACTATATAAAGGTGGAATTTACATTGGAAACGTTTGGTTTAGCTGTTATAAAAGTTTGGTTTTTTAGTGCTGAAAATGCATTTTCAGCTCGCACTGTACACATTTGCTATGTGAGGCATTATCTCATGAAGGAAATACTGGACAATCAAATTAATGACTTTCCAGGCTTCAGGATGCCTTTTTACACTATATAAAGGTGGAAATTTACATTGGAAACGTTTGGTTTAGCTGTTATAAAAGTTTGGTTTTTTAGTGCTGTAAATGCATTTTCAGCTCGCGCTGTACACATTTGCAATGAGAGGCATTATCTCATAAAGGAAATATTGGACAATCGAATTAATGACTGCCCAGGCTTCAGGATGTCTTTTTACACTATATAAAGGTGGAAATTTACATTGGAAACGTTTGGTTTAGCTGTTATAAAAGTTTGGTTTTTTAGTGCTGAAAATGCATTTTCAGCTCGCACTGTACACATTTGCTATGTGAGGCATTATCTCATAAGGGAAATACTGGACAATCAAATTAATGACTTCCGGGGCTTTCAGGATGCCTTTTTACACTCTATAAATGTGGAAATTTACATTGGAAACGTTTGGTTTAGCTGTTAATGAAGTTTCGTTTTTTTAGTGCTGAAAATTCATTGTCTGCTGGCGCTGTACACCTTTTCTAAGTGTTGCAATATCTCATGAAGGAAATACTGGACAATCAAATTAATGACTTTCCAGGCTTCAAGATGCCTTTCTACACTATATAAAGGTGGAAATTTACATTGGAAACGTTTGGTTTAGCTGTTATAAAAGTTTGGGTTTTTAGTCCTGTAAATGCATTTTCAGCTCGCGCTGTACACATTTGCTATGAGAGGCATTATCTCATAAGCGAAATATTGGACAATCAAATTAATGACTGCCCAGGCTTCAGGATGTCTTTTTACACTATATAAAGGTGGAAATTTACATTGGAAACGTTTAGTTTAGCTGTTATAAAAGTTTGTTTTTTTAGTGCTGTAAATGCATTTTCAGCTCGCGCTGTACACATTTGCTATGTGAGGCATTATCTCATAAGGGAAATACTGGACAATCAAATTAATGACTTCCCAGGCTTCAGGATGCCTTTTTACACTCTATAAATGTGGAAATTTACATTGGAAACGTTTGGTTTAGCTGTTAATGAAGTTTCGTTTTTTTTGTGCTGAAAATTCATTGTCTGCTGGCGCTGTACACTTTTTCTAAGTGTTGCAATATCTCATGAAGGAAATACTGGACAATCAAATTAATGACTTTCCAGGCTTCAGGATGCCTTTCTACACTATATAAAGGTGGAAATTTACATTGGAAACGTTTGGTTTAGCTGTTATAAAAGTTTGGTTTTTTAGTGCTGTAAATGCATTTTCAGCTCGCGCTGTACACATTTGCTATGAGAGGCATTATCTCATAAGGGAAATATTGGACAATCAAATTAATGACTGCCCAGGCTTCAGGATGTCTTTTTACACTATATAAAGGTGGAAATTTACATTGGAAACGTTTAGTTCAGCTGTTAATGAAGTTTCGTTTTTTTAGTGCTGAAAATTCATTGTCTGCTGGCGCTGTACACTTTTTCTAAGTGTTGCAATATCTCATGAAGGAAATACTGGACAATCAAATTAATGACTTTCCAGGCTTCAGGATGCCTTTCTACACTATATAAAGGTGGAAATGTACATTGGAAACGTTTGGTTTAGCTGTTATAAAAGTTTGTTTTTTTAGTGCTGTAAATGCATTTTCAGCTCGCGCTGTACACATTTGCTATGAGAGGCATTATCTCATAAGGGAAATATTGGACAATCAAATTAATGACTGCCCAGGCTCCAGGATGTCTTTTTACACTATATAAAGGTGGAAATTTACATTGGAAACGTTTGGTTTAGTTGTTATAAAAGTTTGGTTTTTTTCGTGCTGAAAATGCATTTTCAGCTCGCACTGTACACATTTGCTATGTGAGGCATTATCTCATAAGGGAAATACTGGACAATCAAATTAATGACTGCCCAGGCTTCAGGATGTCTTTTTACACTATATAAAGGTGGAAATTTACATTGGAAACGTTTGGTTTAGCTGTTATAAAAGTTTGGTTTTTTAGTGCTGAAAATGCATTTTCAGCTCGCACTGTACACATTTGCAATGTGAGGCATTATCTCATAAGGGAAATACTGGACAATCAAATTAATGACTTCCCAGGCTTCAGGATGCCTTTTTACACTCTATAAATGTGGAAATTTACATTGGAAACGTTTGGTTTAGCTGTTAATGAAGTTTCGTTTTTTTAGTGCTGAAAATTCATTGTCTGCTGGCGCTGTACACTTTTTCTAAGTGTTGCAATATCTCATGAAGGAAATACTGGACAATCAAATTAATGACTTTCCAGGCTTCAGGATGCCTTTCTACACTATATAAAGGTGGAAATTTACATTGGAAACGTTTGGTTTAGCTGTTATAAAAGTTTGTTTTTTTAGTGCTGTAAATGCATTTTCAGCTCGCGCTGTACACATTTGCTATGAGAGGCATTATCTCATAAGGGAAATATTGGACAATCAAATTAATGGCTGCCCAGGCTTCAGGATGTCTTTTTACACTATATAAAGGTGGAAATTTACATTGGAAACGTTTAGTTTAGCTGTTATAAAAGTTTGTTTTTTTAGTGCTGTAAATGCATTTTCAGCTCGCGCTGTACACATTTGCTATGTGAGGCATTATCTCATAAGGGAAATACTGGACAATCAAATTAATGACTGCCCAGGCTTCAGGATGTCTTTTTACACTATATAAAGGTGGAAATTTACATTGGAAACGTTTGGTTTAGCTGTTATAAAAGTTTGGTTTTTTAGTGCTGTAAATGCATTTTCAGCTCGCGCTGTACACATTTGCTATGAGAGGCATTATCTCATAAGGGAAATATTGGACAATCAAATTAATGGCTGCCCAGGCTTCAGGATGTCTTTTTACACTATATAAAGGTGGAAATTTACATTGGAAACGTTTAGTTTAGCTGTTAATGAAGTTTCGGTTTTTTAGTGCTGAAAATTCATTGTCTCCTGGCGCTGTACACTTTTTCTAAGTGTTGCAATATCTTATGAAGGAAATACTGGACAATCAAATTAATGACTTTCCAGGCTTCAGGATGCCTTTCTACACTATATAAAGGTGGAAATTTACATTGGAAACGTTTGGTTTAGCTGTTATAAAAGTTTGGTTTTTTAGTGCTGTAAATGCATTTTCAGCTCGCGCTGTACACATTTGCTATGAGAGGCATTATCTCATAAGGGAAATATTGGACAATCAAATTAATGACTGCCCAGGCTTCAGGATGTCTTTTTACACTATATAAAGGTGGAATTTACATTGGAAACGTTTGGTTTAGCTGTTATAAAAGTTTGGTTTTTTAGTGCTGAAAATGCATTTTCAGCTCGCACTGTACACATTTGCTATGTGAGGCATTATCTCATAAGGGAAATACTGGACAATCAAATTAATGACTGCCCAGGCTTCAGGATGTCTTTTTACACTATATAAAGGTGGAAATTTACATTGGAAACGTTTGGTTTAGCTGTTATAAAAGTTTGGTTTTTTAGTGCTGTAAATGCATTTTCAGCTCGCGCTGTACACATTTGCTATGAGAGGCATTATCTCATAAGGGAAATATTGGACAATCAAATTAATGGCTGCCCAGGCTTCAGGATGTCTTTTTACACTATATAAAGGTGGAAATTTACATTGGAAACGTTTAGTTTAGCTGTTAATGAAGTTTCGGTTTTTTAGTGCTGAAAATTCATTGTCTCCTGGCGCTGTACACTTTTTCTAAGTGTTGCAATATCTTATGAAGGAAATACTGGACAATCAAATTAATGACTTTCCAGGCTTCAGGATGCCTTTCTACACTATATAAAGGTGGAAATTTACATTGGAAACGTTTGGTTTAGCTGTTATAAAAGTTTGGTTTTTTAGTGCTGTAAATGCATTTTCAGCTCGCGCTGTACACATTTGCTATGAGAGGCATTATCTCATAAGGGAAATATTGGACAATCAAATTAATGACTGCCCAGGCTTCAGGATGTCTTTTTACACTATATAAAGGTGGAATTTACATTGGAAACGTTTGGTTTAGCTGTTATAAAAGTTTGGTTTTTTAGTGCTGAAAATGCATTTTCAGCTCGCACTGTACACATTTGCTATGTGAGGCATTATCTCATGAAGGAAATACTGGACAATCAAATTAATGACTTTCCAGGCTTCAGGATGCCTTTTTACACTATATAAAGGTGAAAATTTACATTGGAAACGTTTGGTTTAGCTGTTAATGAAGTTTCGTTTTTTAGTGCTGAAAATTCATTGTCTGCTGGCGCTGTACACCTTTTCTAAGTGTTGCAATATCTCATGAAGGAAATACTGGACAATCAAATTAATGACTTTCCAGGCTTCAAGATGCCTTTCTACACTATATAAAGGTGGAAATTTACATTGGAAACGTTTGGTTTAGCTGTTATAAAAGTTTGGGTTTTTAGTCCCGTAAATGCATTTTCAGCTCGCGCTGTACACATTTGCTATGAGAGGCATTATCTCATAAGGGAAATATTGGACAATCAAATTAATGACTGCCCAGGCTTCAGGATGTCTTTTTACACTATATAAAGGTGGAAATTTACATTGGAAACGTTTAGTTTAGCTGTTATAAAAGTTTGTTTTTTTAGTGCTGTAAATGCATTTTCAGCTCGCGCTGTACACATTTGCTATGTGAGGCATTATCTCATAAGGGAAATACTGGACAATCAAATTAATGACTCCCCAGGCTTCAGGATGTCTTTTTACACTATATAAAGGTGGAAATTTACATTGGAAACGTTTGGTTTAGCTGTTATAAAAGTTTGGTTTTTTAGTGCTGAAAATGCATTTTCAGCTCGCACTGTACACATTTGCTATGTGAGGCATTATCTCATAAGGGAAATACTGGACAATCAAATTAATGACTTCCCAGGCTTCAGGATGCCTTTTTACACTCTATAAATGTGGAAATTTACATTGGAAACGTTTGGTTTAGCTGTTAATGAAGTTTCGTTTTTTTAGTGCTGAAAATTCATTGTCTGCTGGCGCTGTACACTTTTTCTAAGTGTTGCAATATCTCATGAAGGAAATACTGGACAATCAAATTAATGACTTTCCAGGCTTCAGGATGCCTTTCTACACTATATAAAGGTGGAAATTTACATTGGAAACGTTTGGTTTAGCTGTTATAAAAGTTTGGTTTTTTAGTGCTGTAAATGCATTTTCAGCTCGCGCTGTACACATTTGCTATGAGAGGCATTATCTCATAAGGGAAATATTGGACAATCAAATTAATGACTGCCCAGGCTTCAGGATGTCTTTTTACACTATATAAAGGTGGAAATTTACATTGGAAACGTTTAGTTTAGCTGTTAATGAAGTTTTGTTTTTTTAGTGCTGAAAATTCATTGTCTGCTGGCGCTGTACACTTTTTCTAAGTGTTGCAATATCTCATGAAGGAAATACTGGACAATCAAATTAATGACTTTCCAGGCTTCAGGATGCCTTTCTACACTATATAAAGGTAGAAATTTACATTGGAAACGTTTGGTTTAGCTGTTATAAAAGTTTGGTTTTTTAGTGCTGTAAATGCATTTTCAGCTCGCGCTGTACACATTTGCTATGAGAGGCATTATCTCATAAGGGAAATTTTGGACAATCAAATTAATGACTGCCCAGGCTTCAGGATGTCTTTTTACACTATATAAAGGTGGAAATTTACATTGGAAACGTTTGGTTTCGCTGTTATAAAAGTTTGGTTTTTTAGTGCTGAAAATGCATTTTCAGCTCGCACTGTACACATTTGCTATGTGAGGCATTATCTCATAAGGGAAATACTGGACAATCAAATTAATGACTTCCCAGGCTTCGGGATGCCTTTTTACACTCTATAAATGTGGAAATTTACATTGGAAACGTTTGGTTTAGCTGTTAATGAAGTTTCGTTTTTTTAGTGCTGAAAATGCATTTTCAGCTCGCACTGTACACATTTGCTATGTGAGGCATTATCTCATAAGGGAAATACTGGACAATCAAATTAATGACTTCCCAGGCTTCAGGATGCCTTTTTACACTATATAAAGGTGGAAATTTACATTGGAAAGTTTGGTTTAGCTGTTATAAAAGTTTGGTTTTTTAGTGCTGTAAATGCATTTTCAGCTCGCGCTGTACACATTTGCCTATGAGAGGCATTATCTCATAAAGGAAATATTGGACAATCGAATTAATGACTGCCCAGGCTTCAGGATGTCTTTTTACACTATATAAAGGTGGAAATTTACATTGGAAACGTTTGGTTTAGCTGTTATAAAAGTTTGGTTTTTTAGTGCTGAAAATGCATTTTCAGCTCGCACTGTACACATTTGCTATGTGAGGCATTATCTCATAAGGGAAATACTGGACAATCAAATTAATGACTGCCCAGGCTTCAGGATGTCTTTTTACACTATATAAAGGTGGAAATTTACATTGGAAACGTTTGGTTTAGCTGTTAATGAAGTTTCGTTTTTTTAGTGCTGAAAATTCATTGTCTGCTGGCGCTGTACACTTTTTCTAAGTGTTGCAATATCTCATGAAGGAAATACTGGACAATCAAATTAATGACTTTCCAGGCTTCAGGATGCCTTTCTACACTATATAAAGGTAGAAATTTACATTGGAAACGTTTGGTTTAGCTGTTATAAAAGTTTGGTTTTTTAGTGCTGTAAATGCATTTTCAGCTCGCGCTGTACACATTTGCTATGAGAGGCATTATCTCATAAGGGAAATTTTGGACAATCAAATTAATGACTGCCCAGGCTTCAGGATGTCTTTTTACACTATATAAAGGTGGAAATTTACATTGGAAACGTTTGGTTTCGCTGTTATAAAAGTTTGGTTTTTTAGTGCTGAAAATGCATTTTCAGCTCGCACTGTACACATTTGCTATGTGAGGCATTATCTCATAAGGGAAATACTGGACAATCAAATTAATGACTTCCCAGGCTTCGGGATGCCTTTTTACACTCTATAAATGTGGAAATTTACATTGGAAACGTTTGGTTTAGCTGTTAATGAAGTTTCGTTTTTTTAGTGCTGAAAATGCATTTTCAGCTCGCACTGTACACATTTGCTATGTGAGGCATTATCTCATAAGGGAAATACTGGACAATCAAATTAATGACTTCCCAGGCTTCAGGATGCCTTTTTACACTATATAAAGGTGGAAATTTACATTGGAAAGTTTGGTTTAGCTGTTATAAAAGTTTGGTTTTTTAGTGCTGTAAATGCATTTTCAGCTCGCGCTGTACACATTTGCCTATGAGAGGCATTATCTCATAAAGGAAATATTGGACAATCGAATTAATGACTGCCCAGGCTTCAGGATGTCTTTTTACACTATATAAAGGTGGAAATTTACATTGGAAACGTTTGGTTTAGCTGTTATAAAAGTTTGGTTTTTTAGTGCTGAAAATGCATTTTCAGCTCGCACTGTACACATTTGCTATGTGAGGCATTATCTCATAAGGGAAATACTGGACAATCAAATTAATGACTTCCCAGGCTTCAGGATGCCTTTTTACACTCTATAAATGTGGAAATTTACATTGGAAACGTTTGGTTTAGCTGTTAATGAAGTTTCGTTTTTTTAGTGCTGAAAATTCATTGTCTGCTGGCGCTGTACACTTTTTCTAAGTGTTGCAATATCTCATGAAGGAAATACTGGACAATCAAATTAATGACTTTCCAGGCTTCAGGGTGCCTTTCTACACTATATAAAGGTGGAAATTTACATTGGAAACGTTTGGTTTAGCTGTTATAAAAGTTTGGTTTTTTTAGTGCTGTAAATGCATTTTCAGCTCGCGCTGTACACATTTGCTATGAGAGGCATTATCTCATAAGGGAAATATTGGACAATCAAATTAATGACTGCCCAGGCTTCAGGATGTCTTTTTACACTATATAAAGGTGGAAATTTACATTGGAAACGTTTGGTTTAGCTGTTATAAAAGTTTGGTTTTTTTAGTGCTGAAAATTCATTGTCTGCTGGCGCTGTACACTTTTTCTAAGTGTTGCAATATCTCATGAAGGAAATACTGGACAATCAAATTAATGACTTTCCAGGCTCCAGGATGCCTTTCTACACTATATAAAGGTGGAAATTTACATTGGAAACGTTTGGTTTAGCTGTTATAAAAGTTTGGTTTTTTAGTGCTGTAAATGCATTTTCAGCTCGCGCTGTACACATTTGCTATGAGAGGCATTATCTCATAAGGGAAATATTGGACAATCAAATTAATGACTGCCCAGGCTTCAGGATGTCTTTTTACACTATATAAAGGTGGAAATTTACATTGGAAACGTTTAGTTTAGCTGTTAATGAAGTTTCGTTTTTTTAGTGCTGAAAATTCATTGTCTACTGGCGCTGTACACTTTTTCTAAGTGTTGCAATATCTCATGAAGGAAATACTGGACAATCAAATTAATGACTTTCCAGGCTTCAGGATGCCTTTCTACACTATATAAAGGTGGAAATTTACATTGGAAACGTTTGGTTTAGCTGTTATAAAAGTTTGGTTTTTTAGTGCTGTAAATGCATTTTCAGCTCGCGCTGTACACATTTGCTATGAGAGGCATTATCTCATAAGGGAAATATTGGACAATCAAATTAATGACTGCCCAGGCTTCAGGATGTCTTTTTACACTATATAAAGGTGGAAATTTACATTGGAAACGTTTAGTTTAGCTGTTAATGAAGTTTCGTTTTTTTAGTGCTGAAAATTCATTGTCTGCTGGCGCTGTACACTTTTTCTAAGTGTTGCAATATCTCATGAAGGAAATACTGGACAATCAAATCAATGACTTTCCAGGCTTCAGGATGCCTTTCTACACTATATAAAGGTGGAAATTTACATTGGAAACGTTTGGTTTAGCTGTTATAAAAGTTTGGTTTTTTAGTGCTGTAAATGCATTTTCAGCTCGCGCTGTACACATTTGCTATGAGAGGCATTATCTCATAAGGGAAATATTGGACAATCAAATTAATGGCTGCCCAGGCTTCAGGATGTCTTTTTACACTATATAAAGGTGGAAATTTACATTGGAAACGTTTAGTTTAGCTGTTAATGAAGTTTCGGTTTTTTAGTGCTGAAAATTCATTGTCTCCTGGCGCTGTACACTTTTTCTAAGTGTTGCAATATCTTATGAAGGAAATACTGGACAATCAAATTAATGACTTTCCAGGCTTCAGGATGCCTTTCTACACTATATAAAGGTGGAAATTTACATTGGAAACGTTTGGTTTAGCTGTTATAAAAGTTTGGTTTTTTAGTGCTGTAAATTCATTGTCTGCTGGCGCTGTACACCTTTTCTAAGTGTTGCAATATCTCATGAAGGAAATACTGGACAATCAAATTAATGACTTTCCAGGCTTCAGGATGCCTTTCTACACTATATAAAGGTGGAAATTTACATTGGAAACGTTTGGTTTAGCTGTTATAAAAGTTTGGGTTTTTAGTGCTGTAAATGCATTTTCAGCTCGCGCTGTACACATTTGCTATGAGAGGCATTATCTCATAAGGGAAATATTGGACAATCAAATTAATGACTGCCCAGGCTTCAGGATGTCTTTTTACACTATATAAAGGTGGAAATTTACATTGGAAACGTTTAGTTTAGCTGTTATAAAAGTTTGTTTTTTTAGTGCTGTAAATGCATTTTCAGCTCGCGCTGTACACATTTGCTATGTGAGGCATTATCTCATAAGGGAAATACTGGACAATCAAATTAATGACTGCCCAGGCTTCAGGATGTCTTTTTACACTATATAAAGGTGGAAATCTACATTGGAAACTTTTGGTTTAGCTGTTATAAAAGTTTGGTTTTTTAGTGCTGAAAATGCATTTTCAGCTCGCACTGTACACATTTGCTATGTGAGGCATTATCTCATAAGGGAAATACTGGACAATCAAATTAATGACTTCCCAGGCTTCAGGATGCCTTTTTACACTCTATAAATGTGGAAATTTACATTGGAAACGTTTGGTTTAGCTGTTAATGAAGTTTCGTTTTTTTAGTGCTGAAAATTCATTGTCTGCTGGCGCTGTACACTTTTTCTAAGTGTTGCAATATCTCATGAAGGAAATACTGGACAATCAAATTAATGACTTTCCAGGCTTCAGGATGCCTTTCTACACTATATAAAGGTGGAAATTTACATTGGAAACGTTTAGTTTAGCTGTTATAAAAGTTTGTTTTTTTAGTGCTGTAAATGCATTTTCAGCTCGCGCTGTACACATTTGCTATGTGAGGCATTATCTCATAAGGGAAATACTGGACAATCAAATTAATGACTGCCCAGGCTTCAGGATGTCTTTTTACACTATATAAAGGTGGAAATTTACATTGGAAACTTTTGGTTTAGCTGTTATAAAAGTTTGGTTTTTTAGTGCTGAAAATGCATTTTCAGCTCGCACTGTACACATTTGCTATGTGAGGCATTATCTCATAAGGGAAATACTGGACAATCAAATTAATGACTTCCCAGGCTTCAGGATGCCTTTTTACACTCTATAAATGTGGAAATTTACATTGGAAACGTTTGGTTTAGCTGTTAATGAAGTTTCGTTTTTTTAGTGCTGAAAATTCATTGTCTGCTGGCGCTGTACACTTTTTCTAAGTGTTGCAGTATCTCATGAAGGAAATACTGGACAATCAAATTAATGACTTTCCAGGCTTCAGGATGCCTTTCTACACTATATAAAGGTGGAAATTTACATTGGAAACGTTTGGTTTAGCTGTTATAAAAGTTTGGTTTTTTAGTGCTGTAAATGCATTTTCAGCTCGCGCTGTACACA
Organism: Idiotropiscis lumnitzeri; assembly: GCF_059441095.1. Lineage (NCBI taxonomy): Eukaryota > Metazoa > Chordata > Actinopteri > Syngnathiformes > Syngnathidae > Idiotropiscis > Idiotropiscis lumnitzeri. Next base: position 653,821 of record NW_028283604.1, on the reverse strand, counting down.
TTTGCTATGAGAGGCATTATCTCATAAGGGAAATATTGGACAATCAAATTAATGACTGCCCAGGCTTCAGGATGTCTTTTTACACTATATAAAGGTGGAAATTTACATTGGAAACGTTTAGTTTAGCTGTTAATGAAGTTTCGTTTTTTTAGTGCTGGAAATTCATTGTCTGCTGGCGCTGTACACTTTTTCTAAGTGTTGCAATATCTCATGAAGGAAATACTGGACAATCAAATTAATGACTTTCCAGGCTTCAGGATGCCTTTCTACACTATATAAAGGTGGAAATTTACATTGGAAACGTTTGGTTTAGCTGTTATAAAAGTTTGGTTTTTTAGTGCTGTAAATGCATTTTCAGCTCGCGCTGTACACATTTGCTATGAGAGGCATTATCTCATAAGGGAAATATTGGACAATCAAATTAATGACTGCCCAGGCTTCAGGATGTCTTTTTACACTATATAAAGGTGGAAATTTACATTGGAAACGTTTAGTTTAGCTGTTAATGAAGTTTCGGTTTTTTAGTGCTGAAAATTCATTGTCTGCTGGCGCTGTACACTTTTTCTAAGTGTTGCAATATCTCATGAAGGAAATACTGGACAATCAAATTAATCACTTTCCAGGCTTCAGGATGCCTTTCTACACTATATAAAGGTGGAAATTTACATTGGAAACGTTTGGTTTAGCTGTTATAAAAGTTTGGTTTTTTAGTGCTGTAAATGCATTTTCAGCTCGCGCTGTACACATTTGCTATGTGAGGCATTATCTCATAAGGGAAATACTGGACAATCAAATTAATGACTTCCCAGGCTTCAGGATGCCTTTTTACACTCTATAAATGTGGAAATTTACATTGGAAACGTTTGGTTTAGCTGTTAATGAAGTTTCGTTTTTTTAGTGCTGAAAATTCATTGTCTGCTGGCGCTGTACACTTTTTCTAAGTTTTGCAATATCTCATGTAGGAAATACTGGACAATCAAATTAATGACTTTCCAGGCTTCAGGATGCCTTTCTACACTATATAAAGGTGGAAATTTACATTGGAAACGTTTGGTTTAGCTGTTATAAAAGTTTGTTTTTTTAGTGCTGTAAATGCATTTTCAGCTCGCGCTGTACACATTTGCTATGTGAGGCATTATCTCATAAGGGAAATACTGGACAATCAAATTAATGACTGCCCAGGCTTCAGGATGTCTTTTTACACTATATAAAGGTGGAAATTTACATTGGAAACGTTTGGTTTAGCTGTTATAAAAGTTTGGTTTTTTTAGTGCTGAAAATTCATTGTCTGCTGGCGCTGTACACTTTTTCTAAGTGTTGCAATATCTCATGAAGGAAATACTGGACAATCAAATTAATGACTTTCCAGGCTCCAGGATGCCTTTCTACACTATATAAAGGTGGAAATTTACATTGGAAACGTTTGGTTTAGCTGTTATAAAAGTTTGGTTTTTTAGTGCTGTAAATGCATTTTCAGCTCGCGCTGTACACATTTGCTATGAGAGGCATTATCTCATAAGGGAAATATTGGACAATCAAATAAATGGCTGCCCAGGCTTCAGGATGTCTTTTTACTCTATATAAAGGTGGAAATTTACATTGGAAACGTTTGGTTTAGCTGTTATAAAAGTTTGGTTTTTTAGTGCTGAAAATGCATTTTCAGCTTGCACTGTACACATTTGCTATGTGAGGCATTATCTCATAAGGGAAATACTGGACAATCAAATTAATGACTTCCCAGGCTTCAGGATGCATTTTTACACTCTATAAATGTGGAAATTTACATTGGAAACGTTTGGTTTAGCTGTTAATGAAGTTTCGTTTTTTTAGTGCTGAAAATTCATTGTCTGCTGGCGCTGTACACCTTTTCTAAGTGTTGCAATATCTCATGAAGGAAATACTGGACAATCAAATTAATGACTTTCCAGGCTTCAGGATGCCTTTCTACACTATATAAAGGTGGAAATTTACATTGGAAACGTTTGGTTTAGCTGTTATAAAAGTTTGGGTTTTTAGTGCTGTAAATGCATTTTCAGCTCGCGCTGTACACATTTGCTATGAGAGGCATTATCTCATAAGGGAAATATTGGACAATCAAATTAATGACTGCCCAGGCTTCAGGATGTCTTTTTACACTATATAAAGGTGGAAATTTACATTGGAAACGTTTAGTTTAGCTGTTATAAAAGTTTGTTTTTTTAGTGCTGTAAATGCATTTTCAGCTCGCGCTGTACACATTTGCTATGAGAGGCATTATCTCATAAGGGAAATATTGGACAATCAAATTAATGACTGCCCAGGCTTCAGGATGTCTTTTTACACTATATAAAGGTGGAAATTTACATTGGAAACGTTTAGTTTAGCTGTTATAAAAGTTTGTTTTTTTAGTGCTGAAAATGCATTTTCAGCTCGCACTGTACACATTTGCTATGTGAGGCATTATCTCATAAGGGAAATACTGGACAATCAAATTAATGACTTCCCAGGCTTCAGGATGCCTTTTTACACTCTATAAATGTGGAAATTTACATTGGAAACGTTTGGTTTAGCTGTTAATGAAGTTTCGTTTTTTTAGTGCTGAAAATTCATTGTCTGCTGGCGCTGTACACTTTTTCTAAGTGTTGCAATATCTCATGAAGGAAATACTGGACAATCAAATTAATGACTTTCCAGGCTTCAGGATGCCTTTCTACACTATATAAAGGTGGAAATTTACATTGGAAACGTTTGGTTTAGCTGTTATAAAAGTTTGGTTTTTTAGTGCTGTAAATGCATTTTCAGCTCGCGCTGTACACATTTGCTATGAGAGGCATTATCTCATAAGGGAAATATTGGACAATCAAATTAATGACTGCCCAGGCTTCAGGATGTCTTTTTACACTATATAAAGGTGGAAATTTACATTGGAAACGTTTGGTTTAGCTGTTATAAAAGTTTGGTTTTTTAGTGCTGTAAATGCATTTTCAGCTCGCGCTGTACACATTTGCTATGAGAGGCATTATCTCATAAGGGAAATATTGGACAATCAAATTAATGACTGCCCAGGCTTCAGGATGTCTTTTTACACTATATAAAGGTGGAAATTTACATTGGAAACGTTTGGTTTAGCTGTTATAAAAGTTTGGTTTTTTAGTGCTGAAAATGCATTTTCAGCTCGCACTGTACACATTTGCTATGTGAGGCATTATCTCATAAGGGAAATACTGGACAATCAAATTAATGACTTCCCAGGCTTCAGGATGCATTTTTACACTCTATAAATGTGGAAATTTACATTGGAAACGTTTGGTTTAGCTGTTATAAAAGTTTGTTTTTTTAGTGCTGTAAATGCATTTTCAGCTCGCGCTGTACACATTTGCTATGTGAGGCATTATCTCATAAGGGAAATACTGGACAATCAAATTAATGACTGCCCAGGCTTCAGGATGTCTTTTTACACTATATAAAGGTGGAAATTTACATTGGAAACGTTTGGTTTAGCTGTTATAAAAGTTTGTTTTTTTAGTGCTGTAAATGCATTTTCAGCTCGCACTGTACACATTTGCTATGAGAGGCATTATCTCATAAGGGAAATATTGGACAATCAAATTAATGACTGCCCAGGCTTCAGGATGTCTTTTTACACTATATAAAGGTGGAAATTTACATTTGAAACGTTTGGTTTAGCTGTTATAAAAGTTTGGTTTTTTAGTGCTGAAAATGCATTTTCAGCTCGCGCTGTACACATTTGCTATGAGAGGCATTATCTCATAAGGGAAATATTGGACAATCAAATTAATGACTGCCCAGGCTTCAGGATGTCTTTTTACACTATATAAAGGTGGAAATTTACATTGGAAACGTTTGGTTTAGCTGTTATAAAAGTTTGGTTTTTTAGTGCTGTAAATGCATTTTCAGCTCGCGCTGTACACATTTGCTATGAGAGGCATTATCTCATAAGGGAAATATTGGACAATCAAATTAATGACTGCCCAGGCTTCAGGATGTCTTTTTACACTATATAAAGGTGGAAATTTACATTGGAAACGTTTGGTTTAGGTGTTATATAAGTTTGTTTTTTTAGTGCTGAAAATGCATTTTCAGCTCGCACTGTACACATTTGCTATGTGAGGCATTATCTCATAAGGGAAATACTGGACAATCAAATTAATGACTTCCCAGGCTTCAGGATGCCTTTTTACACTATATAAAGGTGGAAATTTACATTGGAAACGTTTGGTTTAGCTGTTATAAAAGTTTGGTTTTTTTAGTGCTGAAAATTCATTGTCTGCTGGCGCTGTACACTTTTTCTAAGTGTTGCAATATCTCATGAAGGAAATACTGGACAATCAAATTAATGACTTTCCAGGCTCCAGGATGCCTTTCTACACTATATAAAGGTGGAAATTTACATTGGAAACGTTTGGTTTAGCTGTTATAAAAGTTTGGTTTTTTAGTGCTGTAAATGCATTTTCAGCTCGCGCTGTACACATTTGCTATGAGAGGCATTATCTCATAAGGGAAATATTGGACAATCATATTAATGACTGCCCAGGCTTCAGGATGTCTTTTTACACTATATAAAGGTGGAAATTTACATTGGAAACGTTTAGTTTAGCTGTTAATGAAGTATCGTTTTTTTAGTGCTGAAAATTCATTGTCTACTGGCGCTGTACACTTTTTCTAAGTGTTGCAATATCTCATGAAGGAAATACTGGACAATCAAATTAATGACTTTCCAGGCTTCAGGATGCCTTTCTACACTATCTAAAGGTGGAAATTTACATTGGAAACGTTTGGTTTAGCTGTTATAAAAGTTTGGTTTTTTAGTGCTGTAAATGCATTTTCAGCTCGCGCTGTACACATTTGCTATGAGAGGCATTATCTCATAAGGGAAATATTGGACAATCAAATTAATGACTGCCCAGGCTTCAGGATGTCTTTTTACACTATATAAAGGTGGAAATTTACATTGGAAACGTTTGGTTTAGCTGTTATAAAAGTTTGGTTTTTTAGTGCTGAAAATGCATTTTCAGCTCGCACTGTACACATTTGCTATGTGAGGCATTATCTCATAAGGGAAATACTGGACAATCAAATTAATGACTTCCCAGGCTTCAGGATGCATTTTTACACTCTATAAATGTGGAAATTTACATTGGAAACGTTTGGTTTAGCTGTTATAAAAGTTTGTTTTTTTAGTGCTGTAAATGCATTTTCAGCTCGCGCTGTACACATTTGCTATGTGAGGCATTATCTCATAAGGGAAATACTGGACAATCAAATTAATGACTGCCCAGGCTTCAGGATGTCTTTTTACACTATATAAAGGTGGAAATTTACATTGGAAACGTTTGGTTTAGCTGTTATAAAAGTTTGGTTTTTTAGTGCTGAAAATGCATTTTCAGCTCGCACTGTACACATTTGCTATGTGAGGCATTATCTCATAAGGGAAATACTGGACAATCAAATTAATGACTTCCCAGGCTTCAGGATGCCTTTTTACACTCTATAAATGTGGAAATTTACATTGGAAACGTTTGGTTTAGCTGTTAATGAAGTTTCGTTTTTTTAGTGCTGAAAATTCATTGTCTGCTGGCGCTGTACACTTTTTCTAAGTGTTGCAATATCTCATGAAGGAAATACTGGACAATCAAATTAATGACTTTCCAGGCTTCAGGATGCCTTTCTACACTATATAAAGGTGGAAATTTACATTGGAAACGTTTGGTTTAGCTGTTATAAAAGTTTGGTTTTTTAGTGCTGTAAATGCATTTTCAGCTCGCGCTGTACACATTTGCTATGAGAGGCATTATCTCATAAGGGAAATATTGGACAATCAAATTAATGACTGCCCAGGCTTCAGGATGTCTTTTTACACTATATAAAGGTGGAAATTTACATTGGAAACGTTTAGTTTAGCTGTTAATGAAGTTTCGTTTTTTTAGTGCTGGAAATTCATTGTCTGCTGGCGCTGTACACTTTTTCTAAGTGTTGCAATATCTCATGAAGGAAATACTGGACAATCAAATTAATGACTTTCCAGGCTTCAGGATGCCTATCTACACTATATAAAGGTGGAAATTTACATTGGAAACGTTTGGTTTAGCTGTTATAAAAGTTTGTTTTTTTAGTGCTGTAAATGCATTTTCAGCTCGCGCTGTACACATTTGCTATGAGAGGCATTATCTCATAAGGGAAATATTGGACAATCAAATTAATGACTGCCCAGGCTTCAGGATGTCTTTTTACACTATATAAAGGTGGAAATTTACATTGGAAACGTTTAGTTTAGCTGTTAATGAAGTTTCGGTTTTTTAGTGCTGAAAATTCATTGTCTGCTGGCGCTGTACACTTTTTCTAAGTGTTGCAATATCTCATGAAGGAAATACTGGACAATCAAATTAATCACTTTCCAGGCTTCAGGATGCCTTTCTACACTATATAAAGGTGGAAATTTACATTGGAAACGTTTGGTTTAGCTGTTATAAAAGTTTGGTTTTTTAGTGCTGTAAATGCATTTTCAGCTCGCGCTGTACACATTTGCTATGTGAGGCATTATATCATAAGGGAAATACTGGACAATCAAATTAATGACTTCCCAGGCTTCAGGATGCCTTTTTACACTCTATAAATGTGGAAATTTACATTGGAAACGTTTGGTTTAGCTGTTAATGAAGTTTCGTTTTTTTAGTGCTGAAAATTCATTGTCTGCTGGCGCTGTACACTTTTTCTAAGTGTTGCAATATCTCATGAAGGAAATACTGGACAATCAAATTAATGACTTTCCAGGCTTCAGGATGCCTTTCTACACTATATAAAGGTGGAAATTTACATTGGAAACGTTTGGTTTAGCTGTTATAAAAGTTTGGTTTTTTAGTGCTGTAAATGCATTTTCAGCTCGCGCTGTACACATTTGCTATGAGAGGCATTATCTCATAAGGGAAATATTGGACAATCAAATTAATGACTGCCCAGGCTTCAGGATGTCTTTTTACACTATATAAAGGTGGAAATTTACATTGGAAACGTTTGGTTTAGCTGTTATAAAAGTTTGTTTTTTTAGTGCTGTAAATGCATTTTCAGCTCGCGCTGTACACATTTGCTATGAGAGGCATTATCTCATAAGGGAAATATTGGACAATCAAATTAATGACTGCCCAGGCTTCAGGATGTCTTTTTACACTATATAAAGGTGGAAATTTACATTGGAAACGTTTAGTTTAGCTGTTAATGAAGTTTCGTTTTTTTAGTGCTGGAAATTCATTGTCTGCTGGCGCTGTACACTTTTTCTAAGTGTTGCAATATCTCATGAAGGAAATACTGGACAATCAAATTAATGACTTTCCAGGCTTCAGGATGCCTTTCTACACTATATAAAGGTGGAAATTTACATTGGAAACGTTTGGTTTAGCTGTTATAAAAGTTTGGTTTTTTAGTGCTGTAAATGCATTTTCAGCTCGCGCTGTACACATTTGCTATGAGAGGCATTATCTCATAAGGGAAATATTGGACAATCAAATTAATGACTGCCCAGGCTTCAGGATGTCTTTTTACACTATATAAAGGTGGAAATTTACATTGGAAACGTTTGGTTTAGCTGTTATAAAAGTTTGGTTTTTTAGTGCTGAAAATGCATTTTCAGCTCGCACTGTACACATTTGCTATGTGAGGCATTATCTCATAAGGGAAATACTGGACAATCAAATTAATGACTTCCCAGGCTTCAGGATGCATTTTTACACTCTATAAATGTGGAAATTTACATTGGAAACGTTTGGTTTAGCTGTTATAAAAGTTTGTTTTTTTAGTGCTGTAAATGCATTTTCAGCTCGCGCTGTACACATTTGCTATGTGAGGCATTATCTCATAAGGGAAATACTGGACAATCAAATTAATGACTGCCCAGGCTTCAGGATGTCTTTTTACACTATATAAAGGTGGAAATTTACATTGGAAACGTTTGGTTTAGCTGTTATAAAAGTTTGGTTTTTTAGTGCTGAAAATGCATTTTCAGCTCGCACTGTACACATTTGCTATGTGAGGCATTATCTCATAAGGGAAATACTGGACAATCAAATTAATGACTTCCCAGGCTTCAGGATGCCTTTTTACACTATATAAAGGTGGAAATTTACATTGGAAACGTTTGGTTTAGCTGTTATAAAAGTTTGGTTTTTTAGTGCTGAAAATGCATTTTCAGCTCGCACTGTACACATTTGCTATGTGAGGCATTATCTCATAAGGGAAATATTGGACAATCAAATTAATGACTGCCCAGGCTTCAGGATGTCTTTTTACACTATATAAAGGTGGAAATTTACATTGGAAACGTTTGGTTTAGCTGTTATAAAAGTTTGGTTTTTTAGTGCTGAAAATGCATTTTCAGCTCGCACTGTACACATTTGCTATGTGAGGCATTATCTCATAAGGGAAATACTGGACAATCAAATTAATGACTTCCCAGGCTTCAGGATGCATTTTTACACTCTATAAATGTGGAAATTTACATTGGAAACGTTTGGTTTAGCTGTTATAAAAGTTTGTTTTTTTAGTGCTGTAAATGCATTTTCAGCTCGCGCTGTACACATTTGCTATGTGAGGCATTATCTCATAAGGGAAATACTGGACAATCAAATTAATGACTGCCCAGGCTTCAGGATGTCTTTTTACACTATATAAAGGTGGAAATTTACATTGGAAACGTTTGGTTTAGCTGTTATAAAAGTTTGTTTTTTTAGTGCTGTAAATGCATTTTCAGCTCGCACTGTACACATTTGCTATGAGAGGCATTATCTCATAAGGGAAATATTGGACAATCAAATTAATGACTGCCCAGGCTTCAGGATGTCTTTTTACACTATATAAAGGTGGAAATTTACATTTGAAACGTTTGGTTTAGCTGTTATAAAAGTTTGGTTTTTTAGTGCTGAAAATGCATTTTCAGCTCGCGCTGTACACATTTGCTATGAGAGGCATTATCTCATAAGGGAAATATTGGACAATCAAATTAATGACTGCCCAGGCTTCAGGATGTCTTTTTACACTATATAAAGGTGGAAATTTACATTGGAAACGTTTGGTTTAGCTGTTATAAAAGTTTGGTTTTTTAGTGCTGTAAATGCATTTTCAGCTCGCGCTGTACACATTTGCTATGAGAGGCATTATCTCATAAGGGAAATATTGGACAATCAAATTAATGACTGCCCAGGCTTCAGGATGTCTTTTTACACTATATAAAGGTGGAAATTTACATTGGAAACGTTTGGTTTAGGTGTTATATAAGTTTGTTTTTTTAGTGCTGAAAATGCATTTTCAGCTCGCACTGTACACATTTGCTATGTGAGGCATTATCTCATAAGGGAAATACTGGACAATCAAATTAATGACTTCCCAGGCTTCAGGATGCCTTTTTACACTATATAAAGGTGGAAATTTACATTGGAAACGTTTGGTTTAGCTGTTATAAAAGTTTGGTTTTTTTAGTGCTGAAAATTCATTGTCTGCTGGCGCTGTACACTTTTTCTAAGTGTTGCAATATCTCATGAAGGAAATACTGGACAATCAAATTAATGACTTTCCAGGCTCCAGGATGCCTTTCTACACTATATAAAGGTGGAAATTTACATTGGAAACGTTTGGTTTAGCTGTTATAAAAGTTTGGTTTTTTAGTGCTGTAAATGCATTTTCAGCTCGCGCTGTACACATTTGCTATGAGAGGCATTATCTCATAAGGGAAATATTGGACAATCATATTAATGACTGCCCAGGCTTCAGGATGTCTTTTTACACTATATAAAGGTGGAAATTTACATTGGAAACGTTTAGTTTAGCTGTTAATGAAGTATCGTTTTTTTAGTGCTGAAAATTCATTGTCTACTGGCGCTGTACACTTTTTCTAAGTGTTGCAATATCTAATGAAGGAAATACTGGACAATCAAATTAATGACTTTCCAGGCTTCAGGATGCCTTTCTACACTATATAAAGGTGGAAATTTACATTGGAAACGTTTGGTTTAGCTGTTATAAAAGTTTGGTTTTTTAGTGCTGAAAATGCATTTTCAGCTCGCACTGTACACATTTGCTATGTGAGGCATTATCTCATAAGGGAAATACTGGACAATCAAATTAATGACTTCCCAGGCTTCAGGATGCATTTTTACACTCTATAAATGTGGAAATTTACATTGGAAACGTTTGGTTTAGCTGTTATAAAAGTTTGTTTTTTTAGTGCTGTAAATGCATTTTCAGCTCGCGCTGTACACATTTGCTATGTGAGGCATTATCTCATAAGGGAAATACTGGACAATCAAATTAATGACTTCCCAGGCTTCAGGATGCCTTTTTACACTCTATAAATGTGGAAATTTACATTGGAAACGTTTGGTTTAGCTGTTAATGAAGTTTCGTTTTTTTAGTGCTGAAAATTCATTGTCTGCTGGCGCTGTACACTTTTTCTAAGTGTTGCAATATCTCATGAAGGAAATACTGGACAATCAAATTAATGACTTTCCAGGCTTCAGGATGCCTTTCTACACTATATAAAGGTGGAAATTTACATTGGAAACGTTTGGTTTAGCTGTTATAAAAGTTTGTTTTTTTAGTGCTGTAAATGCATTTTCAGCTCGCGCTGTACACATTTGCTATGTGAGGCATTATCTCATAAGGGAAATACTGGACAATCAAATTAATGACTTCCCAGGCTTCAGGATGCCTTTCTACACTATCTAAAGGTGGAAATTTACATTGGAAACGTTTGGTTTAGCTGTTATAAAAGTTTGGTTTTTTAGTGCTGTAAATGCATTTTCAGCTCGCGCTGTACACATTTGCTATGAGAGGCATTATCTCATAAGGGAAATATTGGACAATCAAATTAATGACTGCCCAGGCTTCAGGATGTCTTTTTACACTATATAAAGGTGGAAATTTACATTGGAAACGTTTGGTTTAGCTGTTATAAAAGTTTGGTTTTTTAGTGCTGAAAATTCATTGTCTGCTGGCGCTGTACACTTTTTCTAAGTGTTGCAATATCTCATGAAGGAAATACTGGACAATCAAATTAATGACTTTCCAGGCTTCAGGATGCCTTTCTACACTATATAAAGGTGGAAATTTACATTGGAAACGTTTGGTTTAGCTGTTATAAAAGTTTGTTTTTTTAGTGCTGTAAATGCATTTTCAGCTCGCGCTGTACACATTTGCTATGTGAGGCATTATCTCATAAGGGAAATACTGGACAATCAAATTAATGACTTTCCAGGCTTCAGGATGCCTTTCTACACTATCTAAAGGTGGAAATTTACATTGGAAACGTTTGGTTTAGCTGTTATAAAAGTTTGGTTTTTTAGTGCTGTAAATGCATTTTCAGCTCGCGCTGTACACATTTGCTATGAGAGGCATTATCTCATAAGGGAAATATTGGACAATCAAATTAATGACTGCCCAGGCTTCAGGATGTCTTTTTACACTATATAAAGGTGGAAATTTACATTGGAAACGTTTGGTTTAGCTGTTATAAAAGTTTGGTTTTTTAGTGCTGAAAATGCATTTTCAGCTCGCACTGTACACATTTGCTATGTGAGGCATTATCTCATAAGGGAAATACTGGACAATCAAATTAATGACTTCCCAGGCTTCAGGATGCATTTTTACACTCTATAAATGTGGAAATTTACATTGGAAACGTTTGGTTTAGCTGTTATAAAAGTTTGTTTTTTTAGTGCTGTAAATGCATTTTCAGCTCGCGCTGTACACATTTGCTATGTGAGGCATTATCTCATAAGGGAAATACTGGACAATCAAATTAATGACTTCCCAGGCTTCAGGATGCCTTTTTACACTCTATAAATGTGGAAATTTACATTGGAAACGTTTGGTTTAGCTGTTAATGAAGTTTCGTTTTTTTAGTGCTGAAAATTCATTGTCTGCTGGCGCTGTACACTTTTTCTAAGTGTTGCAATATCTCATGAAGGAAATACTGGACAATCAAATTAATGACTTTCCAGGCTTCAGGATGCCTTTCTACACTATATAAAGGTGGAAATTTACATTGGAAACGTTTGGTTTAGCTGTTATAAAAGTTTGTTTTTTTAGTGCTGTAAATGCATTTTCAGCTCGCGCTGTACACATTTGCTATGTGAGGCATTATCTCATAAGGGAAATACTGGACAATCAAATTAATGACTTCCCAGGCTTCAGGATGCCTTTTTACACTCTATAAATGTGGAAATTTACATTGGAAACGTTTGGTTTAGCTGTTAATGAAGTTTCGTTTTTTTAGTGCTGAAAATTCATTGTCTGCTGGCGCTGTACACTTTTTCTAAGTGTTGCAATATCTCATGAAGGAAATACTGGACAATCAAATTAATGACTGCCCAGGCTTCAGGATGTCTTTTTACACTATATAAAGGTGGAAATTTACATTGGAAACGTTTGGTTTAGCTGTTATAAAAGTTTGGTTTTTTAGTGCTGAAAATGCATTTTCAGCTCGCACTGTACACATTTGCTATGTGAGGCATTATCTCATAAGGGAAATACTGGACAATCAAATTAATGACTTCCCAGGCTTCAGGATGCCTTTTTACACTCTATAAATGTGGAAATTTACATTGGAAACGTTTGGTTTAGCTGTTAATGAAGTTTCGTTTTTTTAGTGCTGAAAATTCATTGTCTGCTGGCGCTGTACACTTTTTCTAAGTGTTGCAATATCTCATGAAGGAAATACTGGACAATCAAATTAATGACTTTCCAGGCTTCAGGATGCCTTTCTACACTATATAAAGGTGGAAATTTACATTGGAAACGTTTGGTTTAGCTGTTATAAAAGTTTGGTTTTTTAGTGCTGTAAATGCATTTTCAGCTCGCGCTGTACACATTTGCTATGAGAGGCATTATCTCATAAGGGAAATATTGGACAATCAAATTAATGACTGCCCAGGCTTCAGGATGTCTTTTTACACTATATAAAGGTGGAAATTTACATTGGAAACGTTTAGTTTAGCTGTTAATGAAGTTTCGTTTTTTTAGTGCTGGAAATTCATTGTCTGCTGGCGCTGTACACTTTTTCTAAGTGTTGCAATATCTCATGAAGGAAATACTGGACAATCAAATTAATGACTTTCCAGGCTTCAGGATGCCTTTCTACACTATATAAAGGTGGAAATTTACATTGGAAACGTTTGGTTTAGCTGTTATAAAAGTTTGGTTTTTTAGTGCTGTAAATGCATTTTCAGCTCGCGCTGTACACATTTGCTATGAGAGGCATTATCTCATAAGGGAAATATTGGACAATCAAATTAATGACTGCCCAGGCTTCAGGATGTCTTTTTACACTATATAAAGGTGGAAATTTACATTGGAAACGTTTGGTTTAGCTGTTATAAAAGTTTGGTTTTTTAGTGCTGAAAATGCATTTTCAGCTCGCACTGTACACATTTGCTATGTGAGGCATTATCTCATAAGGGAAATACTGGACAATCAAATTAATGACTTCCCAGGCTTCAGGATGCATTTTTACACTCTATAAATGTGGAAATTTACATTGGAAACGTTTGGTTTAGCTGTTATAAAAGTTTGTTTTTTTAGTGCTGTAAATGCATTTTCAGCTCGCGCTGTACACATTTGCTATGTGAGGCATTATCTCATAAGGGAAATACTGGACAATCAAATTAATGACTGCCCAGGCTTCAGGATGTCTTTTTACACTATATAAAGGTGGAAATTTACATTGGAAACGTTTGGTTTAGCTGTTATAAAAGTTTGGTTTTTTAGTGCTGAAAATGCATTTTCAGCTCGCACTGTACACATTTGCTATGTGAGGCATTATCTCATAAGGGAAATACTGGACAATCAAATTAATGACTTCCCAGGCTTCAGGATGCCTTTTTACACTATATAAAGGTGGAAATTTACATTGGAAACGTTTGGTTTAGCTGTTATAAAAGTTTGGTTTTTTAGTGCTGAAAATGCATTTTCAGCTCGCACTGTACACATTTGCTATGTGAGGCATTATCTCATAAGGGAAATATTGGACAATCAAATTAATGACTGCCCAGGCTTCAGGATGTCTTTTTACACTATATAAAGGTGGAAATTTACATTGGAAACGTTTGGTTTAGCTGTTATAAAAGTTTGGTTTTTTAGTGCTGAAAATGCATTTTCAGCTCGCACTGTACACATTTGCTATGTGAGGCATTATCTCATAAGGGAAATACTGGACAATCAAATTAATGACTTCCCAGGCTTCAGGATGCATTTTTACACTCTATAAATGTGGAAATTTACATTGGAAACGTTTGGTTTAGCTGTTATAAAAGTTTGTTTTTTTAGTGCTGTAAATGCATTTTCAGCTCGCGCTGTACACATTTGCTATGTGAGGCATTATCTCATAAGGGAAATACTGGACAATCAAATTAATGACTGCCCAGGCTTCAGGATGTCTTTTTACACTATATAAAGGTGGAAATTTACATTGGAAACGTTTGGTTTAGCTGTTATAAAAGTTTGTTTTTTTAGTGCTGTAAATGCATTTTCAGCTCGCACTGTACACATTTGCTATGAGAGGCATTATCTCATAAGGGAAATATTGGACAATCAAATTAATGACTGCCCAGGCTTCAGGATGTCTTTTTACACTATATAAAGGTGGAAATTTACATTTGAAACGTTTGGTTTAGCTGTTATAAAAGTTTGGTTTTTTAGTGCTGAAAATGCATTTTCAGCTCGCGCTGTACACATTTGCTATGAGAGGCATTATCTCATAAGGGAAATATTGGACAATCAAATTAATGACTGCCCAGGCTTCAGGATGTCTTTTTACACTATATAAAGGTGGAAATTTACATTGGAAACGTTTGGTTTAGCTGTTATAAAAGTTTGGTTTTTTAGTGCTGTAAATGCATTTTCAGCTCGCGCTGTACACATTTGCTATGAGAGGCATTATCTCATAAGGGAAATATTGGACAATCAAATTAATGACTGCCCAGGCTTCAGGATGTCTTTTTACACTATATAAAGGTGGAAATTTACATTGGAAACGTTTGGTTTAGGTGTTATATAAGTTTGTTTTTTTAGTGCTGAAAATGCATTTTCAGCTCGCACTGTACACATTTGCTATGTGAGGCATTATCTCATAAGGGAAATACTGGACAATCAAATTAATGACTTCCCAGGCTTCAGGATGCCTTTTTACACTATATAAAGGTGGAAATTTACATTGGAAACGTTTGGTTTAGCTGTTATAAAAGTTTGGTTTTTTTAGTGCTGAAAATTCATTGTCTGCTGGCGCTGTACACTTTTTCTAAGTGTTGCAATATCTCATGAAGGAAATACTGGACAATCAAATTAATGACTTTCCAGGCTCCAGGATGCCTTTCTACACTATATAAAGGTGGAAATTTACATTGGAAACGTTTGGTTTAGCTGTTATAAAAGTTTGGTTTTTTAGTGCTGTAAATGCATTTTCAGCTCGCGCTGTACACATTTGCTATGAGAGGCATTATCTCATAAGGGAAATATTGGACAATCATATTAATGACTGCCCAGGCTTCAGGATGTCTTTTTACACTATATAAAGGTGGAAATTTACATTGGAAACGTTTAGTTTAGCTGTTAATGAAGTATCGTTTTTTTAGTGCTGAAAATTCATTGTCTACTGGCGCTGTACACTTTTTCTAAGTGTTGCAATATCTCATGAAGGAAATACTGGACAATCAAATTAATGACTTTCCAGGCTTCAGGATGCCTTTCTACACTATCTAAAGGTGGAAATTTACATTGGAAACGTTTGGTTTAGCTGTTATAAAAGTTTGGTTTTTTAGTGCTGTAAATGCATTTTCAGCTCGCGCTGTACACATTTGCTATGAGAGGCATTATCTCATAAGGGAAATATTGGACAATCAAATTAATGACTGCCCAGGCTTCAGGATGTCTTTTTACACTATATAAAGGTGGAAATTTACATTGGAAACGTTTGGTTTAGCTGTTATAAAAGTTTGGTTTTTTAGTGCTGAAAATGCATTTTCAGCTCGCACTGTACACATTTGCTATGTGAGGCATTATCTCATAAGGGAAATACTGGACAATCAAATTAATGACTTCCCAGGCTTCAGGATGCATTTTTACACTCTATAAATGTGGAAATTTACATTGGAAACGTTTGGTTTAGCTGTTATAAAAGTTTGGTTTTTTAGTGCTGAAAATGCATTTTCAGCTCGCACTGTACACATTTGCTATGTGAGGCATTATCTCATAAGGGAAATACTGGACAATCAAATTAATGACTTCCCAGGCTTCAGGATGCCTTTTTACACTCTATAAATGTGGAAATTTACATTGGAAACGTTTGGTTTAGCTGTTAATGAAGTTTCGTTTTTTTAGTGCTGAAAATTCATTGTCTGCTGGCGCTGTACACTTTTTCTAAGTGTTGCAATATCTCATGAAGGAAATACTGGACAATCAAATTAATGACTTTCCAGGCTTCAGGATGCCTTTCTACACTATATAAAGGTGGAAATTTACATTGGAAACGTTTGGTTTAGCTGTTATAAAAGTTTGGTTTTTTAGTGCTGTAAATGCATTTTCAGCTCGCGCTGTACACATTTGCTATGAGAGGCATTATCTCATAAGGGAAATATTGGACAATCAAATTAATGACTGCCCAGGCTTCAGGATGTCTTTTTACACTATATAAAGGTGGAAATTTACATTGGAAACGTTTAGTTTAGCTGTTAATGAAGTTTCGTTTTTTTAGTGCTGGAAATTCATTGTCTGCTGGCGCTGTACACTTTTTCTAAGTGTTGCAATATCTCATGAAGGAAATACTGGACAATCAAATTAATGACTTTCCAGGCTTCAGGATGCCTATCTACACTATATAAAGGTGGAAATTTACATTGGAAACGTTTGGTTTAGCTGTTATAAAAGTTTGTTTTTTTAGTGCTGTAAATGCATTTTCAGCTCGCGCTGTACACATTTGCTATGAGAGGCATTATCTCATAAGGGAAATATTGGACAATCAAATTAATGACTGCCCAGGCTTCAGGATGTCTTTTTACACTATATAAAGGTGGAAATTTACATTGGAAACGTTTAGTTTAGCTGTTAATGAAGTTTCGGTTTTTTAGTGCTGAAAATTCATTGTCTGCTGGCGCTGTACACTTTTTCTAAGTGTTGCAATATCTCATGAAGGAAATACTGGACAATCAAATTAATCACTTTCCAGGCTTCAGGATGCCTTTCTACACTATATAAAGGTGGAAATTTACATTGGAAACGTTTGGTTTAGCTGTTATAAAAGTTTGGTTTTTTAGTGCTGTAAATGCATTTTCAGCTCGCGCTGTACACATTTGCTATGTGAGGCATTATATCATAAGGGAAATACTGGACAATCAAATTAATGACTTCCCAGGCTTCAGGATGCCTTTTTACACTCTATAAATGTGGAAATTTACATTGGAAACGTTTGGTTTAGCTGTTAATGAAGTTTCGTTTTTTTAGTGCTGAAAATTCATTGTCTGCTGGCGCTGTACACTTTTTCTAAGTGTTGCAATATCTCATGAAGGAAATACTGGACAATCAAATTAATGACTTTCCAGGCTTCAGGATGCCTTTCTACACTATATAAAGGTGGAAATTTACATTGGAAACGTTTGGTTTAGCTGTTATAAAAGTTTGGTTTTTTAGTGCTGTAAATGCATTTTCAGCTCGCGCTGTACACATTTGCTATGAGAGGCATTATCTCATAAGGGAAATATTGGACAATCAAATTAATGACTGCCCAGGCTTCAGGATGTCTTTTTACACTATATAAAGGTGGAAATTTACATTGGAAACGTTTGGTTTAGCTGTTATAAAAGTTTGTTTTTTAGTGCTGTAAATGCATTTTCAGCTCGCGCTGTACACATTTGCTATGAGAGGCATTATCTCATAAGGGAAATATTGGACAATCAAATTAATGACTGCCCAGGCTTCAGGATGTCTTTTTACACTATATAAAGGTGGAAATTTACATTGGAAACGTTTAGTTTAGCTGTTAATGAAGTTTCGTTTTTTTAGTGCTGGAAATTCATTGTCTGCTGGCGCTGTACACTTTTTCTAAGTGTTGCAATATCTCATGAAGGAAATACTGGACAATCAAATTAATGACTTTCCAGGCTTCAGGATGCCTTTCTACACTATATAAAGGTGGAAATTTACATTGGAAACGTTTGGTTTAGCTGTTATAAAAGTTTGGTTTTTTAGTGCTGTAAATGCATTTTCAGCTCGCGCTGTACACATTTGCTATGAGAGGCATTATCTCATAAGGGAAATATTGGACAATCAAATTAATGACTGCCCAGGCTTCAGGATGTCTTTTTACACTATATAAAGGTGGAAATTTACATTGGAAACGTTTGGTTTAGCTGTTATAAAAGTTTGGTTTTTTAGTGCTGAAAATGCATTTTCAGCTCGCACTGTACACATTTGCTATGTGAGGCATTATCTCATAAGGGAAATACTGGACAATCAAATTAATGACTTCCCAGGCTTCAGGATGCATTTTTACACTCTATAAATGTGGAAATTTACATTGGAAACGTTTGGTTTAGCTGTTATAAAAGTTTGTTTTTTTAGTGCTGTAAATGCATTTTCAGCTCGCGCTGTACACATTTGCTATGTGAGGCATTATCTCATAAGGGAAATACTGGACAATCAAATTAATGACTGCCCAGGCTTCAGGATGTCTTTTTACACTATATAAAGGTGGAAATTTACATTGGAAACGTTTGGTTTAGCTGTTATAAAAGTTTGGTTTTTTAGTGCTGAAAATGCATTTTCAGCTCGCACTGTACACATTTGCTATGTGAGGCATTATCTCATAAGGGAAATACTGGACAATCAAATTAATGACTTCCCAGGCTTCAGGATGCCTTTTTACACTCTATAAATGTGGAA
The DNA here is from genome assembly GCF_059441095.1 of Idiotropiscis lumnitzeri. Taxonomy (NCBI): domain Eukaryota; kingdom Metazoa; phylum Chordata; class Actinopteri; order Syngnathiformes; family Syngnathidae; genus Idiotropiscis; species Idiotropiscis lumnitzeri. Next base: position 634,909 of record NW_028283604.1, on the reverse strand, counting down.
ATTTACATTGGAAACGTTTGGTTTAGCTGTTAATGAAGTTTCGTTTTTTTAGTGCTGAAAATTCATTGTCTGCTGGCGCTGTACACTTTTTCTAAGTGTTGCAATATCTCATGAAGGAAATACTGGACAATCAAATTAATGACTTTCCAGGCTTCAGGATGCCTTTCTACACTATATAAAGGTGGAAATTTACATTGGAAACGTTTGGTTTAGCTGTTATAAAAGTTTGGTTTTTTAGTGCTGTAAATGCATTTTCAGCTCGCGCTGTACACATTTGCTATGAGAGGCATTATCTCATAAGGGAAATATTGGACAATCAAATTAATGACTGCCCAGGCTTCAGGATGTCTTTTTACACTATATAAAGGTGGAAATTTACATTGGAAACGTTTAGTTTAGCTGTTAATGAAGTTTCGTTTTTTTAGTGCTGGAAATTCATTGTCTGCTGGCGCTGTACACTTTTTCTAAGTGTTGCAATATCTCATGAAGGAAATACTGGACAATCAAATTAATGACTTTCCAGGCTTCAGGATGCCTATCTACACTATATAAAGGTGGAAATTTACATTGGAAACGTTTGGTTTAGCTGTTATAAAAGTTTGTTTTTTTTAGTGCTGTAAATGCATTTTCAGCTCGCGCTGTACACATTTGCTATGAGAGGCATTATCTCATAAGGGAAATATTGGACAATCAAATTAATGACTGCCCAGGCTTCAGGATGTCTTTTTACACTATATAAAGGTGGAAATTTACATTGGAAACGTTTAGTTTAGCTGTTAATGAAGTTTCGGTTTTTTAGTGCTGAAAATTCATTGTCTGCTGGCGCTGTACACTTTTTCTAAGTGTTGCAATATCTCATGAAGGAAATACTGGACAATCAAATTAATCACTTTCCAGGCTTCAGGATGCCTTTCTACACTATATAAAGGTGGAAATTTACATTGGAAACGTTTGGTTTAGCTGTTATAAAAGTTTGGTTTTTTAGTGCTGTAAATGCATTTTCAGCTCGCGCTGTACACATTTGCTATGTGAGGCATTATATCATAAGGGAAATACTGGACAATCAAATTAATGACTTCCCAGGCTTCAGGATGCCTTTTTACACTCTATAAATGTGGAAATTTACATTGGAAACGTTTGGTTTAGCTGTTAATGAAGTTTCGTTTTTTTAGTGCTGAAAATTCATTGTCTGCTGGCGCTGTACACTTTTTCTAAGTGTTGCAATATCTCATGAAGGAAATACTGGACAATCAAATTAATGACTTTCCAGGCTTCAGGATGCCTTTCTACACTATATAAAGGTGGAAATTTACATTGGAAACGTTTGGTTTAGCTGTTATAAAAGTTTGGTTTTTTAGTGCTGTAAATGCATTTTCAGCTCGCGCTGTACACATTTGCTATGAGAGGCATTATCTCATAAGGGAAATATTGGACAATCAAATTAATGACTGCCCAGGCTTCAGGATGTCTTTTTACACTATATAAAGGTGGAAATTTACATTGGAAACGTTTGGTTTAGCTGTTATAAAAGTTTGTTTTTTTAGTGCTGTAAATGCATTTTCAGCTCGCGCTGTACACATTTGCTATGAGAGGCATTATCTCATAAGGGAAATATTGGACAATCAAATTAATGACTGCCCAGGCTTCAGGATGTCTTTTTACACTATATAAAGGTGGAAATTTACATTGGAAACGTTTAGTTTAGCTGTTAATGAAGTTTCGTTTTTTTAGTGCTGGAAATTCATTGTCTGCTGGCGCTGTACACTTTTTCTAAGTGTTGCAATATCTCATGAAGGAAATACTGGACAATCAAATTAATGACTTTCCAGGCTTCAGGATGCCTTTCTACACTATATAAAGGTGGAAATTTACATTGGAAACGTTTGGTTTAGCTGTTATAAAAGTTTGGTTTTTTAGTGCTGTAAATGCATTTTCAGCTCGCGCTGTACACATTTGCTATGAGAGGCATTATCTCATAAGGGAAATATTGGACAATCAAATTAATGACTGCCCAGGCTTCAGGATGTCTTTTTACACTATATAAAGGTGGAAATTTACATTGGAAACGTTTGGTTTAGCTGTTATAAAAGTTTGGTTTTTTAGTGCTGAAAATGCATTTTCAGCTCGCACTGTACACATTTGCTATGTGAGGCATTATCTCATAAGGGAAATACTGGACAATCAAATTAATGACTTCCCAGGCTTCAGGATGCATTTTTACACTCTATAAATGTGGAAATTTACATTGGAAACGTTTGGTTTAGCTGTTATAAAAGTTTGTTTTTTTAGTGCTGTAAATGCATTTTCAGCTCGCGCTGTACACATTTGCTATGTGAGGCATTATCTCATAAGGGAAATACTGGACAATCAAATTAATGACTGCCCAGGCTTCAGGATGTCTTTTTACACTATATAAAGGTGGAAATTTACATTGGAAACGTTTGGTTTAGCTGTTATAAAAGTTTGGTTTTTTAGTGCTGAAAATGCATTTTCAGCTCGCACTGTACACATTTGCTATGTGAGGCATTATCTCATAAGGGAAATACTGGACAATCAAATTAATGACTTCCCAGGCTTCAGGATGCCTTTTTACACTATATAAAGGTGGAAATTTACATTGGAAACGTTTGGTTTAGCTGTTATAAAAGTTTGGTTTTTTAGTGCTGAAAATGCATTTTCAGCTCGCACTGTACACATTTGCTATGTGAGGCATTATCTCATAAGGGAAATATTGGACAATCAAATTAATGACTGCCCAGGCTTCAGGATGTCTTTTTACACTATATAAAGGTGGAAATTTACATTGGAAACGTTTGGTTTAGCTGTTATAAAAGTTTGGTTTTTTAGTGCTGAAAATGCATTTTCAGCTCGCACTGTACACATTTGCTATGTGAGGCATTATCTCATAAGGGAAATACTGGACAATCAAATTAATGACTTCCCAGGCTTCAGGATGCATTTTTACACTCTATAAATGTGGAAATTTACATTGGAAACGTTTGGTTTAGCTGTTATAAAAGTTTGTTTTTTTAGTGCTGTAAATGCATTTTCAGCTCGCGCTGTACACATTTGCTATGTGAGGCATTATCTCATAAGGGAAATACTGGACAATCAAATTAATGACTGCCCAGGCTTCAGGATGTCTTTTTACACTATATAAAGGTGGAAATTTACATTGGAAACGTTTGGTTTAGCTGTTATAAAAGTTTGTTTTTTTAGTGCTGTAAATGCATTTTCAGCTCGCACTGTACACATTTGCTATGAGAGGCATTATCTCATAAGGGAAATATTGGACAATCAAATTAATGACTGCCCAGGCTTCAGGATGTCTTTTTACACTATATAAAGGTGGAAATTTACATTTGAAACGTTTGGTTTAGCTGTTATAAAAGTTTGGTTTTTTAGTGCTGAAAATGCATTTTCAGCTCGCGCTGTACACATTTGCTATGAGAGGCATTATCTCATAAGGGAAATATTGGACAATCAAATTAATGACTGCCCAGGCTTCAGGATGTCTTTTTACACTATATAAAGGTGGAAATTTACATTGGAAACGTTTGGTTTAGCTGTTATAAAAGTTTGGTTTTTTAGTGCTGTAAATGCATTTTCAGCTCGCGCTGTACACATTTGCTATGAGAGGCATTATCTCATAAGGGAAATATTGGACAATCAAATTAATGACTGCCCAGGCTTCAGGATGTCTTTTTACACTATATAAAGGTGGAAATTTACATTGGAAACGTTTGGTTTAGGTGTTATATAAGTTTGTTTTTTTAGTGCTGAAAATGCATTTTCAGCTCGCACTGTACACATTTGCTATGTGAGGCATTATCTCATAAGGGAAATACTGGACAATCAAATTAATGACTTCCCAGGCTTCAGGATGCCTTTTTACACTATATAAAGGTGGAAATTTACATTGGAAACGTTTGGTTTAGCTGTTATAAAAGTTTGGTTTTTTTAGTGCTGAAAATTCATTGTCTGCTGGCGCTGTACACTTTTTCTAAGTGTTGCAATATCTCATGAAGGAAATACTGGACAATCAAATTAATGACTTTCCAGGCTCCAGGATGCCTTTCTACACTATATAAAGGTGGAAATTTACATTGGAAACGTTTGGTTTAGCTGTTATAAAAGTTTGGTTTTTTAGTGCTGTAAATGCATTTTCAGCTCGCGCTGTACACATTTGCTATGAGAGGCATTATCTCATAAGGGAAATATTGGACAATCATATTAATGACTGCCCAGGCTTCAGGATGTCTTTTTACACTATATAAAGGTGGAAATTTACATTGGAAACGTTTAGTTTAGCTGTTAATGAAGTATCGTTTTTTTAGTGCTGAAAATTCATTGTCTACTGGCGCTGTACACTTTTTCTAAGTGTTGCAATATCTCATGAAGGAAATACTGGACAATCAAATTAATGACTTTCCAGGCTTCAGGATGCCTTTCTACACTATCTAAAGGTGGAAATTTACATTGGAAACGTTTGGTTTAGCTGTTATAAAAGTTTGGTTTTTTAGTGCTGTAAATGCATTTTCAGCTCGCGCTGTACACATTTGCTATGAGAGGCATTATCTCATAAGGGAAATATTGGACAATCAAATTAATGACTGCCCAGGCTTCAGGATGTCTTTTTACACTATATAAAGGTGGAAATTTACATTGGAAACGTTTGGTTTAGCTGTTATAAAAGTTTGGTTTTTTAGTGCTGAAAATGCATTTTCAGCTCGCACTGTACACATTTGCTATGTGAGGCATTATCTCATAAGGGAAATACTGGACAATCAAATTAATGACTTCCCAGGCTTCAGGATGCATTTTTACACTCTATAAATGTGGAAATTTACATTGGAAACGTTTGGTTTAGCTGTTATAAAAGTTTGTTTTTTTAGTGCTGTAAATGCATTTTCAGCTCGCGCTGTACACATTTGCTATGTGAGGCATTATCTCATAAGGGAAATACTGGACAATCAAATTAATGACTGCCCAGGCTTCAGGATGTCTTTTTACACTATATAAAGGTGGAAATTTACATTGGAAACGTTTGGTTTAGCTGTTATAAAAGTTTGGTTTTTTAGTGCTGAAAATGCATTTTCAGCTCGCACTGTACACATTTGCTATGTGAGGCATTATCTCATAAGGGAAATACTGGACAATCAAATTAATGACTTCCCAGGCTTCAGGATGCCTTTTTACACTCTATAAATGTGGAAATTTACATTGGAAACGTTTGGTTTAGCTGTTAATGAAGTTTCGTTTTTTTAGTGCTGAAAATTCATTGTCTGCTGGCGCTGTACACTTTTTCTAAGTGTTGCAATATCTCATGAAGGAAATACTGGACAATCAAATTAATGACTTTCCAGGCTTCAGGATGCCTTTCTACACTATATAAAGGTGGAAATTTACATTGGAAACGTTTGGTTTAGCTGTTATAAAAGTTTGGTTTTTTAGTGCTGTAAATGCATTTTCAGCTCGCGCTGTACACATTTGCTATGAGAGGCATTATCTCATAAGGGAAATATTGGACAATCAAATTAATGACTGCCCAGGCTTCAGGATGTCTTTTTACACTATATAAAGGTGGAAATTTACATTGGAAACGTTTAGTTTAGCTGTTAATGAAGTTTCGTTTTTTTAGTGCTGGAAATTCATTGTCTGCTGGCGCTGTACACTTTTTCTAAGTGTTGCAATATCTCATGAAGGAAATACTGGACAATCAAATTAATGACTTTCCAGGCTTCAGGATGCCTTTCTACACTATATAAAGGTGGAAATTTACATTGGAAACGTTTGGTTTAGCTGTTATAAAAGTTTGGTTTTTTAGTGCTGTAAATGCATTTTCAGCTCGCGCTGTACACATTTGCTATGAGAGGCATTATCTCATAAGGGAAATATTGGACAATCAAATTAATGACTGCCCAGGCTTCAGGATGTCTTTTTACACTATATAAAGGTGGAAATTTACATTGGAAACGTTTGGTTTAGCTGTTATAAAAGTTTGGTTTTTTAGTGCTGAAAATGCATTTTCAGCTCGCACTGTACACATTTGCTATGTGAGGCATTATCTCATAAGGGAAATACTGGACAATCAAATTAATGACTTCCCAGGCTTCAGGATGCATTTTTACACTCTATAAATGTGGAAATTTACATTGGAAACGTTTGGTTTAGCTGTTATAAAAGTTTGTTTTTTTAGTGCTGTAAATGCATTTTCAGCTCGCGCTGTACACATTTGCTATGTGAGGCATTATCTCATAAGGGAAATACTGGACAATCAAATTAATGACTGCCCAGGCTTCAGGATGTCTTTTTACACTATATAAAGGTGGAAATTTACATTGGAAACGTTTGGTTTAGCTGTTATAAAAGTTTGGTTTTTTAGTGCTGAAAATGCATTTTCAGCTCGCACTGTACACATTTGCTATGTGAGGCATTATCTCATAAGGGAAATACTGGACAATCAAATTAATGACTTCCCAGGCTTCAGGATGCCTTTTTACACTATATAAAGGTGGAAATTTACATTGGAAACGTTTGGTTTAGCTGTTATAAAAGTTTGGTTTTTTAGTGCTGAAAATGCATTTTCAGCTCGCACTGTACACATTTGCTATGTGAGGCATTATCTCATAAGGGAAATATTGGACAATCAAATTAATGACTGCCCAGGCTTCAGGATGTCTTTTTACACTATATAAAGGTGGAAATTTACATTGGAAACGTTTGGTTTAGCTGTTATAAAAGTTTGGTTTTTTAGTGCTGAAAATGCATTTTCAGCTCGCACTGTACACATTTGCTATGTGAGGCATTATCTCATAAGGGAAATACTGGACAATCAAATTAATGACTTCCCAGGCTTCAGGATGCATTTTTACACTCTATAAATGTGGAAATTTACATTGGAAACGTTTGGTTTAGCTGTTATAAAAGTTTGTTTTTTTAGTGCTGTAAATGCATTTTCAGCTCGCGCTGTACACATTTGCTATGTGAGGCATTATCTCATAAGGGAAATACTGGACAATCAAATTAATGACTGCCCAGGCTTCAGGATGTCTTTTTACACTATATAAAGGTGGAAATTTACATTGGAAACGTTTGGTTTAGCTGTTATAAAAGTTTGTTTTTTTAGTGCTGTAAATGCATTTTCAGCTCGCACTGTACACATTTGCTATGAGAGGCATTATCTCATAAGGGAAATATTGGACAATCAAATTAATGACTGCCCAGGCTTCAGGATGTCTTTTTACACTATATAAAGGTGGAAATTTACATTTGAAACGTTTGGTTTAGCTGTTATAAAAGTTTGGTTTTTTAGTGCTGAAAATGCATTTTCAGCTCGCGCTGTACACATTTGCTATGAGAGGCATTATCTCATAAGGGAAATATTGGACAATCAAATTAATGACTGCCCAGGCTTCAGGATGTCTTTTTACACTATATAAAGGTGGAAATTTACATTGGAAACGTTTGGTTTAGCTGTTATAAAAGTTTGGTTTTTTAGTGCTGTAAATGCATTTTCAGCTCGCGCTGTACACATTTGCTATGAGAGGCATTATCTCATAAGGGAAATATTGGACAATCAAATTAATGACTGCCCAGGCTTCAGGATGTCTTTTTACACTATATAAAGGTGGAAATTTACATTGGAAACGTTTGGTTTAGGTGTTATATAAGTTTGTTTTTTTAGTGCTGAAAATGCATTTTCAGCTCGCACTGTACACATTTGCTATGTGAGGCATTATCTCATAAGGGAAATACTGGACAATCAAATTAATGACTTCCCAGGCTTCAGGATGCCTTTTTACACTATATAAAGGTGGAAATTTACATTGGAAACGTTTGGTTTAGCTGTTATAAAAGTTTGGTTTTTTTAGTGCTGAAAATTCATTGTCTGCTGGCGCTGTACACTTTTTCTAAGTGTTGCAATATCTCATGAAGGAAATACTGGACAATCAAATTAATGACTTTCCAGGCTCCAGGATGCCTTTCTACACTATATAAAGGTGGAAATTTACATTGGAAACGTTTGGTTTAGCTGTTATAAAAGTTTGGTTTTTTAGTGCTGTAAATGCATTTTCAGCTCGCGCTGTACACATTTGCTATGAGAGGCATTATCTCATAAGGGAAATATTGGACAATCATATTAATGACTGCCCAGGCTTCAGGATGTCTTTTTACACTATATAAAGGTGGAAATTTACATTGGAAACGTTTAGTTTAGCTGTTAATGAAGTATCGTTTTTTTAGTGCTGAAAATTCATTGTCTACTGGCGCTGTACACTTTTTCTAAGTGTTGCAATATCTCATGAAGGAAATACTGGACAATCAAATTAATGACTTTCCAGGCTTCAGGATGCCTTTCTACACTATCTAAAGGTGGAAATTTACATTGGAAACGTTTGGTTTAGCTGTTATAAAAGTTTGGTTTTTTAGTGCTGTAAATGCATTTTCAGCTCGCGCTGTACACATTTGCTATGAGAGGCATTATCTCATAAGGGAAATATTGGACAATCAAATTAATGACTGCCCAGGCTTCAGGATGTCTTTTTACACTATATAAAGGTGGAAATTTACATTGGAAACGTTTGGTTTAGCTGTTATAAAAGTTTGGTTTTTTAGTGCTGAAAATGCATTTTCAGCTCGCACTGTACACATTTGCTATGTGAGGCATTATCTCATAAGGGAAATACTGGACAATCAAATTAATGACTTCCCAGGCTTCAGGATGCATTTTTACACTCTATAAATGTGGAAATTTACATTGGAAACGTTTGGTTTAGCTGTTATAAAAGTTTGGTTTTTTAGTGCTGAAAATGCATTTTCAGCTCGCACTGTACACATTTGCTATGTGAGGCATTATCTCATAAGGGAAATACTGGACAATCAAATTAATGACTTCCCAGGCTTCAGGATGCCTTTTTACACTCTATAAATGTGGAAATTTACATTGGAAACGTTTGGTTTAGCTGTTAATGAAGTTTCGTTTTTTTAGTGCTGAAAATTCATTGTCTGCTGGCGCTGTACACTTTTTCTAAGTGTTGCAATATCTCATGAAGGAAATACTGGACAATCAAATTAATGACTTTCCAGGCTTCAGGATGCCTTTCTACACTATATAAAGGTGGAAATTTACATTGGAAACGTTTGGTTTAGCTGTTATAAAAGTTTGGTTTTTTAGTGCTGTAAATGCATTTTCAGCTCGCGCTGTACACATTTGCTATGAGAGGCATTATCTCATAAGGGAAATATTGGACAATCAAATTAATGACTGCCCAGGCTTCAGGATGTCTTTTTACACTATATAAAGGTGGAAATTTACATTGGAAACGTTTAGTTTAGCTGTTAATGAAGTTTCGTTTTTTTAGTGCTGGAAATTCATTGTCTGCTGGCGCTGTACACTTTTTCTAAGTGTTGCAATATCTCATGAAGGAAATACTGGACAATCAAATTAATGACTTTCCAGGCTTCAGGATGCCTATCTACACTATATAAAGGTGGAAATTTACATTGGAAACGTTTGGTTTAGCTGTTATAAAAGTTTGTTTTTTTAGTGCTGTAAATGCATTTTCAGCTCGCGCTGTACACATTTGCTATGAGAGGCATTATCTCATAAGGGAAATATTGGACAATCAAATTAATGACTGCCCAGGCTTCAGGATGTCTTTTTACACTATATAAAGGTGGAAATTTACATTGGAAACGTTTAGTTTAGCTGTTAATGAAGTTTCGGTTTTTTAGTGCTGAAAATTCATTGTCTGCTGGCGCTGTACACTTTTTCTAAGTGTTGCAATATCTCATGAAGGAAATACTGGACAATCAAATTAATGACTTCCCAGGCTTCAGGATGCCTTTTTACACTCTATAAATGTGGAAATTTACATTGGAAACGTTTGGTTTAGCTGTTAATGAAGTTTCGTTTTTTTAGTGCTGAAAATTCATTGTCTGCTGGCGCTGTACACTTTTTCTAAGTGTTGCAATATCTCATGAAGGAAATACTGGACAATCAAATTAATGACTTTCCAGGCTTCAGGATGCCTTTCTACACTATATAAAGGTGGAAATTTACATTGGAAACGTTTGGTTTAGGTGTTATAAAAGTTTGGTTTTTTAGTGCTGAAAATGCATTTTCAGCTCGCACTGTACACATTTGCTATGTGAGGCATTATCTCATAAGGGAAATACTGGACAATCAAATTAATGACTTCCCAGGCTTCAGGATGCCTTTTTACACTCTATAAATGTGGAAATTTACATTGGAAACGTTTGGTTTAGCTGTTAATGAAGTTTCGTTTTTTTAGTGCTGAAAATTCATTGTCTGCTGGCGCTGTACACTTTTTCTAAGTGTTGCAATATCTCATGAAGGAAATACTGGACAATCAAATTAATGACTTTCCAGGCTTCAGGATGCCTTTCTACACTATATAAAGGTGGAAATTTACATTGGAAACGTTTGGTTTAGCTGTTATAAAAGTTTGGTTTTTTAGTGCTGTAAATGCATTTTCAGCTCGCGCTGTACACATTTGCTATGAGAGGCATTATCTCATAAGGGAAATATTGGACAATCAAATTAATGACTGCCCAGGCTTCAGGATGTCTTTTTACACTATATAAAGGTGGAAATTTACATTGGAAACGTTTAGTTTAGCTGTTAATGAAGTTTCGTTTTTTTAGTGCTGGAAATTCATTGTCTGCTGGCGCTGTACACTTTTTCTAAGTGTTGCAATATCTCATGAAGGAAATACTGGACAATCAAATTAATGACTTTCCAGGCTTCAGGATGCCTATCTACACTATATAAAGGTGGAAATTTACATTGGAAACGTTTGGTTTAGCTGTTATAAAAGTTTGTTTTTTTAGTGCTGTAAATGCATTTTCAGCTCGCGCTGTACACATTTGCTATGAGAGGCATTATCTCATAAGGGAAATATTGGACAATCAAATTAATGACTGCCCAGGCTTCAGGATGTCTTTTTACACTATATAAAGGTGGAAATTTACATTGGAAACGTTTAGTTTAGCTGTTAATGAAGTTTCGGTTTTTTAGTGCTGAAAATTCATTGTCTGCTGGCGCTGTACACTTTTTCTAAGTGTTGCAATATCTCATGAAGGAAATACTGGACAATCAAATTAATCACTTTCCAGGCTTCAGGATGCCTTTCTACACTATATAAAGGTGGAAATTTACATTGGAAACGTTTGGTTTAGCTGTTATAAAAGTTTGGTTTTTTAGTGCTGTAAATGCATTTTCAGCTCGCGCTGTACACATTTGCTATGTGAGGCATTATATCATAAGGGAAATACTGGACAATCAAATTAATGACTTCCCAGGCTTCAGGATGCCTTTTTACACTCTATAAATGTGGAAATTTACATTGGAAACGTTTGGTTTAGCTGTTAATGAAGTTTCGTTTTTTTAGTGCTGAAAATTCATTGTCTGCTGGCGCTGTACACTTTTTCTAAGTGTTGCAATATCTCATGAAGGAAATACTGGACAATCAAATTAATGACTTTCCAGGCTTCAGGATGCCTTTCTACACTATATAAAGGTGGAAATTTACATTGGAAACGTTTGGTTTAGCTGTTATAAAAGTTTGGTTTTTTAGTGCTGTAAATGCATTTTCAGCTCGCGCTGTACACATTTGCTATGAGAGGCATTATCTCATAAGGGAAATATTGGACAATCAAATTAATGACTGCCCAGGCTTCAGGATGTCTTTTTACACTATATAAAGGTGGAAATTTACATTGGAAACGTTTGGTTTAGCTGTTATAAAAGTTTGTTTTTTTAGTGCTGTAAATGCATTTTCAGCTCGCGCTGTACACATTTGCTATGAGAGGCATTATCTCATAAGGGAAATATTGGACAATCAAATTAATGACTGCCCAGGCTTCAGGATGTCTTTTTACACTATATAAAGGTGGAAATTTACATTGGAAACGTTTAGTTTAGCTGTTAATGAAGTTTCGTTTTTTTAGTGCTGGAAATTCATTGTCTGCTGGCGCTGTACACTTTTTCTAAGTGTTGCAATATCTCATGAAGGAAATACTGGACAATCAAATTAATGACTTTCCAGGCTTCAGGATGCCTTTCTACACTATATAAAGGTGGAAATTTACATTGGAAACGTTTGGTTTAGCTGTTATAAAAGTTTGGTTTTTTAGTGCTGTAAATGCATTTTCAGCTCGCGCTGTACACATTTGCTATGAGAGGCATTATCTCATAAGGGAAATATTGGACAATCAAATTAATGACTGCCCAGGCTTCAGGATGTCTTTTTACACTATATAAAGGTGGAAATTTACATTGGAAACGTTTGGTTTAGCTGTTATAAAAGTTTGGTTTTTTAGTGCTGAAAATGCATTTTCAGCTCGCACTGTACACATTTGCTATGTGAGGCATTATCTCATAAGGGAAATACTGGACAATCAAATTAATGACTTCCCAGGCTTCAGGATGCATTTTTACACTCTATAAATGTGGAAATTTACATTGGAAACGTTTGGTTTAGCTGTTATAAAAGTTTGTTTTTTTAGTGCTGTAAATGCATTTTCAGCTCGCGCTGTACACATTTGCTATGTGAGGCATTATCTCATAAGGGAAATACTGGACAATCAAATTAATGACTGCCCAGGCTTCAGGATGTCTTTTTACACTATATAAAGGTGGAAATTTACATTGGAAACGTTTGGTTTAGCTGTTATAAAAGTTTGGTTTTTTAGTGCTGAAAATGCATTTTCAGCTCGCACTGTACACATTTGCTATGTGAGGCATTATCTCATAAGGGAAATACTGGACAATCAAATTAATGACTTCCCAGGCTTCAGGATGCCTTTTTACACTCTATAAATGTGGAAATTTACATTGGAAACGTTTGGTTTAGCTGTTAATGAAGTTTCGTTTTTTTAGTGCTGAAAATTCATTGTCTGCTGGCGCTGTACACTTTTTCTAAGTGTTGCAATATCTCATGAAGGAAATACTGGACAATCAAATTAATGACTTTCCAGGCTTCAGGATGCCTTTCTACACTATATAAAGGTGGAAATTTACATTGGAAACGTTTGGTTTAGCTGTTATAAAAGTTTGGTTTTTTAGTGCTGTAAATGCATTTTCAGCTCGCGCTGTACACATTTGCTATGAGAGGCATTATCTCATAAGGGAAATATTGGACAATCAAATTAATGACTGCCCAGGCTTCAGGATGTCTTTTTACACTATATAAAGGTGGAAATTTACATTGGAAACGTTTAGTTTAGCTGTTAAAGAAGTTTCGTTTTTTTAGTGCTGGAAATTCATTGTCTGCTGGCGCTGTACACTTTTTCTAAGTGTTGCAATATCTCATGAAGGAAATACTGGACAATCAAATTAAAGACTTTCCAGGCTTCAGGATGCCTTTTTACACTATATAAAGGTGGAAATTTACATTGGAAACGTTTGGTTTAGCTGTTATAAAAGTTTGGTTTTTTAGTGCTGTAAATGCATTTTCAGCTCGCGCTGTACACATTTGCTATGAGAGGCATTATCTCATAAGGGAAATATTGGACAATCAAATTAATGACTGCCCAGGCTTCAGGATGTCTTTTTACACTATATAAAGGTGGAAATTTACATTGGAAACATTTAGTTTAGCTGTTAATGAAGTTTCGTTTTTTTAGTGCTGAAAATTCATTGTCTGCTGGCGCTGTACACTTTTTCTAAGTGTTGCAATATCTCATGAAGGAAATACTGGACAATCAAATTAATGACTTTCCAGGCTTCAGGATGCCTTTCTACACTATATAAAGGTGGAAATTTACATTGGAAACGTTTGGTTTAGCTGTTATAAAAGTTTGTTTTTTTAGTGCTGTAAATGCATTTTCAGCTCGCGCTGTACACATTTGCTATGAGAGGCATTATCTCATAAGGGAAATATTGGACAATCAAATTAATGACTGCCCAGGCATCAGGATGTCTTTTTACACTATATAAAGGTGGAAATTTACATTGGAAACGTTTGGTTTAGCTGTTATAAAAGTTTGGTTTTTTAGTGCTGTAAATGCATTTTCAGCTCGCGCTGTACACATTTGCTATGAGAGGCATTATCTCATAAGGGAAATATTGGACAATCAAATTAATGACTGCCCAGGCTTCAGGATGTCTTTTTACACTATATAAAGGTGGAAATTTACATTGGAAACGTTTGGTTTAGCTGTTATAAAAGTTTGGTTTTTTAGTGCTGAAAATGCATTTTCAGCTCGCACTGTACACATTTGCTATGTGAGGCATTATCTCATAAGGGAAATACTGGACAATCAAATTAATGACTTCCCAGGCTTCAGGATGCATTTTTACACTCTATAAATGTGGAAATTTACATTGGAAACGTTTGGTTTAGCTGTTATAAAAGTTTGTTTTTTTAGTGCTGTAAATGCATTTTCAGCTCGCGCTGTACACATTTGCTATGTGAGGCATTATCTCATAAGGGAAATACTGGACAATCAAATTAATGACTGCCCAGGCTTCAGGATGTCTTTTTACACTATATAAAGGTGGAAATTTACATTGGAAACGTTTGGTTTAGCTGTTATAAAAGTTTGGTTTTTTAGTGCTGAAAATGCATTTTCAGCTCGCACTGTACACATTTGCTATGTGAGGCATTATCTCATAAGGGAAATACTGGACAATCAAATTAATGACTTCCCAGGCTTCAGGATGCCTTTTTACACTCTATAAATGTGGAAATTTACATTGGAAACGTTTGGTTTAGCTGTTAATGAAGTTTCGTTTTTTTAGTGCTGAAAATTCATTGTCTGCTGGCGCTGTACACTTTTTCTAAGTGTTGCAATATCTCATGAAGGAAATACTGGACAATCAAATTAATGACTTTCCAGGCTTCAGGATGCCTTTCTACACTATATAAAGGTGGAAATTTACATTGGAAACGTTTGGTTTAGCTGTTATAAAAGTTTGGTTTTTTAGTGCTGTAAATGCATTTTCAGCTCGCGCTGTACACATTTGCTATGAGAGGCATTATCTCATAAGGGAAATATTGGACAATCAAATTAATGACTGCCCAGGCTTCAGGATGTCTTTTTACACTATATAAAGGTGGAAATTTACATTGGAAACGTTTAGTTTAGCTGTTAATGAAGTTTCGTTTTTTTAGTGCTGGAAATTCATTGTCTGCTGGCGCTGTACACTTTTTCTAAGTGTTGCAATATCTCATGAAGGAAATACTGGACAATCAAATTAAAGACTTTCCAGGCTTCAGGATGCCTTTTTACACTATATAAAGGTGGAAATTTACATTGGAAACGTTTGGTTTAGCTGTTATAAAAGTTTGGTTTTTTAGTGCTGTAAATGCATTTTCAGCTCGCGCTGTACACATTTGCTATGAGAGGCATTATCTCATAAGGGAAATATTGGACAATCAAATTAATGACTGCCCAGGCTTCAGGATGTCTTTTTACACTATATAAAGGTGGAAATTTACATTGGAAACATTTAGTTTAGCTGTTAATGAAGTTTCGTTTTTTTAGTGCTGAAAATTCATTGTCTGCTGGCGCTGTACACTTTTTCTAAGTGTTGCAATATCTCATGAAGGAAATACTGGACAATCAAATTAATGACTTTCCAGGCTTCAGGATGCCTTTCTACACTATATAAAGGTGGAAATTTACATTGGAAACGTTTGGTTTAGCTGTTATAAAAGTTTGTTTTTTTAGTGCTGTAAATGCATTTTCAGCTCGCGCTGTACACATTTGCTATGAGAGGCATTATCTCATAAGGGAAATATTGGACAATCAAATTAATGACTGCCCAGGCTTCAGGGTGTCTTTTTACACTATATAAAGGTGGAAATTTACATTGGAAACGTTTGGTTTAGCTGTTATAAAAGTTTGGTTTTTTAGTGCTGTAAATGCATTTTCAGCTCGCGCTGTACACATTTGCTATGAGAGGCATTATCTCATAAGGGAAATATTGGACAATCAAATTAATGGCTGCCCGGGCTTCAGGATGTCTTTTTACACTATATAAAGGTGGAAATTTACATTGGAAACGTTTAGTTTAGCTGTTAATGAAGTTTCGTTTTTTTAGTGCTGAAAATTCATTGTCTGCTGGCGCTGTACACTTTTTCTAAATGTTGCAATATCTCATGAAGGAAATACTGGACAATCAAATTAATGACTTTCCAGGCTTCAGGATGCCTTTCTACACTATATAAAGGTGGAAATTTACATTGGAAACGTTTGGTTTAGCTGTTATAAAAGTTTGGTTTTTTAGTGCTGTAAATGCATTTTCAGCTCGCGCTGTACACATTTGCTATGAGAGGCATTATCTCATAAGGGAAATATTGGACAATCAAATTAATGACTGCCCAGGCTTCAGGATGTCTTTTTACACTATATAAAGGAGGAAATTTACATTGGAAACGTTTGGTTTAGGTGTTATAAAAGTTTGGTTTTTTAGTGCTGAAAATGCATTTTCAGCTCGCGCTGTACACATTTGCAATGAGAGGCATTATCTCATAAGGGAAATACTGGACAATCAAATTAATGACTTCCCAGGCTTCAGGATGCCTTTTTACACTCTATAAATGTGGAAATTTACATTGGAAACGTTTGGTTTAGCTGTTAATGAAGTTTCGTTTTTTTTAGTGCTGAAAATTCATTGTCTGCTGGCGCTGTACACTTTTTCTAAGTGTTGCAATATCTCATGAAGGAAATACTGGACAATCAAATTAATGACTTTCCAGGCTTCAGGATGCCTTTCTACACTATATAAAGGTGGAAATTTACATTGGAAACGTTTGGTTTAGCTGTTATAAAAGTTTGGTTTTTTAGTGCTGTAAATGCATTTTCAGCTCGCGCTGTACACATTTGCTATGAGAGGCATTATCTCATAAGGGAAATATTGGACAATCAAATTAATGACTGCCCAGGCTTCAGGATGTCTTTTTACACTATATAAAGGTGGAAATTTACATTGGAAACGTTTGGTTTAGCTGTTATAAAAGTTTGTTTTTTTAGTGCTGTAAATGCATTTTCAGCTCGCACTGTACACATTTGCTATGAGAGGCATTATCTCATAAGGGAAATATTGGACAATCAAATTAATGACTGCCCAGGCTTCAGGATGTCCTTTTACACTATATAAAGGTGGAAATTTACATTGGAAACGTTTACTTTAGCTGTTAATGAAGTTTCGTTTATTTAGTGCTGAAAATTCATTGTCTGCTGGCGCTGTACACTTTTTCTAAGTGTTGCAATATCTCATGAAGGAAATACTGGACAATCAAATTAATGACTTTCCAGGCTTCAGGATGCCTTTCTACACTATATAAAGGTGGAAATTTACATTGGAAACGTTTGGTTTAGCTGTTATAAAAGTTTGTTTTTTTAGTGCTGTAAATGCATTTTCAGCTCGCACTGTACACATTTGCTATGTGAGGCATTATCTCATAAGGGAAATACTGGACAATCAAATTAATGACTTCCCAGGCTTCAGGATGCCTTTTTACACTCTATAAATGTGGAAATTTACATTGGAAACGTTTGGTTTAGCTGTTAATGAAGTTTCGTTTTTTTTAGTGCTGAAAATTCATTGTCTGCTGGCGCTGTACACTTTTTCTAAGTGTTGCAATATCTCATGAAGGAAATACTGGACAATCAAATTAATGACTTTCCAGGCTTCAGGATGCCTTTCTACACTATATAAAGGTGGAAATTTACATTGGAAACGTTTGGTTTAGCTGTTATAAAAGTTTGTTTTTTTAGTGCTGTAAATGCATTTTCAGCTCGCGCTGTACACATTTGCTATGAGAGGCATTATCTCATAAGGGAAATATTGGACAATCAAATTAATGACTGCCCAGGCTTCAGGATGTCTTTTTACACTATATAAAGGTGGAAATTTACATTGGAAACGTTTGGTTTAGCTGTTATAAAAGTTTGTTTTTTTAGTGCTGTAAATGCATTTTCAGCTCGCACTGTACACATTTGCTATGAGAGGCATTATCTCATAAGGGAAATATTGGACAATCAAATTAATGACTGCCCAGGCTTCAGGATGTCTTTTTACACTATATAAAGGTGGAAATTTACATTGGAAACGTTTGGTTTAGGTGTTATATAAGTTTGTTTTTTTAGTGCTGAAAATGCATTTTCAGCTCGCACTGTACACATTTGCTATGTGAGGCATTATCTCATAAGGGAAATACTGGACAATCAAATTAATGACTTCCCAGGCTTCAGGATGCCTTTTTACACTATATAAAGGTGGAAATTTACATTGGAAACGTTTGGTTTAGCTGTTATAAAAGTTTGGTTTTTTTAGTGCTGAAAATTCATTGTCTGCTGGCGCTGTACACTTTTTCTAAGTGTTGCAATATCTCATGAAGGAAATACTGGACAATCAAATTAATGACTTTCCAGGCTCCAGGATGCCTTTCTACACTATATAAAGGTGGAAATTTACATTGGAAACGTTTGGTTTAGCTGTTATAAAAGTTTGGTTTTTTAGTGCTGTAAATGCATTTTCAGCTCGCGCTGTACACATTTGCTATGAGAGGCATTATCTCATAAGGGAAATATTGGACAATCATATTAATGACTGCCCAGGCTTCAGGATGTCTTTTTACACTATATAAAGGTGGAAATTTACATTGGAAACGTTTAGTTTAGCTGTTAATGAAGTATCGTTTTTTTAGTGCTGAAAATTCATTGTCTACTGGCGCTGTACACTTTTTCTAAGTGTTGCAATATCTCATGAAGGAAATACTGGACAATCAAATTAATGACTTTCCAGGCTTCAGGATGCCTTTCTACACTATATAAAGGTGGAAATTTACATTGGAAACGTTTGGTTTAGCTGTTATAAAAGTTTGGTTTTTTAGTGCTGTAAATGCATTTTCAGCTCGCGCTGTACACATTTGCTATGAGAGGCATTATCTCATAAGGGAAATATTGGACAATCAAATTAATGACTGCCCAGGCTTCAGGATGTCTTTTTACACTATATAAAGGTGGAAATTTACATTGGAAACGTTTGGTTTAGCTGTTATAAAAGTTTGGTTTTTTAGTGCTGAAAATGCATTTTCAGCTCGCACTGTACACATTTGCTATGTGAGGCATTATCTCATAAGGGAAATACTGGACAATCAAATTAATGACTTCCCAGCCTTCAGGATGCATTTTTACACTCTATAAATGTGGAAATTTACATTGGAAACGTTTGGTTTAGCTGTTATAAAAGTTTGTTTTTTTAGTGCTGTAAATGCATTTTCAGCTCGCGCTGTACACATTTGCTATGTGAGGCATTATCTCATAAGGGAAATACTGGACAATCAAATTAATGACTGCCCAGGCTTCAGGATGTCTTTTTACACTATATAAAGGTGGAAATTTACATTGGAAACGTTTGGTTTAGCTGTTATAAAAGTTTGGTTTTTTAGTGCTGAAAATGCATTTTCAGCTCGCACTGTACACATTTGCTATGTGAGGCATTATCTCATAAGGGAAATACTGGACAATCAAATTAATGACTTCCCAGGCTTCAGGATGCCTTTTTACACTCTATAAATGTGGAAATTTACATTGGAAACGTTTGGTTTAGCTGTTAATGAAGTTTCGTTTTTTTAGTGCTGAAAATTCATTGTCTGCTGGCGCTGTACACTTTTTCTAAGTGTTGCAATATCTCATGAAGGAAATACTGGACAATCAAATTAATGACTTTCCAGGCTTCATGATGCCTTTCTACACTATATAAAGGTGGAAATTTACATTGGAAACGTTTGGTTTAGCTGTTATAAAAGTTTGTTTTTTTAGTGCTGTAAATGCATTTTCAGCTCGCGCTGTACACATTTGCTATGAGAGGCATTATCTCATAAGGGAAATATTGGACAATCAAATTAATGACTGCCCAGGCTTCAGGATGTCTTTTTACACTATATAAAGGTGGAAATTTACATTGGAAACGTTTAGTTTAGCTGTTAATGAAGTTTCGTTTTTTTAGTGCTGGAAATTCATTGTCTGCTGGCGCTGTACACTTTTTCTAAGTGTTGCAATATCTCATGAAGGAAATACTGGACAATCAAATTAATGACTTTCCAGGCTTCAGGATGCCTTTCTACACTATATAAAGGTGGAAATTTACATTGGAAACGTTTGGTTTAGCTGTTATAAAAGTTTGGTTTTT
The DNA here is from genome assembly GCF_059441095.1 of Idiotropiscis lumnitzeri. NCBI lineage: Eukaryota > Metazoa > Chordata > Actinopteri > Syngnathiformes > Syngnathidae > Idiotropiscis > Idiotropiscis lumnitzeri. The sequence goes on along the minus strand of NW_028283604.1, from coordinate 614,736 downwards.
TAGTGCTGTAAATGCATTTTCAGCTCGCGCTGTACACATTTGCTATGAGAGGCATTATCTCATAAGGGAAATATTGGACAATCAAATTAATGACTGCCCAGGCTTCAGGATGTCTTTTTACACTATATAAAGGTGGAAATTTACATTGGAAACGTTTAGTTTAGCTGTTAATGAAGTTTCGGTTTTTTAGTGCTGAAAATTCATTGTCTGCTGGCGCTGTACACTTTTTCTAAGTGTTGCAATATCTCATGAAGGAAATACTGGACAATCAAATTAATCACTTTCCAGGCTTCAGGATGCCTTTCTACACTATATAAAGGTGGAAATTTACATTGGAAACGTTTGGTTTAGCTGTTATAAAAGTTTGGTTTTTTAGTGCTGTAAATGCATTTTCAGCTCGCGCTGTACACATTTGCTATGTGAGGCATTATATCATAAGGGAAATACTGGACAATCAAATTAATGACTTCCCAGGCTTCAGGATGCCTTTTTACACTCTATAAATGTGGAAATTTACATTGGAAACGTTTGGTTTAGCTGTTAATGAAGTTTCGTTTTTTTAGTGCTGAAAAAACATTGTCTGCTGGCGCTGTACACTTTTTCTAAGTGTTGCAATATCTCATGAAGGAAATACTGGACAATCAAATTAATGACTTTCCAGGCTTCAGGATGCCTTTCTACACTATATAAAGGTAGAAATTTACATTGGAAACGTTTGGTTTAGCTGTTATAAAAGTTTGGTTTTTTAGTGCTGTAAATGCATTTTCAGCTCGCGCTGTACACATTTGCTATGAGAGGCATTATCTCATAAGGGAAATATTGGACAATCAAATTAATGACTGCCCAGGCTTCAGGATGTCTTTTTACACTCTATAAAGGTGGAAATTTACATTGGAAACGTTTGGTTTAGCTGTTATAAAAGTTTGGTTTTTTAGTGCTGTAAATGCATTTTCAGCTCGCGCTGTACACATTTGCTATGAGAGGCATTATCTCATAAGGGAAATATTGGACAATCAAATTAATGGCTGCCCAGGCTTCAGGATGTCTTTTTACACTATATAAAGGTGGAAATTTACATTGGAAACGTTTAGTTTAGCTGTTAATGAAGTTTCGGTTTTTTAGTGCTGAAAATTCATTGTCTGCTGGCGCTGTACACTTTTTCTAAGTGTTGCAATATCTCATGAAGGAAATACTGGACAATCAAATTAAAGACTTTCCAGGCTTCAGGATGCCTTTTTACACTATATAAAGGTGGAAATTTACATTGGAAACGTTTGGTTTAGCTGTTATAAAAGTTTGGTTTTTTAGTGCTGTAAATGCATTTTCAGCTCGCGCTGTACACATTTGCTATGAGAGGCATTATCTCATAAGGGAAATATTGGACAATCAAATTAATGACTGCCCAGGCTTCAGGATGTCTTTTTACACTATATAAAGGTGGAAATTTACATTGGAAACATTTAGTTTAGCTGTTAATGAAGTTTCGTTTTTTTAGTGCTGAAAATTCATTGTCTGCTGGCGCTGTACACTTTTTCTAAGTGTTGCAATATCTCATGAAGGAAATACTGAACAATCAAATTAATGACTTTCCAGGCTTCAGGATGCCTTTCTACACTATATAAAGGTGGAAATTTACATTGGAAACGTTTGGTTTAGCTGTTATAAAAGTTTGGTTTTTTAGTGCTGTAAATGCATTTTCAGCTCGCGCTGTACACATTTGCTATGAGAGGCATTATCTCATAAGGGAAATATTGGACAATCAAATTAATGACTGCCCAGGCTTCAGGATGTCTTTTTACACTATATAAAGGTGGAAATTTACATTGGAAACGTTTGGTTTAGCTGTTATAAAAGTTTGGTTTTTTAGTGCTGTAAATGCATTTTCAGCTCGCGCTGTACACATTTGCTATGAGAGGCATTATCTCATAAGGGAAATATTGGACAATCAAATTAATGGCTGCCCGGGCTTCAGGATGTCTTTTTACACTATATAAAGGTGGAAATTTACATTGGAAACGTTTAGTTTAGCTGTTAATGAAGTTTCGTTTATTTAGTGCTGAAAATTCATTGTCTGCTGGCGCTGTACACTTTTTCTAAATGTTGCAATATCTCATGAAGGAAATACTGGACAATCAAATTAATGACTTTCCAGGCTTCAGGATGCCTTTCTACACTATATAAAGGTGGAAATTTACATTGGAAACGTTTGGTTTAGCTGTTATAAAAGTTTGGTTTTTTAGTGCTGTAAATGCATTTTCAGCTCGCGCTGTACACATTTGCTATGAGAGGCATTATCTCATAAGGGAAATATTGGACAATCAAATTAATGACTGCCCAGGCTTCAGGATGTCTTTTTACACTATATAAAGGTGGAAATTTACATTGGAAACGTTTGGTTTAGCTGTTATAAAAGTTTGTTTTTTTAGTGCTGTAAATGCATTTTCAGCTCGCACTGTACACATTTGCTATGAGAGGCATTATCTCATAAGGGAAATATTGGACAATCAAATTAATGACTGCCCAGGCTTCAGGATGTCTTTTTACACTATATAAAGGTGGAAATTTACATTGGAAACGTTTACTTTAGCTGTTAATGAAGTTTCGTTTATTTAGTGCTGAAAATTCATTGTCTGCTGGCGCTGTACACTTTTTCTAAGTGTTGCAATATCTCATGAAGGAAATACTGGACAATCAAATTAATGACTTTCCAGGCTTCAGGATGCCTTTCTACACTATATAAAGGTGGAAATTTACATTGGAAACGTTTGGTTTAGCTGTTATAAAAGTTTGTTTTTTTAGTGCTGTAAATGCATTTTCAGCTCGCACTGTACACATTTGCTATGTGAGGCATTATCTCATAAGGGAAATACTGGACAATCAAATTAATGACTTCCCAGGCTTCAGGATGCCTTTTTACACTCTATAAATGTGGAAATTTACATTGGAAACGTTTGGTTTAGCTGTTAATGAAGTTTCGTTTTTTTAGTGCTGAAAATTCATTGTCTGCTGGCGCTGTACACTTTTTCTAAGTGTTGCAATATCTCATGAAGGAAATACTGGACAATCAAATTAATGACTTTCCAGGCTTCAGGATGCCTTTCTACACTATATAAAGGTGGAAATTTATATTGGAAACGTTTGGTTTAGCTGTTATAAAAGTTTGGTTTTTTAGTGCTGTAAATGCATTTTCAGCTCGCGCTGTACACATTTGCTATGAGAGGCATTATCTCATAAGGGAAATATTGGACAATCAAATTAATGACTGCCCAGGCTTCAGGATGTCTTTTTACACTATATAAAGGTGGAAATTTACATTGGAAACGTTTGGTTTAGCTGTTATAAAAGTTTGTTTTTTTAGTGCTGTAAATGCATTTTCAGCTCGCACTGTACACATTTGCTATGAGAGGCATTATCTCATAAGGGAAATATTGGACAATCAAATTAATGACTGCCCAGGCTTCAGGATGTCTTTTTACACTATATAAAGGTGGAAATTTACATTGGAAACGTTTACTTTAGCTGTTAATGAAGTTTCGTTTATTTAGTGCTGAAAATTCATTGTCTGCTGGCGCTGTACACTTTTTCTAAGTGTTGCAATATCTCATGAAGGAAATACTGGACAATCAAATTAATGACTTTCCAGGCTTCAGGATGCCTTTCTACACTATATAAAGGTGGAAATTTACATTGGAAACGTTTGGTTTAGCTGTTATAAAAGTTTGTTTTTTTAGTGCTGTAAATGCATTTTCAGCTCGCACTGTACACATTTGCTATGTGAGGCATTATCTCATAAGGGAAATACTGGACAATCAAATTAATGACTTCCCAGGCTTCAGGATGCCTTTTTACACTCTATAAATGTGGAAATTTACATTGGAAACGTTTGGTTTAGCTGTTAATGAAGTTTCGTTTTTTTAGTGCTGAAAATTCATTGTCTGCTGGCGCTGTACACTTTTTCTAAGTGTTGCAATATCTCATGAAGGAAATACTGGACAATCAAATTAATGACTTTCCAGGCTTCAGGATGCCTTTCTACACTATATAAAGGTGGAAATTTACATTGGAAACGTTTGGTTTAGCTGTTATAAAAGTTTGGTTTTTTAGTGCTGTAAATGCATTTTCAGCTCGCGCTGTACACATTTGCTATGAGAGGCATTATCTCATAAGGGGAATATTGGACAATCAAATTAATGACTGCCCAGGCTTCAGGATGTCTTTTTACACTATATAAAGGTGGAAATTTACATTGGAAACGTTTGGTTTAGCTGTTATAAAAGTTTGTTTTTTTAGTGCTGTAAATGCATTTTCAGCTCGCACTGTACACATTTGCTATGAGAGGCATTATCTCATAAGGGAAATATTGGACAATCAAATTAATGACTGCCCAGGCTTCAGGATGTCTTTTTACACTATATAAGGGTGGAAATTTACATTGGAAACGTTTAGTTTAGCTGTTAATGAAGTTTCGTTTTTTTAGTGCTGAAAATTCATTGTCTGCTGGCGCTGTACACATTTGCTATGTGAGGCATTATCTCATAAGGGAAATACTGGACAATCAAATTAATGACTGCCCAGGCTTCAGGATGTCTTTTTACACTATATAAAGGTGGAAATTTACATTGGAAACGTTTGGTTTAGCTGTTATAAAAGTTTGGTTTTTTAGTGCTGAAAATGCATTTTCAGCTCGCACTGTACACATTTGCTATGTGAGGCATTATCTCATAAGGGAAATACTGGACAATCAAATTAATGACTGCCCAGGCTTCAGGATGCCTTTTTACACTCTATAAATGTGGAAATTTACATTGGAAACGTTTGGTTTAGCTGTTAATGAAGTTTCGTTTTTTTAGTGCTGAAAATTCATTGTCTGCTGGCGCTGTACACTTTTTCTAAGTGTTGCAATATCTCATGAAGGAAATACTGGACAATCAAATTAATGACTTTCCAGGCTTCAGGATGCCTTTCTACACTATATAAAGGTGGAAATTTACAATTGAAACGTTTGGTTTAGCTGTTATAAAAGTTTGGTTTTTTAGTGCTGTAAATGCATTTTCAGCTCGCGCTGTACACATTTGCTATGAGAGGCATTATCTCATAAGGGAAATATTGGACAATCAAATTAATGACTGCCCAGGCTTCAGGATGTCTTTTTACACTATATAAAGGTGGAAATTTACATTGGAAACGTTTGGTTTAGCTGTTATAAAAGTTTGGTTTTTTAGTGCTGAAAATGCATTTTCAGCTCGCACTGTACACATTTGCTATGTGAGGCATTATCTCATAAGGGAAATACTGGACAATCAAATTAATGACTTCCCAGGCTTCAGGATGCCTTTTTACACTCTATAAATGTGGAAATTTACATTGGAAACGTTTGGTTTAGCTGTTAATGAAGTTTCGTTTTTTTAGTGCTGAAAATTCATTGTCTGCTGGCGCTGTACACTTTTTCTAAGTGTTGCAATATCTCATGAAGGAAATACTGGACAATCAAATTAATGACTTTCCAGGCTTCAGGATGCCTTTCTACACTATATAAAGGTGGAAATTTACATTGGAAACGTTTGGTTTAGCTGTTAATGAAGTTTCGTTTTTTTTAGTGCTGAAAATTCATTGTCTGCTGGCGCTGTACACTTTTTCTAAGTGTTGCAATATCTCATGAAGGAAATACTGGACAATCAAATTAATGACTTTCCAGGCTTCAGGATGCCTTTCTACACTATATAAAGGTGGAAATTTACATTGGAAACGTTTGGTTTAGCTGTTATAAAAGTTTGGTTTTTTAGTGCTGTAAATGCATTTTCAGCTCGCGCTGTACACATTTGCTATGAGAGGCATTATCTCATAAGGGAAATATTGGACAATCAAATTAATGACTGCCCAGGCTTCAGGATGTCTTTTTACACTATATAAAGGTGGACATTTACATTGGAAACGTTTAGTTCAGCTGTTAATGAAGTTTCGTTTTTTTAGTGCTGAAAATTCATCGTCTGCTGGCGCTGTACACTTTTTCTAAGTGTTGCAATATCTCATGAAGGAAATACTGGACAATCAAATTAATGACTTTCCAGGCTTCAGGATGCCTTTCTACACTATATAAAGGTGGAAATTTACATTGGAAACGTTTGGTTTAGCTGTTATAAAAGTTTGGGTTTTTAGTGCTGTAAATGCATTTTCAGCTCGCGCTGTACACATTTGCTATGAGAGGCATTATCTCATAAGGGAAATATTGGACAATCAAATTAATGACTGCCCAGGCTTCAGGATGTCTTTTTACACTATATAAAGGTTGAAATTTACATTGGAAACGTTTGGTTTAGCTGTTATAAAAGTTTGGTTTTTTAGTGCTGTAAATGCATTTTCAGCTCGCGCTGTACACATTTGCTATGAGAGGCATTATCTCATAAGGGAAATATTGGACAATCAAATTAATGACTGCCCAGGCTTCAGGATGTCTTTTTACACTATATAAAGGTGGAAATTTACATTGGAAACGTTTAGTTTAGCTGTTAATGAAGTTTCGTTTTTTTAGTGCTGGAAATTCATTGTCTGCTGGCGCTGTACACTTTTTCTAAGTGTTGCAATATCTCATGAAGGAAATACTGGACAATCAAATTAAAGACTTTCCAGGCTTCAGGATGCCTTTTTACACTATATAAAGGTGGAAATTTACATTGGAAACGTTTGGTTTAGCTGTTATAAAAGTTTGGTTTTTTAGTGCTGTAAATGCATTTTCAGCTCGCGCTGTACACATTTGCTATGAGAGGCATTATCTCATAAGGGAAATATTGGACAATCAAATTAATGACTGCCCAGGCTTCAGGATGTCTTTTTACACTATATAAAGGTGGAAATTTACATTGGAAACATTTAGTTTAGCTGTTAATGAAGTTTCGTTTTTTTAGTGCTGAAAATTCATTGTCTGCTGGCGCTGTACACTTTTTCTAAGTGTTGCAATATCTCATGAAGGAAATACTGGACAATCAAATTAATGACTTTCCAGGCTTCAGGATGCCTTTCTACACTATATAAAGGTGGAAATTTACATTGGAAACGTTTGGTTTAGCTGTTATAAAAGTTTGTTTTTTTAGTGCTGTAAATGCATTTTCAGCTCGCGCTGTACACATTTGCTATGAGAGGCATTATCTCATAAGGGAAATATTGGACAATCAAATTAATGACTGCCCAGGCTTCAGGATGTCTTTTTACACTATATAAAGGTGGAAATTTACATTGGAAACGTTTGGTTTAGCTGTTAATGAAGTTTCGTTTTTTAGTGCTGAAAATTCATTTTCAGCTCGCACTGTACACATTTGCTATGTGAGGCATTATCTCATAAGGGAAATACTGGACAATCAAATTAATGACTTCCCAGGCTTCAGGATGCATTTTTACACTCTATAAATGTGGAAATTTACATTGGAAACGTTTGGTTTAGCTGTTATAAAAGTTTGTTTTTTTAGTGCTGTAAATGCATTTTCAGCTCGCGCTGTACACATTTGCTATGTGAGGCATTATCTCATAAGGGAAATACTGGACAATCAAATTAATGACTGCCCAGGCTTCAGGATGTCTTTTTACACTATATAAAGGTGGAAATTTACATTGGAAACGTTTGGTTTAGCTGTTATAAAAGTTTGGTTTTTTAGTGCTGAAAATGCATTTTCAGCTCGCACTGTACACATTTGCTATGTGAGGCATTATCTCATAAGGGAAATACTGGACAATCAAATTAATGACTTCCCAGGCTTCAGGATGCCTTTTTACACTCTATAAATGTGGAAATTTACATTGGAAACGTTTGGTTTAGCTGTTAATGAAGTTTCGTTTTTTTAGTGCTGAAAATTCATTGTCTGCTGGCGCTGTACACTTTTTCTAAGTGTTGCAATATCTCATGAAGGAAATACTGGACAATCAAATTAATGACTTTCCAGGCTTCAGGATGCCTTTCTACACTATATAAAGGTGGAAATTTACATTGGAAACGTTTGGTTTAGCTGTTATAAAAGTTTGGTTTTTTAGTGCTGTAAATGCATTTTCAGCTCGCGCTGTACACATTTGCTATGAGAGGCATTATCTCATAAGGGAAATATTGGACAATCAAATTAATGACTGCCCAGGCTTCAGGATGTCTTTTTACACTATATAAAGGTGGAAATTTACATTGGAAACGTTTAGTTTAGCTGTTAATGAAGTTTCGTTTTTTTAGTGCTGGAAATTCATTGTCTGCTGGCGCTGTACACTTTTTCTAAGTGTTGCAATATCTCATGAAGGAAATACTGGACAATCAAATTAAAGACTTTCCAGGCTTCAGGATGCCTTTTTACACTATATAAAGGTGGAAATTTACATTGGAAACGTTTGGTTTAGCTGTTATAAAAGTTTGGTTTTTTAGTGCTGTAAATGCATTTTCAGCTCGCGCTGTACACATTTGCTATGAGAGGCATTATCTCATAAGGGAAATATTGGACAATCAAATTAATGACTGCCCAGGCTTCAGGATGTCTTTTTACACTATATAAAGGTGGAAATTTACATTGGAAACATTTAGTTTAGCTGTTAATGAAGTTTCGTTTTTTTAGTGCTGAAAATTCATTGTCTGCTGGCGCTGTACACTTTTTCTAAGTGTTGCAATATCTCATGAAGGAAATACTGGACAATCAAATTAATGACTTTCCAGGCTTCAGGATGCCTTTCTACACTATATAAAGGTGGAAATTTACATTGGAAACGTTTGGTTTAGCTGTTATAAAAGTTTGTTTTTTTAGTGCTGTAAATGCATTTTCAGCTCGCGCTGTACACATTTGCTATGAGAGGCATTATCTCATAAGGGAAATATTGGACAATCAAATTAATGACTGCCCAGGCTTCAGGATGTCTTTTTACACTATATAAAGGTGGAAATTTACATTGGAAACGTTTGGTTTAGCTGTTATAAAAGTTTGGTTTTTTAGTGCTGTAAATGCATTTTCAGCTCGCGCTGTACACATTTGCTATGAGAGGCATTATCTCATAAGGGAAATATTGGACAATCAAATTAATGGCTGCCCGGGCTTCAGGATGTCTTTTTACACTATATAAAGGTGGAAATTTACATTGGAAACGTTTAGTTTAGCTGTTAATGAAGTTTCGTTTTTTTAGTGCTGAAAATTCATTGTCTGCTGGCGCTGTACACTTTTTCTAAATGTTGAAATATCTCATGAAGGAAATACTGGACAATCAAATTAATGACTTTCCAGGCTTCAGGATGCCTTTCTACACTATATAAAGGTGGAAATTTACATTGGAAACGTTTGGTTTAGCTGTTATAAAAGTTTGGTTTTTTAGTGCTGTAAATGCATTTTCAGCTCGCGCTGTACACATTTGCTATGAGAGGCATTATCTCATAAGGGAAATATTGGACAATCAAATTAATGACTGCCCAGGCTTCAGGATGTCTTTTTACACTATATAAAGGAGGAAATTTACATTGGAAACGTTTGGTTTAGGTGTTATAAAAGTTTGGTTTTTTAGTGCTGAAAATGCATTTTCAGCTCGCGCTGTACACATTTGCAATGAGAGGCATTATCTCATAAGGGAAATACTGGACAATCAAATTAATGACTTCCCAGGCTTCAGGATGCCTTTTTACACTCTATAAATGTGGAAATTTACATTGGAAACGTTTGGTTTAGCTGTTAATGAAGTTTCGTTTTTTTTAGTGCTGAAAATTCATTGTCTGCTGGCGCTGTACACTTTTTCTCAGTGTTGCAATATCTCATGAAGGAAATACTGGACAATCAAATTAATGACTTTCCAGGCTTCAGGATGCCTTTCTACACTATATAAAGGTGGAAATTTACATTGGAAACGTTTGGTTTAGCTGTTATAAAAGTTTGTTTTTTTAGTGCTGTAAATGCATTTTCAGCTCGCGCTGTACACATTTGCTATGAGAGGCATTATCTCATAAGGGAAATATTGGACAATCAAATTAATGACTGCCCAGGCTTCAGGATGTCTTTTTACACTATATAAAGGTGGAAATTTACATTGGAAACGTTTGGTTTAGCTGTTATAAAAGTTTGTTTTTTTAGTGCTGTAAATGCATTTTCAGCTCGCACTGTACACATTTGCTATGAGAGGCATTATCTCATAAGGGAAATATTGGACAATCAAATTAATGACTGCCCAGGCTTCAGGATGTCTTTTTACACTATATAAAGGTGGAAATTTACATTGGAAACGTTTACTTTAGCTGTTAATGAAGTTTCGTTTATTTAGTGCTGAAAATTCATTGTCTGCTGGCGCTGTTCACTTTTTCTAAGTGTTGCAATATCTCATGAAGGAAATACTGGACAATCAAATTAATGACTTTCCAGGCTTCAGGATGCCTTTCTACACTATATAAAGGTGGAAATTTACATTGGAAACGTTTGGTTTAGCTGTTATAAAAGTTTGTTTTTTTAGTGCTGTAAATGCATTTTCAGCTCGCACTGTACACATTTGCTATGTGAGGCATTATCTCATAAGGGAAATATTGGACAATCAAATTAATGACTGCCCAGGCTTCAGGATGTCTTTTTACACTATATAAAGGTGGAAATTTACATTGGAAACGTTTGGTTTAGCTGTTATAAAAGTTTGGTTTTTTAGTGCTGTAAATGCATTTTCAGCTCGCGCTGTACACATTTGCTATGAGAGGCATTATCTCATAAGGGAAATATTGGACAATCAAATTAATGGCTGCCCGGGCTTCAGGATGTCTTTTTACACTATATAAAGGTGGAAATTTACATTGGAAACGTTTAGTTTAGCTGTTAATGAAGTTTCGTTTTTTTAGTGCTGAAAATTCATTGTCTGCTGGCGCTGTACACTTTTTCTAAATGTTGCAATATCTCATGAAGGAAATACTGGACAATCAAATTAATGACTTTCCAGGCTTCAGGATGCCTTTCTACACTATATAAAGGTGGAAATTTACATTGGAAACGTTTGGTTTAGCTGTTATAAAAGTTTGGTTTTTTAGTGCTGTAAATGCATTTTCAGCTCTCATTTGCTATGAGAGGCATTATCTCATAAGGGAAATATTGGACAATCAAATTAATGACTGCCCAGGCTTCAGGATGTCTTTTTACACTATATAAAGGAGGAAATTTACATTGGAAACGTTTGGTTTAGGTGTTATAAAAGTTTGGTTTTTTAGTGCTGAAAATGCATTTTCAGCTCGCGCTGTACACATTTGCAATGAGAGGCATTATCTCATAAGGGAAATACTGGACAATCAAATTAATGACTTCCCAGGCTTCAGGATGCCTTTTTACACTCTATAAATGTGGAAATTTACATTGGAAACGTTTGGTTTAGCTGTTAATGAAGTTTCGTTTTTTTTAGTGCTGAAAATTCATTGTCTGCTGGCGCTGTACACTTTTTCTCAGTGTTGCAATATCTCATGAAGGAAATACTGGACAATCAAATTAATGACTTTCCAGGCTTCAGGATGCCTTTCTACACTATATAAAGGTGGAAATTTACATTGGAAACGTTTGGTTTAGCTGTTATAAAAGTTTGTTTTTTTAGTGCTGTAAATGCATTTTCAGCTCGCGCTGTACACATTTGCTATGAGAGGCATTATCTCATAAGGGAAATATTGGACAATCAAATTAATGACTGCCCAGGCTTCAGGATGTCTTTTTACACTATATAAAGGTGGAAATTTACATTGGAAACGTTTGGTTTAGCTGTTATAAAAGTTTGTTTTTTTAGTGCTGTAAATGCATTTTCAGCTCGCACTGTACACATTTGCTATGAGAGGCATTATCTCATAAGGGAAATATTGGACAATCAAATTAATGACTGCCCAGGCTTCAGGATGTCTTTTTACACTATATAAAGGTGGAAATTTACATTGGAAACGTTTACTTTAGCTGTTAATGAAGTTTCGTTTATTTAGTGCTGAAAATTCATTGTCTGCTGGCGCTGTACACTTTTTCTAAGTGTTGCAATATCTCATGAAGGAAATACTGGACAATCAAATTAATGACTTTCCAGGCTTCAGGATGCCTTTCTACACTATATAAAGGTGGAAATTTACATTGGAAACGTTTGGTTTAGCTGTTATAAAAGTTTGTTTTTTTAGTGCTGTAAATGCATTTTCAGCTCGCACTGTACACATTTGCTATGTGAGGCATGATCTCATAAGGGAAATACTGGACAATCAAATTAATGACTTCCCAGGCTTCAGGATGCCTTTTTACACTCTATAAATGTGGAAATTTACATTGGAAACGTTTGGTTTAGCTGTTAATGAAGTTTCGTTTTTTTTAGTGCTGAAAATTCATTGTCTGCTGGCGCTGTACACTTTTTCTAAGTGTTGCAATATCTCATGAAGGAAATACTGGACAATCAAATTAATGACTTTCCAGGCTTCAGGATGCCTTTCTACACTATATAAAGGTGGAAATCTACATTGGAAACGTTTGGTTTAGCTGTTATAAAAGTTTGGTTTTTTAGTGCTGTAAATGCATTTTCAGCTCGCGCTGTACACATTTGCTATGAGAGGCATTATCTCATAAGGGAAATATTGGACAATCAAATTAATGACTGCCCAGGCTTCAGGATGTCTTTTTACACTATATAAAGGTGGAAATTTACATTGGAAACGTTTGGTTTAGCTGTTATAAAAGTTAGTTTTTTTAGTGCTGTAAATGCATTTTCAGCTCGCACTGTACACATTTGCTATGAGAGGCATTATCTCATAAGGGAAATATTGGACAATCAAATTAATGACTGCCCAGGCTTCAGGATGTCTTTTTACACTATATAAAGGTGGAAATTTACATTGGAAACGTTTACTTTAGCTGTTAATGAAGTTTCGTTTATTTAGTGCTGAAAATTCATTGTCTGCTGGCGCTGTACACTTTTTCTAAGTGTTGCAATATCTCATGAAGGAAATACTGGACAATCAAATTAATGACTTTCCAGGCTTCAGGATGCCTTTCTACACTATATAAAGGTGGAAATTTACATTGGAAACGTTTGGTTTAGCTGTTATAAAAGTTTGTTTTTTTAGTGCTGTAAATGCATTTTCAGCTCGCACTGTACACATTTGCTATGTGAGGCATTATCTCATAAGGGAAATACTGGACAATCAAATTAATGACTTCCCAGGCTTCAGGATGCCTTTTTACACTCTATAAATGTGGAAATTTACATTGGAAACGTTTGGTTTAGCTGTTAATGAAGTTTCGTTTTTTTAGTGCTGAAAATTCATTGTCTGCTGGCGCTGTACACTTTTTCTAAGTGTTGCAATATCTCATGAAGGAAATACTGGACAATCAAATTAATGACTTTCCAGGCTTCAGGATGCCTTTCTACACTATATAAAGGTGGAAATTTACATTGGAAACGTTTGGTTTAGCTGTTATAAAAGTTTGGTTTTTTAGTGCTGTAAATGCATTTTCAGCTCGCGCTGTACACATTTGCTATGAGAGGCATTATCTCATAAGGGAAATATTGGACAATCAAATTAATGACTGCCCAGGCTTCAGGATGTCTTTTTACACTATATAAAGGTGGAAATTTACATTGGAAACGTTTGGTTTAGCTGTTATAAAAGTTTGTTTTTTTAGTGCTGTAAATGCATTTTCAGCTCGCACTGTACACATTTGCTATGAGAGGCATTATCTCATAAGGGAAATATTGGACAATCAAATTAATGACTGCCCAGGCTTCAGGATGTCTTTTTACACTATATAAAGGTGGAAATTTACATTGGAAACGTTTGGTTTAGCTGTTATAAAAGTTTGTTTTTTTAGTGCTGTAAATGCATTTTCAGCTCGCACTGTACACATTTGCTATGAGAGGCATTATCTCATAAGGGAAATATTGGACAATCAAATTAATGACTGCCCAGGCTTCAGGATGTCTTTTTACACTATATAAAGGTGGAAATTTACATTTGAAACGTTTGGTTTAGCTGTTATAAAAGTTTGGTTTTTTAGTGCTGAAAATGCATTTTCAGCTCGCGCTGTACACATTTGCTATGAGAGGCATTATCTCATAAGGGAAATATTGGACAATCAAATTAATGACTGCCCAGGCTTCAGGATGTCTTTTTACACTATATAAAGGTGGAAATTTACATTGGAAACGTTTGGTTTAGCTGTTATAAAAGTTTGGTTTTTTAGTGCTGTAAATGCATTTTCAGCTCGCGCTGTACACATTTGCTATGAGAGGCATTATCTCATAAGGGAAATATTGGACAATCAAATTAATGACTGCCCAGGCTTCAGGATGTCTTTTTACACTATATAAAGGTGGAAATTTACATTGGAAACGTTTGGTTTAGCTGTTATAAAAGTTTGGTTTTTTAGTGCTGTAAATGCATTTTCAGCTCGCGCTGTACACATTTGCTATGAGAGGCATTATCTCATAAGGGAAATATTGGACAATCAAATTAATGACTGCCCAGGCTTCAGGATGTCTTTTTACACTATATAAAGGTGGAAATTTACATTGGAAACGTTTGGTTTAGCTGTTATAAAAGTTTGTTTTTTTAGTGCTGTAAATGCATTTTCAGCTCGCACTGTACACATTTGCTATGAGAGGCATTATCTCATAAGGGAAATATTGGACAATCAAATTAATGACTGCCCAGGCTTCAGGATGTCTTTTTACACTATATAAAGGTGGAAATTTACATTGGAAACGTTTACTTTAGCTGTTAATGAAGTTTCGTTTATTTAGTGCTGAAAATTCATTGTCTGCTGGCGCTGTACACTTTTTCTAAGTGTTGCAATATCTCATGAAGGAAATACTGGACAATCAAATTAATGACTTTCCAGGCTTCAGGATGCCTTTCTACACTATATAAAGGTGGAAATTTACATTGGAAACGTTTGGTTTAGCTGTTATAAAAGTTTGTTTTTTTAGTGCTGTAAATGCATTTTCAGCTCGCACTGTACACATTTGCTATGTGAGGCATTATCTCATAAGGGAAATACTGGACAATCAAATTAATGACTTCCCAGGCTTCAGGATGCCTTTTTACACTCTATAAATGTGGAAATTTACATTGGAAACGTTTGGTTTAGCTGTTAATGAAGTTTCGTTTTTTTAGTGCTGAAAATTCATTGTCTGCTGGCGCTGTACACTTTTTCTAAGTGTTGCAATATCTCATGAAGGAAATACTGGACAATCAAATTAATGACTTTCCAGGCTTCAGGATGCCTTTCTACACTATATAAAGGTGGAAATTTACATTGGAAACGTTTGGTTTAGCTGTTATAAAAGTTTGGTTTTTTAGTGCTGTAAATGCATTTTCAGCTCGCGCTGTACACATTTGCTATGAGAGGCATTATCTCATAAGGGAAATATTGGACAATCAAATTAATGACTGCCCAGGCTTCAGGATGTCTTTTTACACTATATAAAGGTGGAAATTTACATTGGAAACGTTTGGTTTAGCTGTTATAAAAGTTTGTTTTTTTAGTGCTGTAAATGCATTTTCAGCTCGCACTGTACACATTTGCTATGAGAGGCATTATCTCATAAGGGAAATATTGGACAATCAAATTAATGACTGCCCAGGCTTCAGGATGTCTTTTTACACTATATAAAGGTGGAAATTTACATTGGAAACGTTTGGTTTAGCTGTTATAAAAGTTTGTTTTTTTAGTGCTGTAAATGCATTTTCAGCTCGCACTGTACACATTTGCTATGAGAGGCATTATCTCATAAGGGAAATATTGGACAATCAAATTAATGACTGCCCAGGCTTCAGGATGTCTTTTTACACTATATAAAGGTGGAAATTTACATTTGAAACGTTTGGTTTAGCTGTTATAAAAGTTTGGTTTTTTAGTGCTGAAAATGCATTTTCAGCTCGCGCTGTACACATTTGCTATGAGAGGCATTATCTCATAAGGGAAATATTGGACAATCAAATTAATGACTGCCCAGGCTTCAGGATGTCTTTTTACACTATATAAAGGTGGAAATTTACATTGGAAACGTTTGGTTTAGCTGTTATAAAAGTTTGGTTTTTTAGTGCTGTAAATGCATTTTCAGCTCGCGCTGTACACATTTGCTATGAGAGGCATTATCTCATAAGGGAAATATTGGACAATCAAATTAATGACTGCCCAGGCTTCAGGATGTCTTTTTACACTATATAAAGGTGGAAATTTACATTGGAAACGTTTGGTTTAGGTGTTATATAAGTTTGTTTTTTTAGTGCTGAAAATGCATTTTCAGCTCGCACTGTACACATTTGCTATGTGAGGCATTATCTCATAAGGGAAATACTGGACAATCAAATTAATGACTTCCCAGGCTTCAGGATGCCTTTTTACACTCTATAAATGTGGAAATTTACATTGGAAACGTTTGGTTTAGCTGTTAATGAAGTTTCGTTTTTTTTAGTGCTGAAAATTCATTGTCTGCTGGCGCTGTACACTTTTTCTAAGTGTTGCAATATCTCATGAAGGAAATACTGGACAATCAAATTAATGACTTTCCAGGCTTCAGGATGCCTTTCTACACTATATAAAGGTGGAAATCTACATTGGAAACGTTTGGTTTAGCTGTTATAAAAGTTTGGTTTTTTAGTGCTGTAAATGCATTTTCAGCTCGCGCTGTACACATTTGCTATGAGAGGCATTATCTCATAAGGGAAATATTGGACAATCAAATTAATGACTGCCCAGGCTTCAGGATGTCTTTTTACACTATATAAAGGTGGAAATTTACATTGGAAACGTTTGGTTTAGCTGTTATAAAAGTTAGTTTTTTTAGTGCTGTAAATGCATTTTCAGCTCGCACTGTACACATTTGCTATGAGAGGCATTATCTCATAAGGGAAATATTGGACAATCAAATTAATGACTGCCCAGGCTTCAGGATGTCTTTTTACACTATATAAAGGTGGAAATTTACATTGGAAACGTTTACTTTAGCTGTTAATGAAGTTTCGTTTATTTAGTGCTGAAAATTCATTGTCTGCTGGCGCTGTACACTTTTTCTAAGTGTTGCAATATCTCATGAAGGAAATACTGGACAATCAAATTAATGACTTTCCAGGCTTCAGGATGCCTTTCTACACTATATAAAGGTGGAAATTTACATTGGAAACGTTTGGTTTAGCTGTTATAAAAGTTTGTTTTTTTAGTGCTGTAAATGCATTTTCAGCTCGCACTGTACACATTTGCTATGTGAGGCATTATCTCATAAGGGAAATACTGGACAATCAAATTAATGACTTCCCAGGCTTCAGGATGCCTTTTTACACTCTATAAATGTGGAAATTTACATTGGAAACGTTTGGTTTAGCTGTTAATGAAGTTTCGTTTTTTTAGTGCTGAAAATTCATTGTCTGCTGGCGCTGTACACTTTTTCTAAGTGTTGCAATATCTCATGAAGGAAATACTGGACAATCAAATTAATGACTTTCCAGGCTTCAGGATGCCTTTCTACACTATATAAAGGTGGAAATTTACATTGGAAACGTTTGGTTTAGCTGTTATAAAAGTTTGGTTTTTTAGTGCTGTAAATGCATTTTCAGCTCGCGCTGTACACATTTGCTATGAGAGGCATTATCTCATAAGGGAAATATTGGACAATCAAATTAATGACTGCCCAGGCTTCAGGATGTCTTTTTACACTATATAAAGGTGGAAATTTACATTGGAAACGTTTGGTTTAGCTGTTATAAAAGTTTGTTTTTTTAGTGCTGTAAATGCATTTTCAGCTCGCACTGTACACATTTGCTATGAGAGGCATTATCTCATAAGGGAAATATTGGACAATCAAATTAATGACTGCCCAGGCTTCAGGATGTCTTTTTACACTATATAAAGGTGGAAATTTACATTGGAAACGTTTGGTTTAGCTGTTATAAAAGTTTGTTTTTTTAGTGCTGTAAATGCATTTTCAGCTCGCACTGTACACATTTGCTATGAGAGGCATTATCTCATAAGGGAAATATTGGACAATCAAATTAATGACTGCCCAGGCTTCAGGATGTCTTTTTACACTATATAAAGGTGGAAATTTACATTTGAAACGTTTGGTTTAGCTGTTATAAAAGTTTGGTTTTTTAGTGCTGAAAATGCATTTTCAGCTCGCGCTGTACACATTTGCTATGAGAGGCATTATCTCATAAGGGAAATATTGGACAATCAAATTAATGACTGCCCAGGCTTCAGGATGTCTTTTTACACTATATAAAGGTGGAAATTTACATTGGAAACGTTTGGTTTAGCTGTTATAAAAGTTTGGTTTTTTAGTGCTGTAAATGCATTTTCAGCTCGCGCTGTACACATTTGCTATGAGAGGCATTATCTCATAAGGGAAATATTGGACAATCAAATTAATGACTGCCCAGGCTTCAGGATGTCTTTTTACACTATATAAAGGTGGAAATTTACATTGGAAACGTTTGGTTTAGCTGTTATAAAAGTTTGGTTTTTTAGTGCTGTAAATGCATTTTCAGCTCGCGCTGTACACATTTGCTATGAGAGGCATTATCTCATAAGGGAAATATTGGACAATCAAATTAATGACTGCCCAGGCTTCAGGATGTCTTTTTACACTATATAAAGGTGGAAATTTACATTGGAAACGTTTGGTTTAGCTGTTATAAAAGTTTGTTTTTTTAGTGCTGTAAATGCATTTTCAGCTCGCACTGTACACATTTGCTATGAGAGGCATTATCTCATAAGGGAAATATTGGACAATCAAATTAATGACTGCCCAGGCTTCAGGATGTCTTTTTACACTATATAAAGGTGGAAATTTACATTGGAAACGTTTACTTTAGCTGTTAATGAAGTTTCGTTTATTTAGTGCTGAAAATTCATTGTCTGCTGGCGCTGTACACTTTTTCTAAGTGTTGCAATATCTCATGAAGGAAATACTGGACAATCAAATTAAAGACTTTCCAGGCTTCAGGATGCCTTTTTACACTATATAAAGGTGGAAATTTACATTGGAAACGTTTGGTTTAGCTGTTATAAAAGTTTGGTTTTTTAGTGCTGTAAATGCATTTTCAGCTCGCGCTGTACACATTTGCTATGAGAGGCATTATCTCATAAGGGAAATACTGGACAATCAAATTAATGACTTCCCAGGCTTCAGGATGCCTTTTTACACTCTATAAAGGTGGAAATTTACATTGGAAACGTTTGGTTTAGCTGTTATAAAAGTTTGGTTTTTTTAGTGCTGAAAATTCATTGTCTGCTGGCGCTGTACACTTTTTCTAAGTGTTGCAATATCTCATGAAGGAAATACTGGACAATCAAATTAATGACTTTCCAGGCTCCAGGATGCCTTTCTACACTATATAAAGGTGGAAATTTACATTGGAAACGTTTGGTTTAGCTGTTATAAAAGTTTGGTTTTTTAGTGCTGTAAATGCATTTTCAGCTCGCGCTGTACACATTTGCTATGAGAGGCATTATCTCATAAGGGAAATATTGGACAATCATATTAATGACTGCCCAGGCTTCAGGATGTCTTTTTACACTATATAAAGGTGGAAATTTACATTGGAAACGTTTAGTTTAGCTGTTAATGAAGTATCGTTTTTTTAGTGCTGAAAATTCATTGTCTACTGGCGCTGTACACTTTTTCTAAGTGTTGCAATTACTCATGAAGGAAATACTGGACAATCAAATTAATGACTTTCCAGGCTTCAGGATGCCTTTCTACACTAGATAAAGGTGGAAATTTACATTGGAAACGTTTGGTTTAGCTGTTATAAAAGTTTGTTTTTTTAGTGCTGTAAATGCATTTTCAGCTCGCACTGTACACATTTGCTATGAGAGGCATTATCTCATAAGGGAAATATTGGACAATCAAATTAATGACTGCCCAGGCTTCAGGATGTCTTTTTACACTATATAAAGGTGGAAATTTACATTGGAAACGTTTACTTTAGCTGTTAATGAAGTTTCGTTTATTTAGTGCTGAAAATTCATTGTCTGCTGGCGCTGTACACTTTTTCTAAGTGTTGCAATATCTCATGAAGGAAATACTGGACAATCAAATTAATGACTTTCCAGGCTTCAGGATGCCTTTCTACACTATATAAAGGTGGAAATTTACATTGGAAACGTTTGGTTTAGCTGTTATAAAAGTTTGGTTTTTTAGTGCTGTAAATGCATTTTCAGCTCGCGCTGTACACATTTGCTATGAGAGGCATTATCTCATAAGGGAAATATTGGACAATCAAATTAATGACTGCCCAGGCTTCAGGATGTCTTTTTACACTATATAAAGGTGGAAATTTACATTGGAAACGTTTGGTTTAGCTGTTATAAAAGTTTGTTTTTTTAGTGCTGTAAATGCATTTTCAGCTCGCACTGTACACATTTGCTATGAGAGGCATTATCTCATAAGGGAAATATTGGACAATCAAATTAATGACTGCCCAGGCTTCAGGATGTCTTTTTACACTATATAAAGGTGGAAATTTACATTGGAAACGTTTGGTTTAGCTGTTATAAAAGTTTGTTTTTTTAGTGCTGTAAATGCATTTTCAGCTCGCACTGTACACATTTGCTATGAGAGGCATTATCTCATAAGGGAAATATTGGACAATCAAATTAATGACTGCCCAGGCTTCAGGATGTCTTTTTACACTATATAAAGGTGGAAATTTACATTTGAAACGTTTGGTTTAGCTGTTATAAAAGTTTGGTTTTTTAGTGCTGAAAATGCATTTTCAGCTCGCGCTGTACACATTTGCTATGAGAGGCATTATCTCATAAGGGAAATATTGGACAATCAAATTAATGACTGCCCAGGCTTCAGGATGTCTTTTTACACTATATAAAGGTGGAAATTTACATTGGAAACGTTTGGTTTAGCTGTTATAAAAGTTTGGTTTTTTAGTGCTGTAAATGCATTTTCAGCTCGCGCTGTACACATTTGCTATGAGAGGCATTATCTCATAAGGGAAATATTGGACAATCAAATTAATGACTGCCCAGGCTTCAGGATGTCTTTTTACACTATATAAAGGTGGAAATTTACATTGGAAACGTTTGGTTTAGGTGTTATATAAGTTTGTTTTTTTAGTGCTGAAAATGCATTTTCAGCTCGCACTGTACACATTTGCTATGTGAGGCATTATCTCATAAGGGAAATACTGGACAATCAAATTAATGACTTCCCAGGCTTCAGGATGCCTTTTTACACTATATAAAGGTGGAAATTTACATTGGAAACGTTTGGTTTAGCTGTTATAAAAGTTTGGTTTTTTTAGTGCTGAAAATTCATTGTCTGCTGGCGCTGTACACTTTTTCTAAGTGTTGCAATATCTCATGAAGGAAATACTGGACAATCAAATTAA
The DNA here is from genome assembly GCF_059441095.1 of Idiotropiscis lumnitzeri. Taxonomy (NCBI): domain Eukaryota; kingdom Metazoa; phylum Chordata; class Actinopteri; order Syngnathiformes; family Syngnathidae; genus Idiotropiscis; species Idiotropiscis lumnitzeri. Next base: position 593,408 of record NW_028283604.1, on the reverse strand, counting down.
TGACTTTCCAGGCTCCAGGATGCCTTTCTACACTATATAAAGGTGGAAATTTACATTGGAAACGTTTGGTTTAGCTGTTATAAAAGTTTGGTTTTTTAGTGCTGTAAATGCATTTTCAGCTCGCGCTGTACACATTTGCTATGAGAGGCATTATCTCATAAGGGAAATATTGGACAATCATATTAATGACTGCCCAGGCTTCAGGATGTCTTTTTACACTATTTAAAGGTGGAAATTTACATTGGAAACGTTTAGTTGAGCTGTTAATGAAGTATCGTTTTTTTAGTGCTGAAAATTCATTGTCTACTGGCGCTGTACACTTTTTCTAAGTGTTGCAATATCTCATGAAGGAAATACTGGACAATCAAATTAATGACTTTCCAGGCTTCAGGATGCCTTTCTACACTATATAAAGGTGGAAATTTACATTGGAAACGTTTGGTTTAGCTGTTATAAAAGTTTGGTTTTTTAGTGCTGTAAATGCATTTTCAGCTCGCGCTGTACACATTTGCTATGAGAGGCATTATCTCATAAGGGAAATATTGGACAATCAAATTAATGACTGCCCAGGCTTCAGGATGTCTTTTTACACTATATAAAGGTGGAAATTTACATTGGAAACGTTTGGTTTAGCTGTTATAAAAGTTTGGTTTTTTAGTGCTGAAAATGTATTTTCAGCTCGCACTGTACACATTTGCTATGTGAGGCATTATCTCATAAGGGAAATACTGGACAATCAAATTAATGACTTCCCAGGCTTCAGGATGCATTTTTACACTCTATAAATGTGGAAATTTACATTGGAAACGTTTGGTTTAGCTGTTATAAAAGTTTGTTTTTTTAGTGCTGTAAATGCATTTTCAGCTCGCGCTGTACACATTTGCTATGTGAGGCATTATCTCATAAGGGAAATACTGGACAATCAAATTAATGACTGCCCAGGCTTCAGGATGTCTTTTTACACTATATAAAGGTGGAAATTTACATTGGAAACGTTTGGTTTAGCTGTTATAAAAGTTTGGTTTTTTAGTGCTGAAAATGCATTTTCAGCTCGCACTGTACACATTTGCTATGTGAGGCATTATCTCATAAGGGAAATACTGGACAATCAAATTAATGACTTCCCAGGCTTCAGGATGCCTTTTTACACTCTATAAATGTGGAAATTTACATTGGAAACGTTTGGTTTAGCTGTTAATGAAGTTTCGTTTTTTTAGTGCTGAAAATTCATTGTCTGCTGGCGCTGTACACTTTTTCTAAGTGTTGCAATATCTCATGAAGGAAATACTGGACAATCAAATTAATGACTTTCCAGGCTTCAGGATGCCTTTCTACACTATATAAAGGTGGAAATTTACATTGGAAACGTTTGGTTTAGCTGTTATAAAAGTTTGGTTTTTTAGTGCTGTAAATGCATTTTCAGCTCGCGCTGTACACATTTGCTATGAGAGGCATTATCTCATAAGGGAAATATTGGACAATCAAATTAATGACTGCCCAGGCTTCAGGATGTCTTTTTACACTATATAAAGGTGGAAATTTACATTGGAAACGTTTAGTTTAGCTGTTAATGAAGTTTCGTTTTTTTAGTGCTGGAAATTCATTGTCTGCTGGCGCTGTACACTTTTTCTAAGTGTTGCAATATCTCATGAAGGAAATACTGGACAATCAAATTAATGACTTTCCAGGCTTCAGGATGCCTTTCTACACTATATAAAGGTGGAAATTTACATTGGAAACGTTTGGTTTAGCTGTTATAAAAGTTTGGTTTTTTAGTGCTGTAAATGCATTTTCAGCTCGCGCTGTACACATTTGCTATGAAAGGCATTATCTCATAAGGGAAATATTGGACAATCAAATTAATGACTGCCCAGGCTTCAGGATGTCTTTTTACACTATATAAAGGTGGAAATTTACATTGGAAACGTTTAGTTTAGCTGTTAATGAAGTTTCGGTTTTTTAGTGCTGAAAATTCATTGTCTGCTGGCGCTGTACACTTTTTCTAAGTGTTGCAATATCTCATGAAGGAAATACTGGACAATCAAATTAATCACTTTCCAGGCTTCAGGATGCCTTTCTACACTATATAAAGGTGGAAATTTACATTGGAAACGTTTGGTTTAGCTGTTATAAAAGTTTGGTTTTTTAGTGCTGTAAATGCATTTTCAGCTCGCGCTGTACACATTTGCTATGTGAGGCATTATATCATAAGGGAAATACTGGACAATCAAATTAATGACTTCCCAGGCTTCAGGATGCCTTTTTACACTCTATAAATGTGGAAATTTACATTGGAAACGTTTGGTTTAGCTGTTAATGAAGTTTCGTTTTTTTAGTGCTGAAAAAACATTGTCTGCTGGCGCTGTACACTTTTTCTAAGTGTTGCAATATCTCATGAAGGAAATACTGGACAATCAAATTAATGACTTTCCAGGCTTCAGGATGCCTTTCTACACTATATAAAGGTGGAAATTTACATTGGAAACGTTTGGTTTAGCTGTTATAAAAGTTTGGTTTTTTAGTGCTGTAAATGCATTTTCAGCTCGCGCTGTACACATTTGCTATGAGAGGCATTATCTCATAAGGGAAATATTGGACAATCAAATTAATGACTGCCCAGGCTTCAGGATGTCTTTTTACACTATATAAAGGTGGAAATTTACATTGGAAACGTTTAGTTTAGCTGTTAATGAAGTTTCGTTTTTTTAGTGCTGGAAATTCATTGTCTGCTGGCGCTGTACACTTTTTCTAAGTGTTGCAATATCTCATGAAGGAAATACTGGACAATCAAATTAATGACTTTCCAGGCTTCAGGATGCCTTTCTACACTATATAAAGGTGGAAATTTACATTGGAAACGTTTGGTTTAGCTGTTATAAAAGTTTGGTTTTTTAGTGCTGTAAATGCATTTTCAGCTCGCGCTGTACACATTTGCTATGAAAGGCATTATCTCATAAGGGAAATATTGGACAATCAAATTAATGACTGCCCAGGCTTCAGGATGTCTTTTTACACTATATAAAGGTGGAAATTTACATTGGAAACGTTTAGTTTAGCTGTTAATGAAGTTTCGGTTTTTTAGTGCTGAAAATTCATTGTCTGCTGGCGCTGTACACTTTTTCTAAGTGTTGCAATATCTCATGAAGGAAATACTGGACAATCAAATTAATCACTTTCCAGGCTTCAGGATGCCTTTCTACACTATATAAAGGTGGAAATTTACATTGGAAACGTTTGGTTTAGCTGTTATAAAAGTTTGGTTTTTTAGTGCTGTAAATGCATTTTCAGCTCGCGCTGTACACATTTGCTATGTGAGGCATTATATCATAAGGGAAATACTGGACAATCAAATTAATGACTTCCCAGGCTTCAGGATGCCTTTTTACACTCTATAAATGTGGAAATTTACATTGGAAACGTTTGGTTTAGCTGTTAATGAAGTTTCGTTTTTTTAGTGCTGAAAAAACATTGTCTGCTGGCGCTGTACACTTTTTCTAAGTGTTGCAATATCTCATGAAGGAAATACTGGACAATCAAATTAATGACTTTCCAGGCTTCAGGATGCCTTTCTACACTATATAAAGGTAGAAATTTACATTGGAAACGTTTGGTTTAGCTGTTATAAAAGTTTGGTTTTTTAGTGCTGTAAATGCATTTTCAGCTCGCGCTGTACACATTTGCTATGAGAGGCATTATCTCATAAGGGAAATATTGGACAATCAAATTAATGACTGCCCAGGCTTCAGGATGTCTTTTTACACTCTATAAAGGTGGAAATTTACATTGGAAACGTTTGGTTTAGCTGTTATAAAAGTTTGGTTTTTTAGTGCTGTAAATGCATTTTCAGCTCGCGCTGTACACATTTGCTATGAGAGGCATTATCTCATAAGGGAAATATTGGACAATCAAATTAATGACTGCCCAGGCTTCAGGATGTCTTTTTACACTATATAAAGGTGGAAATTTACATTGGAAACATTTAGTTTAGCTGTTAATGAAGTTTCGTTTTTTTAGTGCTGAAAATTCATTGTCTGCTGGCGCTGTACACTTTTTCTAAGTGTTGCAATATCTCATGAAGGAAATACTGGACAATCAAATGAATGACTTTCCAGGCTTCAGGATGCCTTTCTACACTATATAAAGGTGGAAATTTACATTGGAAACGTTTGGTTTAGCTGTTATAAAAGTTTGGTTTTTTAGTGCTGTAAATGCATTTTCAGCTCGCGCTGTACACATTTGCTATGAGAGGCATTATCTCATAAGGGAAATATTGGACAATCAAATTAATGACTGCCCAGGCTTCAGGATGTCTTTTTACACTATATAAAGGTGGAAATTTACATTGGAAACGTTTGGTTTAGCTGTTATAAAAGTTTGGTTTTTTAGTGCTGTAAATGCATTTTCAGCTCGCGCTGTACACATTTGCTATGAGAGGCATTATCTCATAAGGGAAATATTGGACAATCAAATTAATGGCTGCCCGGGCTTCAGGATGTCTTTTTACACTATATAAAGGTGGAAATTTACATTGGAAACGTTTAGTTTAGCTGTTAATGAAGTTTCGTTTTTTTAGTGCTGAAAATTCATTGTCTGCTGGCGCTGTACACTTTTTCTAAATGTTGCAATATCTCATGAAGGAAATACTGGACAATCAAATTAATGACTTTCCAGGCTTCAGGATGCCTTTCTACACTATATAAAGGTGGAAATTTACATTGGAAACGTTTGGTTTAGCTGTTATAAAAGTTTGGTTTTTTTGTGCTGTAAATGCATTTTCAGCTCGCGCTGTACACATTTGCTATGAGAGGCATTATCTCATAAGGGAAATATTGGACAATCAAATTAATGACTGCCCAGGCTTCAGGATGTCTTTTTACACTATATAAAGGAGGAAATTTACATTGGAAACGTTTGGTTTAGGTGTTATAAAAGTTTGGTTTTTTAGTGCTGAAAATGCATTTTCAGCTCGCGCTGTACACATTTGCAATGAGAGGCATTATCTCATAAGGGAAATACTGGACAATCAAATTAATGACTTCCCAGGCTTCAGGATGCCTTTTTACACTCTATAAATGTGGAAATTTACATTGGAAACGTTTGGTTTAGCTGTTAATGAAGTTTCGTTTTTTTTAGTGTTGAAAATTCGTTGTCTGCTGGCGCTGTACACTTTTTCTAAGTGTTGCAATATCTCATGAAGGAAATACTGGACAATCAAATTAATGACTTTCCAGGCTTCAGGATGCCTTTCTACACTATATAAAGGTGGAAATTTACATTGGAAACGTTTGGTTTAGCTGTTATAAAAGTTTGGTTTTTTAGTGCTGTAAATGCATTTTCAGCTCGCGCTGTACACATTTGCTATGAGAGGCATTATCTCATAAGGGAAATATTGGACAATCAAATTAATGACTGCCCAGGCTTCAGGATGTCTTTTTACACTATATAAAGGTGGAAATTTACATTGGAAACGTTTGGTTTAGCTGTTATAAAAGTTTGTTTTTTTAGTGCTGTAAATGCATTTTCAGCTCGCACTGTACACATTTGCTATGAGAGGCATTATCTCATAAGGGAAATATTGGACAATCAAATTAATGACTGCCCAGGCTTCAGGATGTCTTTTTACACTATATAAAGGTGGAAATTTACATTGGAAACGTTTACTTTAGCTGTTAATGAAGTTTCGTTTATTTAGTGCTGAAAATTCATTGTCTGCTGGCGCTGTACACTTTTTCTAAGTGTTGCAATATCTCATGAAGGAAATACTGGACAATCAAATTAATGACTTTCCAGGCTTCAGGATGCCTTTCTACACTATATAAAGGTGGAAATTTACATTGGAAACGTTTGGTTTAGCTGTTATAAAAGTTTGTTTTTTTAGTGCTGTAAATGCATTTTCAGCTCGCACTGTACACATTTGCTATGTGAGGCATTATCTCATAAGGGAAATACTGGACAATCAAATTAATGACTTCCCAGGCTTCAGGATGCCTTTTTACACTCTATAAATGTGGAAATTTACATTGGAAACGTTTGGTTTAGCTGTTAATGAAGTTTCGTTTTTTTAGTGCTGAAAATTCATTGTCTGCTGGCGCTGTACACTTTTTCTAAGTGTTGCAATATCTCATGAAGGAAATACTGGACAATCAAATTAATGACTTTCCAGGCTTCAGGATGCCTTTCTACACTATATAAAGGTAGAAATTTACATTGGAAACGTTTGGTTTAGCTGTTATAAAAGTTTGGTTTTTTAGTGCTGTAAATGCAATATCAGCTCGCGCTGTACACATTTGCTATGAGAGGCATTATCTCATAAGGGAAATATTGGACAATCAAATTAATGACTGCGCAGGCTTCAGGATGTCTTTTTACACTATATAAAGGTGGAAATTTACATTGGAAACGTTTGGTTTAGCTGTTATAAAAGTTTGGTTTTTTTAGTGCTGAAAATTCATTGTCTGCTGGCGCTGTACACTTTTTCTAAGTGTTGCAATATCTCATGAAGGAAATACTGGACAATCAAATTAATGACTTTCCAGGCTCCAGGATGCCTTTCTACACTATATAAAGGTGGAAATTTACATTGGAAACGTTTGGTTTAGCTGTTATAAAAGTTTGGTTTTTTAGTGCTGTAAATGCATTTTCAGCTCGCGCTGTACACATTTGCTATGAGAGGCATTATCTCATAAGGGAAATATTGGACAATCATATTAATGACTGCCCAGGCTTCAGGATGTCTTTTTACACTATATAAAGGTGGAAATTTACATTGGAAACGTTTAGTTGAGCTGTTAATGAAGTATCGTTTTTTTAGTGCTGAAAATTCATTGTCTACTGGCGCTGTACACTTTTTCTAAGTGTTGCAATTACTCATGAAGGAAATACTGGACAATCAAATTAATGACTTTCCAGGCTTCAGGATGCCTTTCTACACTAGATAAAGGTGGAAATTTACATTGGAAACGTTTGGTTTAGCTGTTATAAAAGTTTGTTTTTTTAGTGCTGTAAATGCATTTTCAGCTCGCACTGTACACATTTGCTATGAGAGGCATTATCTCATAAGGGAAATATTGGACAATCAAATTAATGACTGCCCAGGCTTCAGGATGTCTTTTTACACTATATAAAGGTGGAAATTTACATTGGAAACGTTTACTTTAGCTGTTAATGAAGTTTCGTTTATTTAGTGCTGAAAATTCATTGTCTGCTGGCGCTGTACACTTTTTCTAAGTGTTGCAATATCTCATGAAGGAAATACTGGACAATCAAATTAATGACTTTCCAGGCTTCAGGATGCCTTTCTACACTATATAAAGGTGGAAATTTACATTGGAAACGTTTGGTTTAGCTGTTATAAAAGTTTGGTTTTTTAGTGCTGTAAATGCATTTTCAGCTCGCGCTGTACACATTTGCTATGAGAGGCATTATCTCATAAGGGAAATATTGGACAATCAAATTAATGACTGCCCAGGCTTCAGGATGTCTTTTTACACTATATAAAGGTGGAAATTTACATTGGAAACGTTTGGTTTAGCTGTTATAAAAGTTTGTTTTTTTAGTGCTGTAAATGCATTTTCAGCTCGCACTGTACACATTTGCTATGAGAGGCATTATCTCATAAGGGAAATATTGGACAATCAAATTAATGACTGCCCAGGCTTCAGGATGTCTTTTTACACTATATAAAGGTGGAAATTTACATTGGAAACGTTTGGTTTAGCTGTTATAAAAGTTTGTTTTTTTAGTGCTGTAAATGCATTTTCAGCTCGCACTGTACACATTTGCTATGAGAGGCATTATCTCATAAGGGAAATATTGGACAATCAAATTAATGACTGCCCAGGCTTCAGGATGTCTTTTTACACTATATAAAGGTGGAAATTTACATTTGAAACGTTTGGTTTAGCTGTTATAAAAGTTTGGTTTTTTAGTGCTGAAAATGCATTTTCAGCTCGCGCTGTACACATTTGCTATGAGAGGCATTATCTCATAAGGGAAATATTGGACAATCAAATTAATGACTGCCCAGGCTTCAGGATGTCTTTTTACACTATATAAAGGTGGAAATTTACATTGGAAACGTTTGGTTTAGCTGTTATAAAAGTTTGGTTTTTTAGTGCTGTAAATGCATTTTCAGCTCGCGCTGTACACATTTGCTATGAGAGGCATTATCTCATAAGGGAAATATTGGACAATCAAATTAATGACTGCCCAGGCTTCAGGATGTCTTTTTACACTATATAAAGGTGGAAATTTACATTGGAAACGTTTGGTTTAGGTGTTATATAAGTTTGTTTTTTTAGTGCTGAAAATGCATTTTCAGCTCGCACTGTACACATTTGCTATGTGAGGCATTATCTCATAAGGGAAATACTGGACAATCAAATTAATGACTTCCCAGGCTTCAGGATGCCTTTTTACACTATATAAAGGTGGAAATTTACATTGGAAACGTTTGGTTTAGCTGTTATAAAAGTTTGGTTTTTTTAGTGCTGAAAATTCATTGTCTGCTGGCGCTGTACACTTTTTCTAAGTGTTGCAATATCTCATGAAGGAAATACTGGACAATCAAATTAATGACTTTCCAGGCTCCAGGATGCCTTTCTACACTATATAAAGGTGGAAATTTACATTGGAAACGTTTGGTTTAGCTGTTATAAAAGTTTGGTTTTTTAGTGCTGTAAATGCATTTTCAGCTCGCGCTGTACACATTTGCTATGAGAGGCATTATCTCATAAGGGAAATATTGGACAATCATATTAATGACTGCCCAGGCTTCAGGATGTCTTTTTACACTATTTAAAGGTGGAAATTTACATTGGAAACGTTTAGTTGAGCTGTTAATGAAGTATCGTTTTTTTAGTGCTGAAAATTCATTGTCTACTGGCGCTGTACACTTTTTCTAAGTGTTGCAATATCTCATGAAGGAAATACTGGACAATCAAATTAATGACTTTCCAGGCTTCAGGATGCCTTTCTACACTATATAAAGGTGGAAATTTACATTGGAAACGTTTGGTTTAGCTGTTATAAAAGTTTGGTTTTTTAGTGCTGTAAATGCATTTTCAGCTCGCGCTGTACACATTTGCTATGAGAGGCATTATCTCATAAGGGAAATATTGGACAATCAAATTAATGACTGCCCAGGCTTCAGGATGTCTTTTTACACTATATAAAGGTGGAAATTTACATTGGAAACGTTTGGTTTAGCTGTTATAAAAGTTTGGTTTTTTAGTGCTGAAAATGTATTTTCAGCTCGCACTGTACACATTTGCTATGTGAGGCATTATCTCATAAGGGAAATACTGGACAATCAAATTAATGACTTCCCAGGCTTCAGGATGCATTTTTACACTCTATAAATGTGGAAATTTACATTGGAAACGTTTGGTTTAGCTGTTATAAAAGTTTGTTTTTTTAGTGCTGTAAATGCATTTTCAGCTCGCGCTGTACACATTTGCTATGTGAGGCATTATCTCATAAGGGAAATACTGGACAATCAAATTAATGACTGCCCAGGCTTCAGGATGTCTTTTTACACTATATAAAGGTGGAAATTTACATTGGAAACGTTTGGTTTAGCTGTTATAAAAGTTTGGTTTTTTAGTGCTGAAAATGCATTTTCAGCTCGCACTGTACACATTTGCTATGTGAGGCATTATCTCATAAGGGAAATACTGGACAATCAAATTAATGACTTCCCAGGCTTCAGGATGCCTTTTTACACTCTATAAATGTGGAAATTTACATTGGAAACGTTTGGTTTAGCTGTTAATGAAGTTTCGTTTTTTTAGTGCTGAAAATTCATTGTCTGCTGGCGCTGTACACTTTTTCTAAGTGTTGCAATATCTCATGAAGGAAATACTGGACAATCAAATTAATGACTTTCCAGGCTTCAGGATGCCTTTCTACACTATATAAAGGTGGAAATTTACATTGGAAACGTTTGGTTTAGCTGTTATAAAAGTTTGGTTTTTTAGTGCTGTAAATGCATTTTCAGCTCGCGCTGTACACATTTGCTATGAGAGGCATTATCTCATAAGGGAAATATTGGACAATCAAATTAATGACTGCCCAGGCTTCAGGATGTCTTTTTACACTATATAAAGGTGGAAATTTACATTGGAAACGTTTAGTTTAGCTGTTAATGAAGTTTCGTTTTTTTAGTGCTGGAAATTCATTGTCTGCTGGCGCTGTACACTTTTTCTAAGTGTTGCAATATCTCATGAAGGAAATACTGGACAATCAAATTAATGACTTTCCAGGCTTCAGGATGCCTATCTACACTATATAAAGGTGGAAATTTACATTGGAAACGTTTGGTTTAGCTGTTATAAAAGTTTGTTTTTTTTAGTGCTGTAAATGCATTTTCAGCTCGCGCTGTACACATTTGCTATGAGAGGCATTATCTCATAAGGGAAATATTGGACAATCAAATTAATGACTGCCCAGGCTTCAGGATGTCTTTTTACACTATATAAAGGTGGAAATTTACATTGGAAACGTTTAGTTTAGCTGTTAATGAAGTTTCGGTTTTTTAGTGCTGAAAATTCATTGTCTGCTGGCGCTGTACACTTTTTCTAAGTGTTGCAATATCTCATGAAGGAAATACTGGACAATCAAATTAATCACTTTCCAGGCTTCAGGATGCCTTTCTACACTATATAAAGGTGGAAATTTACATTGGAAACGTTTGGTTTAGCTGTTATAAAAGTTTGGTTTTTTAGTGCTGTAAATGCATTTTCAGCTCGCGCTGTACACATTTGCTATGTGAGGCATTATATCATAAGGGAAATACTGGACAATCAAATTAATGACTTCCCAGGCTTCAGGATGCCTTTTTACACTCTATAAATGTGGAAATTTACATTGGAAACGTTTGGTTTAGCTGTTAATGAAGTTTCGTTTTTTTAGTGCTGAAAATTCATTGTCTGCTGGCGCTGTACACTTTTTCTAAGTGTTGCAATATCTCATGAAGGAAATACTGGACAATCAAATTAATGACTTTCCAGGCTTCAGGATGCCTTTCTACACTATATAAAGGTGGAAATTTACATTGGAAACGTTTGGTTTAGCTGTTATAAAAGTTTGGTTTTTTAGTGCTGTAAATGCATTTTCAGCTCGCGCTGTACACATTTGCTATGAGAGGCATTATCTCATAAGGGAAATATTGGACAATCAAATTAATGACTGCCCAGGCTTCAGGATGTCTTTTTACACTATATAAAGGTGGAAATTTACATTGGAAACGTTTGGTTTAGCTGTTATAAAAGTTTGTTTTTTTAGTGCTGTAAATGCATTTTCAGCTCGCGCTGTACACATTTGCTATGAGAGGCATTATCTCATAAGGGAAATATTGGACAATCAAATTAATGACTGCCCAGGCTTCAGGATGTCTTTTTACACTATATAAAGGTGGAAATTTACATTGGAAACGTTTAGTTTAGCTGTTAATGAAGTTTCGTTTTTTTAGTGCTGGAAATTCATTGTCTGCTGGCGCTGTACACTTTTTCTAAGTGTTGCAATATCTCATGAAGGAAATACTGGACAATCAAATTAATGACTTTCCAGGCTTCAGGATGCCTTTCTACACTATATAAAGGTGGAAATTTACATTGGAAACGTTTGGTTTAGCTGTTATAAAAGTTTGGTTTTTTAGTGCTGTAAATGCATTTTCAGCTCGCGCTGTACACATTTGCTATGAGAGGCATTATCTCATAAGGGAAATATTGGACAATCAAATTAATGACTGCCCAGGCTTCAGGATGTCTTTTTACACTATATAAAGGTGGAAATTTACATTGGAAACGTTTGGTTTAGCTGTTATAAAAGTTTGGTTTTTTAGTGCTGAAAATGCATTTTCAGCTCGCACTGTACACATTTGCTATGTGAGGCATTATCTCATAAGGGAAATACTGGACAATCAAATTAATGACTTCCCAGGCTTCAGGATGCATTTTTACACTCTATAAATGTGGAAATTTACATTGGAAACGTTTGGTTTAGCTGTTATAAAAGTTTGTTTTTTTAGTGCTGTAAATGCATTTTCAGCTCGCGCTGTACACATTTGCTATGTGAGGCATTATCTCATAAGGGAAATACTGGACAATCAAATTAATGACTGCCCAGGCTTCAGGATGTCTTTTTACACTATATAAAGGTGGAAATTTACATTGGAAACGTTTGGTTTAGCTGTTATAAAAGTTTGGTTTTTTAGTGCTGAAAATGCATTTTCAGCTCGCACTGTACACATTTGCTATGTGAGGCATTATCTCATAAGGGAAATACTGGACAATCAAATTAATGACTTCCCAGGCTTCAGGATGCCTTTTTACACTATATAAAGGTGGAAATTTACATTGGAAACGTTTGGTTTAGCTGTTATAAAAGTTTGGTTTTTTAGTGCTGAAAATGCATTTTCAGCTCGCACTGTACACATTTGCTATGTGAGGCATTATCTCATAAGGGAAATATTGGACAATCAAATTAATGACTGCCCAGGCTTCAGGATGTCTTTTTACACTATATAAAGGTGGAAATTTACATTGGAAACGTTTGGTTTAGCTGTTATAAAAGTTTGGTTTTTTAGTGCTGAAAATGCATTTTCAGCTCGCACTGTACACATTTGCTATGTGAGGCATTATCTCATAAGGGAAATACTGGACAATCAAATTAATGACTTCCCAGGCTTCAGGATGCATTTTTACACTCTATAAATGTGGAAATTTACATTGGAAACGTTTGGTTTAGCTGTTATAAAAGTTTGTTTTTTTAGTGCTGTAAATGCATTTTCAGCTCGCGCTGTACACATTTGCTATGTGAGGCATTATCTCATAAGGGAAATACTGGACAATCAAATTAATGACTGCCCAGGCTTCAGGATGTCTTTTTACACTATATAAAGGTGGAAATTTACATTGGAAACGTTTGGTTTAGCTGTTATAAAAGTTTGTTTTTTTAGTGCTGTAAATGCATTTTCAGCTCGCACTGTACACATTTGCTATGAGAGGCATTATCTCATAAGGGAAATATTGGACAATCAAATTAATGACTGCCCAGGCTTCAGGATGTCTTTTTACACTATATAAAGGTGGAAATTTACATTTGAAACGTTTGGTTTAGCTGTTATAAAAGTTTGGTTTTTTAGTGCTGAAAATGCATTTTCAGCTCGCGCTGTACACATTTGCTATGAGAGGCATTATCTCATAAGGGAAATATTGGACAATCAAATTAATGACTGCCCAGGCTTCAGGATGTCTTTTTACACTATATAAAGGTGGAAATTTACATTGGAAACGTTTGGTTTAGCTGTTATAAAAGTTTGGTTTTTTAGTGCTGTAAATGCATTTTCAGCTCGCGCTGTACACATTTGCTATGAGAGGCATTATCTCATAAGGGAAATATTGGACAATCAAATTAATGACTGCCCAGGCTTCAGGATGTCTTTTTACACTATATAAAGGTGGAAATTTACATTGGAAACGTTTGGTTTAGGTGTTATATAAGTTTGTTTTTTTAGTGCTGAAAATGCATTTTCAGCTCGCACTGTACACATTTGCTATGTGAGGCATTATCTCATAAGGGAAATACTGGACAATCAAATTAATGACTTCCCAGGCTTCAGGATGCCTTTTTACACTATATAAAGGTGGAAATTTACATTGGAAACGTTTGGTTTAGCTGTTATAAAAGTTTGGTTTTTTTAGTGCTGAAAATTCATTGTCTGCTGGCGCTGTACACTTTTTCTAAGTGTTGCAATATCTCATGAAGGAAATACTGGACAATCAAATTAATGACTTTCCAGGCTCCAGGATGCCTTTCTACACTATATAAAGGTGGAAATTTACATTGGAAACGTTTGGTTTAGCTGTTATAAAAGTTTGGTTTTTTAGTGCTGTAAATGCATTTTCAGCTCGCGCTGTACACATTTGCTATGAGAGGCATTATCTCATAAGGGAAATATTGGACAATCATATTAATGACTGCCCAGGCTTCAGGATGTCTTTTTACACTATATAAAGGTGGAAATTTACATTGGAAACGTTTAGTTTAGCTGTTAATGAAGTATCGTTTTTTTAGTGCTGAAAATTCATTGTCTACTGGCGCTGTACACTTTTTCTAAGTGTTGCAATATCTCATGAAGGAAATACTGGACAATCAAATTAATGACTTTCCAGGCTTCAGGATGCCTTTCTACACTATCTAAAGGTGGAAATTTACATTGGAAACGTTTGGTTTAGCTGTTATAAAAGTTTGGTTTTTTAGTGCTGTAAATGCATTTTCAGCTCGCGCTGTACACATTTGCTATGAGAGGCATTATCTCATAAGGGAAATATTGGACAATCAAATTAATGACTGCCCAGGCTTCAGGATGTCTTTTTACACTATATAAAGGTGGAAATTTACATTGGAAACGTTTGGTTTAGCTGTTATAAAAGTTTGGTTTTTTAGTGCTGAAAATGCATTTTCAGCTCGCACTGTACACATTTGCTATGTGAGGCATTATCTCATAAGGGAAATACTGGACAATCAAATTAATGACTTCCCAGGCTTCAGGATGCATTTTTACACTCTATAAATGTGGAAATTTACATTGGAAACGTTTGGTTTAGCTGTTATAAAAGTTTGTTTTTTTAGTGCTGTAAATGCATTTTCAGCTCGCGCTGTACACATTTGCTATGTGAGGCATTATCTCATAAGGGAAATACTGGACAATCAAATTAATGACTGCCCAGGCTTCAGGATGTCTTTTTACACTATATAAAGGTGGAAATTTACATTGGAAACGTTTGGTTTAGCTGTTATAAAAGTTTGGTTTTTTAGTGCTGAAAATGCATTTTCAGCTCGCACTGTACACATTTGCTATGTGAGGCATTATCTCATAAGGGAAATACTGGACAATCAAATTAATGACTTCCCAGGCTTCAGGATGCCTTTTTACACTCTATAAATGTGGAAATTTACATTGGAAACGTTTGGTTTAGCTGTTAATGAAGTTTCGTTTTTTTAGTGCTGAAAATTCATTGTCTGCTGGCGCTGTACACTTTTTCTAAGTGTTGCAATATCTCATGAAGGAAATACTGGACAATCAAATTAATGACTTTCCAGGCTTCAGGATGCCTTTCTACACTATATAAAGGTGGAAATTTACATTGGAAACGTTTGGTTTAGCTGTTATAAAAGTTTGGTTTTTTAGTGCTGTAAATGCATTTTCAGCTCGCGCTGTACACATTTGCTATGAGAGGCATTATCTCATAAGGGAAATATTGGACAATCAAATTAATGACTGCCCAGGCTTCAGGATGTCTTTTTACACTATATAAAGGTGGAAATTTACATTGGAAACGTTTAGTTTAGCTGTTAATGAAGTTTCGTTTTTTTAGTGCTGGAAATTCATTGTCTGCTGGCGCTGTACACTTTTTCTAAGTGTTGCAATATCTCATGAAGGAAATACTGGACAATCAAATTAATGACTTTCCAGGCTTCAGGATGCCTTTCTACACTATATAAAGGTGGAAATTTACATTGGAAACGTTTGGTTTAGCTGTTATAAAAGTTTGGTTTTTTAGTGCTGTAAATGCATTTTCAGCTCGCGCTGTACACATTTGCTATGAGAGGCATTATCTCATAAGGGAAATATTGGACAATCAAATTAATGACTGCCCAGGCTTCAGGATGTCTTTTTACACTATATAAAGGTGGAAATTTACATTGGAAACGTTTGGTTTAGCTGTTATAAAAGTTTGGTTTTTTAGTGCTGAAAATGCATTTTCAGCTCGCACTGTACACATTTGCTATGTGAGGCATTATCTCATAAGGGAAATACTGGACAATCAAATTAATGACTTCCCAGGCTTCAGGATGCATTTTTACACTCTATAAATGTGGAAATTTACATTGGAAACGTTTGGTTTAGCTGTTATAAAAGTTTGTTTTTTTAGTGCTGTAAATGCATTTTCAGCTCGCGCTGTACACATTTGCTATGTGAGGCATTATCTCATAAGGGAAATACTGGACAATCAAATTAATGACTGCCCAGGCTTCAGGATGTCTTTTTACACTATATAAAGGTGGAAATTTACATTGGAAACGTTTGGTTTAGCTGTTATAAAAGTTTGGTTTTTTAGTGCTGAAAATGCATTTTCAGCTCGCACTGTACACATTTGCTATGTGAGGCATTATCTCATAAGGGAAATACTGGACAATCAAATTAATGACTTCCCAGGCTTCAGGATGCCTTTTTACACTATATAAAGGTGGAAATTTACATTGGAAACGTTTGGTTTAGCTGTTATAAAAGTTTGGTTTTTTAGTGCTGAAAATGCATTTTCAGCTCGCACTGTACACATTTGCTATGTGAGGCATTATCTCATAAGGGAAATATTGGACAATCAAATTAATGACTGCCCAGGCTTCAGGATGTCTTTTTACACTATATAAAGGTGGAAATTTACATTGGAAACGTTTGGTTTAGCTGTTATAAAAGTTTGGTTTTTTAGTGCTGAAAATGCATTTTCAGCTCGCACTGTACACATTTGCTATGTGAGGCATTATCTCATAAGGGAAATACTGGACAATCAAATTAATGACTTCCCAGGCTTCAGGATGCATTTTTACACTCTATAAATGTGGAAATTTACATTGGAAACGTTTGGTTTAGCTGTTATAAAAGTTTGTTTTTTTAGTGCTGTAAATGCATTTTCAGCTCGCGCTGTACACATTTGCTATGTGAGGCATTATCTCATAAGGGAAATACTGGACAATCAAATTAATGACTGCCCAGGCTTCAGGATGTCTTTTTACACTATATAAAGGTGGAAATTTACATTGGAAACGTTTGGTTTAGCTGTTATAAAAGTTTGTTTTTTTAGTGCTGTAAATGCATTTTCAGCTCGCACTGTACACATTTGCTATGAGAGGCATTATCTCATAAGGGAAATATTGGACAATCAAATTAATGACTGCCCAGGCTTCAGGATGTCTTTTTACACTATATAAAGGTGGAAATTTACATTTGAAACGTTTGGTTTAGCTGTTATAAAAGTTTGGTTTTTTAGTGCTGAAAATGCATTTTCAGCTCGCGCTGTACACATTTGCTATGAGAGGCATTATCTCATAAGGGAAATATTGGACAATCAAATTAATGACTGCCCAGGCTTCAGGATGTCTTTTTACACTATATAAAGGTGGAAATTTACATTGGAAACGTTTGGTTTAGCTGTTATAAAAGTTTGGTTTTTTAGTGCTGTAAATGCATTTTCAGCTCGCGCTGTACACATTTGCTATGAGAGGCATTATCTCATAAGGGAAATATTGGACAATCAAATTAATGACTGCCCAGGCTTCAGGATGTCTTTTTACACTATATAAAGGTGGAAATTTACATTGGAAACGTTTGGTTTAGGTGTTATATAAGTTTGTTTTTTTAGTGCTGAAAATGCATTTTCAGCTCGCACTGTACACATTTGCTATGTGAGGCATTATCTCATAAGGGAAATACTGGACAATCAAATTAATGACTTCCCAGGCTTCAGGATGCCTTTTTACACTATATAAAGGTGGAAATTTACATTGGAAACGTTTGGTTTAGCTGTTATAAAAGTTTGGTTTTTTTAGTGCTGAAAATTCATTGTCTGCTGGCGCTGTACACTTTTTCTAAGTGTTGCAATATCTCATGAAGGAAATACTGGACAATCAAATTAATGACTTTCCAGGCTCCAGGATGCCTTTCTACACTATATAAAGGTGGAAATTTACATTGGAAACGTTTGGTTTAGCTGTTATAAAAGTTTGGTTTTTTAGTGCTGTAAATGCATTTTCAGCTCGCGCTGTACACATTTGCTATGAGAGGCATTATCTCATAAGGGAAATATTGGACAATCATATTAATGACTGCCCAGGCTTCAGGATGTCTTTTTACACTATATAAAGGTGGAAATTTACATTGGAAACGTTTAGTTTAGCTGTTAATGAAGTATCGTTTTTTTAGTGCTGAAAATTCATTGTCTACTGGCGCTGTACACTTTTTCTAAGTGTTGCAATATCTCATGAAGGAAATACTGGACAATCAAATTAATGACTTTCCAGGCTTCAGGATGCCTTTCTACACTATCTAAAGGTGGAAATTTACATTGGAAACGTTTGGTTTAGCTGTTATAAAAGTTTGGTTTTTTAGTGCTGTAAATGCATTTTCAGCTCGCGCTGTACACATTTGCTATGAGAGGCATTATCTCATAAGGGAAATATTGGACAATCAAATTAATGACTGCCCAGGCTTCAGGATGTCTTTTTACACTATATAAAGGTGGAAATTTACATTGGAAACGTTTGGTTTAGCTGTTATAAAAGTTTGGTTTTTTAGTGCTGAAAATGCATTTTCAGCTCGCACTGTACACATTTGCTATGTGAGGCATTATCTCATAAGGGAAATACTGGACAATCAAATTAATGACTTCCCAGGCTTCAGGATGCATTTTTACACTCTATAAATGTGGAAATTTACATTGGAAACGTTTGGTTTAGCTGTTATAAAAGTTTGGTTTTTTAGTGCTGAAAATGCATTTTCAGCTCGCACTGTACACATTTGCTATGTGAGGCATTATCTCATAAGGGAAATACTGGACAATCAAATTAATGACTTCCCAGGCTTCAGGATGCCTTTTTACACTCTATAAATGTGGAAATTTACATTGGAAACGTTTGGTTTAGCTGTTAATGAAGTTTCGTTTTTTTAGTGCTGAAAATTCATTGTCTGCTGGCGCTGTACACTTTTTCTAAGTGTTGCAATATCTCATGAAGGAAATACTGGACAATCAAATTAATGACTTTCCAGGCTTCAGGATGCCTTTCTACACTATATAAAGGTGGAAATTTACATTGGAAACGTTTGGTTTAGCTGTTATAAAAGTTTGGTTTTTTAGTGCTGTAAATGCATTTTCAGCTCGCGCTGTACACATTTGCTATGAGAGGCATTATCTCATAAGGGAAATATTGGACAATCAAATTAATGACTGCCCAGGCTTCAGGATGTCTTTTTACACTATATAAAGGTGGAAATTTACATTGGAAACGTTTAGTTTAGCTGTTAATGAAGTTTCGTTTTTTTAGTGCTGGAAATTCATTGTCTGCTGGCGCTGTACACTTTTTCTAAGTGTTGCAATATCTCATGAAGGAAATACTGGACAATCAAATTAATGACTTTCCAGGCTTCAGGATGCCTATCTACACTATATAAAGGTGGAAATTTACATTGGAAACGTTTGGTTTAGCTGTTATAAAAGTTTGTTTTTTTAGTGCTGTAAATGCATTTTCAGCTCGCGCTGTACACATTTGCTATGAGAGGCATTATCTCATAAGGGAAATATTGGACAATCAAATTAATGACTGCCCAGGCTTCAGGATGTCTTTTTACACTATATAAAGGTGGAAATTTACATTGGAAACGTTTAGTTTAGCTGTTAATGAAGTTTCGGTTTTTTAGTGCTGAAAATTCATTGTCTGCTGGCGCTGTACACTTTTTCTAAGTGTTGCAATATCTCATGAAGGAAATACTGGACAATCAAATTAATGACTTCCCAGGCTTCAGGATGCCTTTTTACACTCTATAAATGTGGAAATTTACATTGGAAACGTTTGGTTTAGCTGTTAATGAAGTTTCGTTTTTTTAGTGCTGAAAATTCATTGTCTGCTGGCGCTGTACACTTTTTCTAAGTGTTGCAATATCTCATGAAGGAAATACTGGACAATCAAATTAATGACTTTCCAGGCTTCAGGATGCCTTTCTACACTATATAAAGGTGGAAATTTACATTGGAAACGTTTGGTTTAGGTGTTATAAAAGTTTGGTTTTTTAGTGCTGAAAATGCATTTTCAGCTCGCACTGTACACATTTGCTATGTGAGGCATTATCTCATAAGGGAAATACTGGACAATCAAATTAATGACTTCCCAGGCTTCAGGATGCCTTTTTACACTCTATAAATGTGGAAATTTACATTGGAAACGTTTGGTTTAGCTGTTAATGAAGTTTCGTTTTTTTAGTGCTGAAAATTCATTGTCTGCTGGCGCTGTACACTTTTTCTAAGTGTTGCAATATCTCATGAAGGAAATACTGGACAATCAAATTAATGACTTTCCAGGCTTCAGGATGCCTTTCTACACTATATAAAGGTGGAAATTTACATTGGAAACGTTTGGTTTAGCTGTTATAAAAGTTTGGTTTTTTAGTGCTGTAAATGCATTTTCAGCTCGCGCTGTACACATTTGCTATGAGAGGCATTATCTCATAAGGGAAATATTGGACAATCAAATTAATGACTGCCCAGGCTTCAGGATGTCTTTTTACACTATATAAAGGTGGAAATTTACATTGGAAACGTTTAGTTTAGCTGTTAATGAAGTTTCGTTTTTTTAGTGCTGGAAATTCATTGTCTGCTGGCGCTGTACACTTTTTCTAAGTGTTGCAATATCTCATGAAGGAAATACTGGACAATCAAATTAATGACTTTCCAGGCTTCAGGATGCCTATCTACACTATATAAAGGTGGAAATTTACATTGGAAACGTTTGGTTTAGCTGTTATAAAAGTTTGTTTTTTTAGTGCTGTAAATGCATTTTCAGCTCGCGCTGTACACATTTGCTATGAGAGGCATTATCTCATAAGGGAAATATTGGACAATCAAATTAATGACTGCCCAGGCTTCAGGATGTCTTTTTACACTATATAAAGGTGGAAATTTACATTGGAAACGTTTAGTTTAGCTGTTAATGAAGTTTCGGTTTTTTAGTGCTGAAAATTCATTGTCTGCTGGCGCTGTACACTTTTTCTAAGTGTTGCAATATCTCATGAAGGAAATACTGGACAATCAAATTAATCACTTTCCAGGCTTCAGGATGCCTTTCTACACTATATAAAGGTGGAAATTTACATTGGAAACGTTTGGTTTAGCTGTTATAAAAGTTTGTTTTTTTAGTGCTGTAAATGCATTTTCAGCTCGCACTGTACACATTTGCTATGTGAGGCATTATCTCATAAGGGAAATACTGGACAATCAAATTAATGACTTCCCAGGCTTCAGGATGCCTTTTTACACTCTATAAATGTGGAAATTTACATTGGAAACGTTTGGTTTAGCTGTTAATGAAGTTTCGTTTTTTTAGTGCTGAAAATTCATTGTCTGCTGGCGCTGTACACTTTTTCTAAGTGTTGCAATATCTCATGAAGGAAATACTGGACAATCAAATTAATGACTTTCCAGGCTTCAGGATGCCTTTCTACACTATATAAAGGTGGAAATTTACATTGGAAACGTTTGGTTTAGCTGTTATAAAAGTTTGGTTTTTTAGTGCTGTAAATGCATTTTCAGCTCGCGCTGTACACATTTGCTATGAGAGGCATTATCTCATAAGGGAAATATTGGACAATCAAATTAATGACTGCCCAGGCTTCAGGATGTCTTTTTACACTATATAAAGGTGGAAATTTACATTGGAAACGTTTGGTTTAGCTGTTATAAAAGTTTGTTTTTTTAGTGCTGTAAATGCATTTTCAGCTCGCACTGTACACATTTGCTATGAGAGGCATTATCTCATAAGGGAAATATTGGACAATCAAATTAATGACTGCCCAGGCTTCAGGATGTCTTTTTACACTATATAAAGGTGGAAATTTACATTGGAAACGTTTGGTTTAGCTGTTATAAAAGTTTGGTTTTTTTAGTGCTGAAAATGCATTTTCAGCTCGCACTGTCCACATTTGCTATGTGAGGCATTATCTCATAAGGGAAATACTGGACAATCAAATTAATGACTGCCCAGGCTTCAGGATGTCTTTTTACACTATATAAAGGTGGAAATTTACATTGGAAACGTTTACTTTAGCTGTTAATGAAGTTTCGTTTATTTAGTGCTGAAAATTCATTGTCTGACACTCTATAAATGTGGAAATTTACATTGGAAACGTTTGGTTTAGCTGTTAATGAAGTTTCGTTTTTTTAGTGCTGAAAATTCATTGTCTGCTGGCGCTGTACACTTTTTCTAAGTGTTGCAATATCTCATGAAGGAAATACTGGACAATCAAATTAATGACTTTCCAGGCTTCAGGATGCCTTTCTACACTATATAAAGGTGGAAATTTACATTGGAAACGTTTGGTTTAGCTGTTATAAAAGTTTGGTTTTTTAGTGCTGAAAATGCATTTTCAGCTCGCGCTGTACACATTTGCTATGAGAGGCATTATCTCATAAGGGAAATATTGGACAATCAAATTAATGACTGCCCAGGCTTCAGGATGTCTTTTTACACTATATAAGGGTGGAAATTTACATTGGAAACGTTTAGTTTAGCTGTTAATGAAGTTTCGTTTTTTTAGTGCTGAAAATTCATTGTCTGCTGGCGCTGTACACTTTTTCTAAGTGTTGCAATATCTCATGAAGGAAATACTGGACAATCAAATTAATGACTTTCCAGGCTTCAGGATGCCTTCTACACTATATAAAGGTGGAAATGTACATTGGAAACGTTTGGTTTAGCTGTTATAAAAGTTTGGTTTTTTAGTGCTGTAAATGCATTTTCAGCTCGCGCTGTACACATTTGCTATGAGAGGCATTATCTCAGAAGGGAAATATTGGACAATCAAATTAATGACTGCCCAGGCTTCAGGATGTCTTTTTACACTATATAAAGGTGGAAATTTACATTGGAAACGTTTGGTTTAGCTGTTATAAAAGTTTGGTTTTTTTAGTGCTGAAAATGCATTTTCAGCTCGCACTGTACACATTTGCTGTGTGAGGCATTATCTCATAAGGGAAATACTGGACAATCAAATTAATGACTGCCCAGGCTTCAGGATGTCTTTTTACACTATATAAAGGTGGAAATTTACATTGGAAACGTTTGGTTTAGCTGTTATAAAAGTTTGTTTTTTTAGTGCTGAAAATGCATTTTCAGCTCGCACTGTACACATTTGCTATGTGAGGCATTATCTCATAAGGGAAATACTGGACAATCAAATTAATGACTTCCCAGGCTTCAGGATGCCTTTTTACACTCTATAAATGTGGAAATTTACATTGGAAACGTTTGGTTTAGCTGTTAATGAAGTTTCGTTTTTTTTAGTGTTGAAAATTCGTTGTCTGCTGGCGCTGTACACTTTTTCTAAGTGTTGCAATATCTCATGAAGGAAATACTGGACAATCAAATTAATGACTTTCCAGGCTTCAGGATGCCTTTCTACACTATATAAAGGTGGAAATTTACATTGGAAACGTTTGGTTTAGCTGTTATAAAAGTTTGGTTTTTTAGTGCTGTAAATGCATTTTCAGCTCGCGCTGTACACATTTGCTATGAGAGGCATTATCTCATAAGGGAAATATTGGACAATCAAATTAATGACTGCCCAGGCTTCAGGATGTCTTTTTACACTATATAAAGGTGGAAATTTACATTGGAAACGTTTGGTTTAGCTGTTATAAAAGTTTGTTTTTTTAGTGCTGTAAATGCATTTTCAGCTCGCACTGTACACATTTGCTATGAGAGGCATTATCTCATAAGGGAAATATTGGACAATCAAATTAATGACTGCCCAGGCTTCAGGATGTCTTTTTACACTATATAAAGGTGGAAATTTACATTGGAAACGTTTACTTTAGCTGTTAATGAAGTTTCGTTTATTTAGTGCTGAAAATTCATTGTCTGCTGGCGCTGTACACTTTTTCTAAGTGTTGCAATATCTCATGAAGGAAATACTGGACAATCAAATTAATGACTTTCCAGGCTTCAGGATGCCTTTCTACACTATATAAAGGTGGAAATTTACATTGGAAACGTTTGGTTTAGCTGTTATAAAAGTTTGTTTTTTTAGTGCTGTAAATGCATTTTCAGCTCGCACTGTACACATTTGCTATGTGAGGCATTATCTCATAAGGGAAATACTGGACAATCAAATTAATGACTTCCCAGGCTTCAGGATGCCTTTTTACACTCTATAAATGTGGAAATTTACATTGGAAACGTTTGGTTTAGCTGTTAATGAAGTTTCGTTTTTTTAGTGCTGAAAATTCATTGTCTGCTGGCGCTGTACACTTTTTCTAAGTGTTGCAATATCTCATGAAGGAAATACTGGACAATCAAATTAATGACTTTCCAGGCTTCAGGATGCCTTTCTACACTATATAAAGGTGGAAATTTATATTGGAAACGTTTGGTTTAGCTGTTATAAAAGTTTGGTTTTTTAGTGCTGTAAATGCATTTTCAGCTCGCGCTGTACACATTTGCTATGAGAGGCATTATCTCATAAGGGAAATATTGGACAATCAAATTAATGACTGCCCAGGCTTCAGGATGTCTTTTTACACTATATAAAGGTGGAAATTTACATTGGAAACGTTTGGTTTAGCTGTTATAAAAGTTTGTTTTTTTAGTGCTGTAAATGCATTTTCAGCTCGCACTGTACACATTTGCTATGAGAGGCATTATCTCATAAGGGAAATATTGGACAATCAAATTAATGACTGCCCAGGCTTCAGGATGTCTTTTTACACTATATAAAGGTGGAAATTTACATTGGAAACGTTTACTTTAGCTGTTAATGAAGTTTCGTTTATTTAGTGCTGAAAATTCATTGTCTGCTGGCGCTGTACACTTTTTCTAAGTGTTGCAATATCTCATGAAGGAAATACTGGACAATCAAATTAATGACTTTCCAGGCTTCAGGATGCCTTTCTACACTATATAAAGGTGGAAATTTACATTGGAAACGTTTGGTTTAGCTGTTATAAAAGTTTGTTTTTTTAGTGCTGTAAATGCATTTTCAGCTCGCACTGTACACATTTGCTATGTGAGGCATTATCTCATAAGGGAAATACTGGACAATCAAATTAATGACTTCCCAGGCTTCAGGATGCCTTTTTACACTCTATAAATGTGGAAATTTACATTGGAAACGTTTGGTTTAGCTGTTAATGAAGTTTCGTTTTTTTAGTGCTGAAAATTCATTGTCTGCTGGCGCTGTACACTTTTTCTAAGTGTTGCAATATCTCATGAAGGAAATACTGGACAATCAAATTAATGACTTTCCAGGCTTCAGGATGCCTTTCTACACTATATAAAGGTGGAAATTTACATTGGAAACGTTTGGTTTAGCTGTTATAAAAGTTTGGTTTTTTAGTGCTGTAAATGCATTTTCAGCTCGCGCTGTACACATTTGCTATGAGAGGCATTATCTCATAAGGGAAATATTGGACAATCAAATTAATGACTGCCCAGGCTTCAGGATGTCTTTTTACACTATATAAAGGTGGAAATTTACATTGGAAACGTTTGGTTTAGCTGTTATAAAAGTTTGTTTTTTTAGTGCTGTAAATGCATTTTCAGCTCGCACTGTACACATTTGCTATGAGAGGCATTATCTCATAAGGGAAATATTGGACAATCAAATTAATGACTGCCCAGGCTTCAGGATGTCTTTTTACACTATATAAAGGTGGAAATTTACATTGGAAACGTTTGGTTTAGCTGTTATAAAAGTTTGGTTTTTTTAGTGCTGAAAATGCATTTTCAGCTCGCACTGTCCACATTTGCTATGTGAGGCATTATCTCATAAGGGAAATACTGGACAATCAAATTAATGACTGCCCAGGCTTCAGGATGTCTTTTTACACTATATAAAGGTGGAAATTTACATTGGAAACGTTTACTTTAGCTGTTAATGAAGTTTCGTTTATTTAGTGCTGAAAATTCATTGTCTGACACTCTATAAATGTGGAAATTTACATTGGAAACGTTTGGTTTAGCTGTTAATGAAGTTTCGTTTTTTTAGTGCTGAAAATTCATTGTCTGCTGGCGCTGTACACTTTTTCTAAGTGTTGCAATATCTCATGAAGGAAATACTGGACAATCAAATTAATGACTTTCCAGGCTTCAGGATGCCTTTCTACACTATATAAAGGTGGAAATTTACATTGGAAACGTTTGGTTTAGCTGTTATAAAAGTTTGGTTTTTTAGTGCTGAAAATGCATTTTCAGCTCGCGCTGTACACATTTGCTATGAGAGGCATTATCTCATAAGGGAAATATTGGACAATCAAATTAATGACTGCCCAGGCTTCAGGATGTCTTTTTACACTATATAAGGGTGGAAATTTACATTGGAAACGTTTAGTTTAGCTGTTAATGAAGTTTCGTTTTTTTAGTGCTGAAAATTCATTGTCTGCTGGCGCTGTACACTTTTTCTAAGTGTTGCAATATCTCATGAAGGAAATACTGGACAATCAAATTAATGACTTTCCAGGCTTCAGGATGCCTTCTACACTATATAAAGGTGGAAATGTACATTGGAAACGTTTGGTTTAGCTGTTATAAAAGTTTGGTTTTTTAGTGCTGTAAATGCATTTTCAGCTCGCGCTGTACACATTTGCTATGAGAGGCATTATCTCAGAAGGGAAATATTGGACAATCAAATTAATGACTGCCCAGGCTTCAGGATGTCTTTTTACACTATATAAAGGTGGAAATTTACATTGGAAACGTTTGGTTTAGCTGTTATAAAAGTTTGGTTTTTTTAGTGCTGAAAATGCATTTTCAGCTCGCACTGTACACATTTGCTGTGTGAGGCATTATCTCATAAGGGAAATACTGGACAATCAAATTAATGACTGCCCAGGCTTCAGGATGTCTTTTTACACTATATAAAGGTGGAAATTTACATTGGAAACGTTTGGTTTAGCTGTTATAAAAGTTTGTTTTTTTAGTGCTGAAAATGCATTTTCAGCTCGCACTGTACACATTTGCTATGTGAGGCATTATCTCATAAGGGAAATACTGGACAATCAAATTAATGACTTCCCAGGCTTCAGGATGCCTTTTTACACTCTATAAATGTGGAAATTTACATTGGAAACGTTTGGTTTAGCTGTTAATGAAGTTTCGTTTTTTTAGTGCTGAAAATTCATTGTCTGCTGGCGCTGTACACTTTTTCTAAGTGTTGCAATATCTCATGAAGGAAATACTGGACAATCAAATTAATGACTTTCCAGGCTTCAGGATGCCTTTCTACACTATATAAAGGTGGAAATTTACATTGGAAACGTTTGGTTTAGCTGTTATAAAAGTTTGGTTTTTTAGTGCTGTAAATGCATTTTCAGCTCGCGCTGTACACATTTGCTATGAGAGGCATTATCTCATAAGGGAAATATTGGACAATCAAATTAATGACTGCCCAGGCTTCAGGATGTCTTTTTACACTATATAAGGGTGGAAATTTACATTGGAAACGTTTAGTTTAGCTGTTAATGAAGTTTCGTTTTTTTAGTGCTGAAAATTCATTGTCTGCTGGCGCTGTACACTTTTTCTAAGTGTTGCAATATCTCATGAAGGAAATACTGGACAATCAAATTAATGACTTTCCAGGCTTCAGGATGCCTTTCTACACTATATAAAGGTGGAAATGTACATTGGAAACGTTTGGTTTAGCTGTTATAAAAGTTTGGTTTTTTAGTGCTGTAAATGCATTTTCAGCTCGCGCTGTACACATTTGCTATGAGAGGCATTATCTCAGAAGGGAAATATTGGACAATCAAATTAATGACTGCCCAGGCTTCAGGATGTCTTTTTACACTATATAAAGGTGGAAATTTACATTGGAAACGTTTGGTTTAGCTGTTATAAAAGTTTGTTTTTTTTAGTGCTGAAAATGCATTTTCAGCTCGCACTGTACACATTTGCTGTGTGAGGCATTATCTCATAAGGGAAATACTGGACAATCAAATTAATGACTGCCCAGGCTTCAGGATGTCTTTTTACACTATATAAAGGTGGAAATTTACATTGGAAACGTTTGGTTTAGCTGTTATAAAAGTTTGGTTTTTTAGTGCTGAAAATGCATTTTCAGCTCGCACTGTACACATTTGCTATGTGAGGCATTATCTCATAAGGGAAATACTGGACAATCAAATTAATGACTTCCCAGGCTTCAGGATGCCTTTTTACACTCTATGAATGTGGAAATTTACATTGGAAACGTTTGGTTTAGCTGTTAATGAAGTTTCGTTTTTTTAGTGCTGAAAATTCATTGTCTGCTGGCGCTGTACACTTTTTCTAAGTGTTGCAATATCTCATGAAGGAAATACTGGACAATCAAATTAATGACTTTCCAGGCTTCAGGATGCCTTTCTACACTATATAAAGGTGGAAATTTACATTGGAAACGTTTGGTTTAGCTGTTATAAAAGTTTGGTTTTTTAGTGCTGTAAATGCATTTTCAGCTCGCGCTGTACACATTTGCTATGAGAGGCATTATCTCATAAGGGAAATATTGGACAATCAAATTAATGACTGCCCAGGCTTCAGGATGTCTTTTTACACTATATAAGGGTGGAAATTTACATTGGAAACGTTTAGTTTAGCTGTTAATGAAGTTTCGTTTTTTTAGTGCTGAAAATTCATTGTCTGCTGGCGCTGTACACTTTTTCTAAGTGTTGCAATATCTCATGAAGGAAATACTGGACAATCAAATTAATGACTTTCCAGGCTTCAGGATGCCTTTCTACACTATATAAAGGTGGAAATGTACATTGGAAACGTTTGGTTTAGCTGTTATAAAAGTTTGGTTTTTTAGTGCTGTAAATGCATTTTCAGCTCGCGCTGTACACATTTGCTATGAGAGGCATTATCTCAGAAGGGAAATATTGGACAATCAAATTAATGACTGCCCAGGCTTCAGGATGTCTTTTTACACTCTATAAAGGTGGAAATTTACATTGGAAACGTTTGGTTTAGCTGTTATAAAAGTTTGGTTTTTTAGTGCTGAAAATGCATTTTCAGCTCGCACTGTACACATTTGCTATGTGAGGCATTATCTCATAAGGGAAATACTGGACAATCAAATTAATGACTTCCCAGGCTTCAGGATGCCTTTTTACACTCTATAAATGTGGAAATTTACATTGGAAACGTTTGGTTTAGCTGTTAATGAAGTTTCGTTTTTTTAGTGCTGAAAATTCATTGTCTGCTGGCGCTGTACACTTTTTCTAAGTGTTGCAATATCTCATGAAGGAAATACTGGACAATCAAATTAATGACTTTCCAGGCTTCAGGATGCCTTTCTACACTATATAAAGGTGGAAATTTACATTGGAAACGTTTGGTTTAGCTGTTATAAAAGTTTGGTTTTTTAGTGCTGTAAATGCATTTTCAGCTCGCGCTGTACACATTTGCTATGAGAGGCATTATCTCATAAGGGAAATATTGGACAATCAAATTAATGACTGCCCAGGCTTCAGGATGTCTTTTTACACTATATAAAGGTGGAAATTTACATTGGAAACGTTTAGTTTAGCTGTTAATGAAGTTTCGTTTTTTTTAGTGCTGAAAATTCATTGTCTGCTGGCGCTGTACACTTTTTCTAAGTGTTGCAATATCTCATGAAGGAAATACTGGACAATCAAATTAATGACTTTCCAGGCTTCAGGATGCCTTTCTACACTATATAAAGGTGGAAATTTACATTGGAAACGTTTGGTTTAGCTGTTATAAAAGTTTGGTTTTTTAGTGCTGTAAATGCATTTTCAGCTCGCGCTGTACACATTTGCTATGAGAGGCATTATCTCATAAGGGAAATATTGGACAATCAAATTAATGACTGCCCAGGCTTCAGGATGTCTTTTTACACTATATAAAGGTGGAAATTTACATTGGAAACGTTTGGTTTAGCTGTTATAAAAGTTTGGTTTTTTAGTGCTGTAAATGCATTTTCAGCTCGCGCTGTACACATTTGCTACGAGAGGCATTATCTCATAAGGGAAATATTGGACAATCAAATTAATGGCTGCCCAGGCTTCAGGATGTCTTTTTACTCTATATAAAGTTGGAAATTTACATTGGAAACGTTTAGTTTAGCTGTTAATGAAGTTTCGTTTTTTTAGTGCTGAAAATTCATTGTCTGCTGGCGCTGTACACTTTTTCTAAGTGTTGCAATATCTCATGAAGGAAATACTGGACAATCAAATCAATGACTTTCCAGGCTTCAGGATGCCTTTCTACACTATATAAAGGTGGAAATGTACATTGGAAACGTTTGGTTTAGCTGTTATAAAAGTTTGTTTTTTTAGTGCTGAAAATGCATTTTCAGCTCGCGCTGTACACATTTGCTATGAGAGGCATTGTCTCATAAGGGAAATATTGGACAATCAAATTAATGACTGCCTAGGCTTCGGGATGTCTTTTTACACTATATAAAGGTGGAAATTTACATTGGAAACGTTTGGTTTAGCTGTTATAAAAGTTTGGTTTTTTTAGTGCTGAAAATGCATTTTCAGCTCGCACTGTACACATTTGCTATGTGAGGCATTATCTCATAAGGGAAATACTGGACAATCAAATTAATGACTGCCCAGGCTTCAGGATGTCTTTTTACACTATCTCAAGGTGGAAATTTACATTGGAAACGTTTGGTTTAGCTGTTATAAAAGTTTGTTTTTTTAGTGCTGAAAATGCATTTTCAGCTCGCACTGTACACATTTGCTATGTGAGGCATTATCTCATAAGGGAAATACTGGACAATCAAATTAATGACTTCCCAGGCTTCAGGATGCCTTTTTACACTCTATAAATGTGGAAATTTACATTGGAAACGTTTGGTTTAGCTGTTAATGAAGTTTCGTTTTTTTAGTGCTGAAAATTCATTGTCTGCTGGCGCTGTACACTTTTTCTAAGTGTTGCAATATCTCATGAAGGAAATACTGGACAATCAAATTAATGACTTTCCAGGCTTCAGGATGCCTTTCTACACTATATAAAGGTGGAAATTTACATTGGAAACGTTTGGTTTAGCTGTTATAAAAGTTTGGTTTTTTAGTGCTGTAAATGCATTTTCAGCTCGCGCTGTACACATTTGCTATGAGAGGCATTATCTCATAAGGGAAATATTGGACAATCAAATTAATGACTGCCCAGGCTTCAGGATGTATTTTTACACTATATAAGGGTGGAAATTTACATTGGAAACGTTTAGTTTAGCTGTTAATGAAGTTTCGTTTTTTTAGTGCTGAAAATTCATTGTCTGCTGGCGCTGTACACTTTTTCTAAGTGTTGCAATATCTCATGAAGGAAATACTGGACAATCAAATTAATGACTTTCCAGGCTTCAGGATGCCTTTCTACACTATATAAAGGTGGAAATGTACATTGGAAACGTTTGGTTTAGCTGTTATAAAAGTTTGGTTTTTTAGTGCTGTAAATGCATTTTCAGCTCGCGCTGTACACATTTGCTATGAGAGGCATTATCTCAGAAGGGAAATATTGGACAATCAAATTAATGACTGCCCAGGCTTCAGGATGTCTTTTTACACTATATAAAGGTGGAAATTTACATTGGAAACGTTTGGTTTAGCTGTTATAAAAGTTTGGTTTTTTTAGTGCTGAAAATGCATTTTCAGCTCGCACTGTACACATTTGCTGTGTGAGGCATTATCTCATAAGGGAAATACTGGACAATCAAATTAATGACTGCCCAGGCTTCAGGATGTCTTTTTACACTATATAAAGGTGGAAATTTACATTGGAAACGTTTGGTTTAGCTGTTATAAAAGTTTGGTTTTTTAGTGCTGAAAATGCATTTTCAGCTCGCACTGTACACATTTGCTATGTGAGGCATTATCTCATAAGGGAAATACTGGACAATCAAATTAATGACTTCCCAGGCTTCAGGATGCCTTTTTACACTCTATAAATGTGGAAATTTACATTGGAAACGTTTGGTTTAGCTGTTAATGAAGTTTCGTTTTTTTAGTGCTGAAAATTCATTGTCTGCTGGCGCTGTACACTTTTTCTAAGTGTTGCAATATCTCATGAAGGAAATACTGGACAATCAAATTAATGACTTTCCAGGCTTCAGGATGCCTTTCTACACTATATAAAGGTGGAAATTTACATTGGAAACGTTTGGTTTAGCTGTTATAAAAGTTTGGTTTTTTAGTGCTGTAAATGCATTTTCAGCTCGCGCTGTACACATTTGCTATGAGAAGCATTATCTCATAAGGGAAATATTGGACAATCAAATTAATGACTGCCCAGGCTTCAGGATGTCTTTTTACACTATATAAGGGTGGAAATTTACATTGGAAACGTTTAGTTTAGCTGTTAATGAAGTTTCGTTTTTTTAGTGCTGAAAATTCATTGTCTGCTGGCGCTGTACACTTTTTCTAAGTGTTGCAATATCTCATGAAGGAAATACTGGACAATCAAATTAATGACTTTCCAGGCTTCAGGATGCCTTTCTACACTATATAAAGGTGGAAATTTACATTGGAAACGTTTAGTTTAGCTGTTAATGAAGTTTCGTTTTTTTAGTGCTGAAAATTCATTGTCTGCTGGCGCTGTACATTTTTTCTATGTGTTGCAATATCTCATGAAGGAAATACTGGACAATCAAATTAATTACTTTCCAGGCTTCAGGATGCCTTTCTACACTATATAAAGGTGGAAATGTACATTGGAAACGTTTGGTTTAGCTGTTATAAAAGTTTGGTTTTTTAGTGCTGTAAATGCATTTTCAGCTCGCGCTGTACACATTTGCTATGAGAGGCATTATCTCAGAAGGGAAATATTGGACAATCAAATTAATGACTGCCCAGGCTTCAGGATGTCTTTTTACACTATATAAAGGTGGAGATTTACATTGGAAACGTTTGGTTTAGCTGTTATAAAAGTTTGGTTTTTTTAGTGCTGAAAATGCATTTTCAGCTCGCACTGTACACATTTGCTGTGTGAGGCATTATCTCATAAGGGAAATACTGGACAATCAAATTAATGACTGCCCAGGCTTCAGGATGTCTTTTTACACTATATAAAGGTGGAAATTTACATTGGAAACGTTTGGTTTAGCTGTTATAAAAGTTTGGTTTTTTTAGTGCTGAAAATGCATTTTCAGCTCGCACTGTCCACATTTGCTATGTGAGGCATTATCTCATAAGGGAAATACTGGACAATCAAATTAATGACTGCCCAGGCTTCAGGATGTCTTTTTACACTATATAAAGGTGGAAATTTACATTGGAAACGTTTGGTTTAGCTGTTATAAAAGTTTGTTTTTTTAGTGCTGTAAATGCATTTTCAGCTCGCGCTGTACACATTTGCTATGAGAGGCATTATCTCATAAGGGAAATATTGGACAATCAAATTAATGACTGCCCAGGCTTCAGGATGTCTTTTTACACTATATAAAGGTGGAAATATACATTGGAAACGTTTAGTTTAGCTGTTAATGAAGTTTCGTTTTTTTAGTGCTGAAAATTCATTGTCTGCTGGCGCTGTACACTTTTTCTAAGTGTTGCAATATCTCATGAAGGAAATACTGGACAATCAAATTAATGACTTTCCAGGCTTCAGGATGCCTTTCTACACTATATAAAGGTGGAAATGTACATTGGAAACGTTTGGTTTAGCTGTTATAAAAGTTTGGTTTTTTAGTGCTGTAAATGCATTTTCAGCTCGCGCTGTACACATTTGCTATGAGAGGCATTATCTCATAAGGGAAATATTAGACAATCAAATTAATGACTGCCCAGGCTTCAGGATGTCTTTTTACACTATATAAGGGTGGAAATTTACATCGGAAACGTTTAGTTTAGCTGTTAATGAAGTTTCGTTTTTTTAGTGCTGAAAATTCATTGTCTGCTGGCGCTGTACACTTTTTCTAAGTGTTGCAATATCTCATGAAGGAAATACTGGACAATCAAATTAATGACTTTCCAGGCTTCAGGATGCCTTTCTACACTATATAAAGGTGGAAATGTACATTGGAAACGTTTGGTTTAGCTGTTATAAAAGTTTGGTTTTTTAGTGCTGTAAATGCATTTTCAGCTCACGCTGTACACATTTGCTATGAGAGGCATTATCTCAAAAGGGAAATATTGGACAATCAAATTAATGACTGCCCAGGCTTCAGGATGTCTTTTTACACTATATAAAGGTGGAAATTTACATTGGAAACGTTTGGTTTAGCTGTTATAAAAGTTTGGTTTTTTAGTGCTGAAAATGCATTTTCAGCTCGCACTGTACACATTTGCTATGTGAGGCATTATCTCATAAGGGAAATACTGGACAATCAAATTAATGACTTCCCAGGCTTCAGGATGCCTTTTTACACTCTATAAATGTGGAAATTTACATTGGAAACGTTTGGTTTAGCTGTTAATGAAGTTTCGTTTTTTTAGTGCTGAAAATTCATTGTCTGCTGGCGCTGTACACTTTTTCTAAGTGTTGCAATATCTCATGAAGGAAATACTGGACAATCAAATTAATGACTTTCCAGGCTTCAGGATGCCTTTCTACACTATATAAAGGTGGAAATTTACATTGGAAACGTTTGGTTTAGCTGTTATAAAAGTTTGGTTTTTTAGTGCTGTAAATGCATTTTCAGCTCGCGCTGTACACATTTGCTATGAGAGGCATTATCTCATAAGGGAAATATTGGACAATCAAATTAATGACTGCCCAGGCTTCAGGATGTCTTTTTACACTATATAAAGGTGGAAATTTACATTGGAAACGTTTGGTTTAGCTGTTATAAAAGTTTGGTTTTTTTAGTGCTGAAAATGCATTTTCAGCTCGCACTGTACACATTTGCTATGTGAGGCATTATCTCATAAGGGAAATACTGGACAATCAAATTAATGACTGCCCAGGCTTCAGGATGTCTTTTTACACTATCTAAAGGTGGAAATTTACATTGGAAACGTTTGGTTTAGCTGTTATAAAAGTTTGGTTTTTTAGTGCTGAAAATGCATTTTCAGCTCGCACTGTACACATTTGCTATGTGAGGCATTATCTCATAAGGGAAATACTGGACAATCAAATTAATGACTTCCCAGGCTTCAGGATGCCTTTTTACACTCTATAAATGTGGAAATTTATATTGGAAACGTTTGGTTTAGCTGTTAATGAAGTTTCGTTTTTTTAGTGCTGAAAATTCATTGTCTGCTGGCGCTGTACACTTTTTCTAAGTGTTGCAATATCTCATGAAGGAAATACTGGACAATCAAATTAATGACTTTCCAGGCTTCAGGATGCCTTTCTACACTATATAAAGGTGGAAATTTACATTTGAAACGTTTGGTTTAGCTGTTATAAAAGTTTGGTTTTTTAGTGCTGTAAATGCATTTTCAGCTCGCGCTGTACACATTTGCTATGAGAGGCATTATCTCATAAGGGAAATATTGGACAATCAAATTAATGACTGCCCAGGCTTCAGGATGTCTTTTTACACTATATAAAGGTGGAAATATACATTGGAAACGTTTAGTTTAGCTGTTAATGAAGTTTCGTTTTTTTAGTGCTGAAAATTCATTGTCTGCTGGCGCTGTACACTTTTTCTAAGTGTTGCAATATCTCATGAAGGAAATACTGGACAATCAAATTAATGACTTTCCAGGCTTCAGGATGCCTTTCTACACTATATAAAGGTGGAAATTTACATTGGAAACGTTTGGTTTAGCTGTTATAAAAGTTTGTTTTTTTAGTGCTGTAAATGCATTTTCAGCTCGCGCTGTACACATTTGCTATGAGAGGCATTATCTCATAAGGGAAATATTGGACAATCAAATTAATGACTGCCCAGGCTTCAGGATGTCTTTTTACACTATATAAAGGTGGAAATTTACATTGGAAACGTTTGGTTTAGCTGTTATAAAAGTTTGGTTTTTTAGTGCTGTAAATGCATTTTCAGCTCGCGCTGTACACATTTGCTATGTGAGGCATTATCTCATAAGGGAAATACTGGACAATCAAATTAATGACTTTTCAGGCTTCAGGATGCCTTTCTACACTATATAAAGGTGGAAATGTACATTGGAAACGTTTGGTTTAGCTGTTAATGAAGTTTCGTTTTTTTAGTGCTGAAAATTCATTGTCTGCTGGCGCTGTACACCTTTTCTAAGTGTTGCAATATCTCATGAAGGAAATACTGGACAATCAAATTAATGACTTTCCAGGCTTCAGGATGCCTTTCTACACTATATAAAGGTGGAAATTTACATTGGAAACGTTTGGTTTAGCTGTTATAAAAGTTTGTTTTTTTTGTGCTGTAAATGCATTTTCAGCTCGCGCTGTACACATTTGCTATGAGAGGCATTATCTCATAAGGGAAATATTGGACAATCAAATTAATGACTGCCCAGGCTTCAGGATGTCTTTTTACACTATATAAAGGTGGAAATTTACATTGGAAACGTTTGGTTTAGGTGTTATAAAAGTTTGGTTTTTTAGTGCTGAAAATGCATTTTCAGCTCGCACTGTACACATTTGCTATGTGAGGCATTATCTCATAAGGGAAATACTGGACAATCAAATTAATGACTTCCCAGGCTTCAGGATGCCTTTTTACACTCTATAAATGTGGAAATTTACATTGGAAACGTTTGGTTTAGCTGTTAATGAAGTTTCGTTTTTTTATTGCTGAAAATTCATTGTCTGCTGGCGCTGTACACTTTTTCTAAGTTTTGCAATATCTCATGTAGGAAATACTGGACAATCAAATTAATGACTTTCCAGGCTTCAGGATGCCTTTCTACACTTTATAAAGGTGGAAATTTACATTGGAAACGTTTGGTTTAGCTGTTATAAAAGTTTGGTTTTTTAGTGCTGTAAATGCATTTTCAGCTCGCGCTGTACACATTTGCTATGAGAGGCTTTATCTCAGAAGGGAAATATTGGACAATCAAATTAATGACTGCCCAGGCTTCAGGATGCCTTTCTACACTATATAAAGGTGGAAATTTACATTGGAAACGTTTGGTTTAGCTGTTATAAAAGTTTGTTTTTTTAGTGCTGTAAATGCATTTTCAGCTCGCGCTGTACACATTTGCTATGTGAGGCATTATCTCATAAGGGAAATACTGGACAATCAAATTAATGACTGCCCAGGCTTCAGGATGTCTTTTTACACTATATAAAGGTGGAAATTTACATTGGAAACGTTTGGTTTAGCTGTTATAAAAGTTTGGTTTTTTAGTGCTGAAAATGCATTTTCAGCTCGCACTGTACACATTTGCTATGTGAGGCATTATCTCATAAGGGAAATACTGGACAATCAAATTAATGACTTCCCAGGCTTCAGGATGCCTTTTTACACTCTATGAATGTGGAAATTTACATTGGAAACGTTTGGTTTAGCTGTTAATGAAGTTTCGTTTTTTTAGTGCTGAAAATTCATTGTCTGCTGGCGCTGTACACTTTTTCTAAGTGTTGCAATATCTCATGAAGGAAATACTGGACAATCAAATTAATGACTTTCCAGGCTTCATGATGCCTTTCTACACTATATAAAGGTGGAAATTTACATTGGAAACGTTTGGTTTAGCTGTTATAAAAGTTTGGTTTTTTAGTGCTGTAAATGCATTTTCAGCTCGCGCTGTACACATTTGCTATGAGAGGCATTATCTCATAAGGGAAATATTGGACAATCAAATTAATGACTGCCCAGGCTTCAGGATGTCTTTTTACACTATATAAAGGTGGAAATTTACATTGGAAACGTTTAGTTTAGCTGTTAATGAAGTTTCGTTTTTTTAGTGCTGAAAATTCATTGTCTGCTGGCGCTGTACACTTTTTCTAAGTGTTGCAATATCTCATGAAGGAAATACTGGACAATCAAATTAATGACTTTCCAGGCTTCAGGATGCCTTTCTACACTATATAAAGGTGGAAATGTACATTGGAAACGTTTGGTTTAGCTGTTATAAAAGTTTGGTTTTTTAGTGCTGTAAATGCATTTTCAGCTCGCGCTGTACACATTTGCTATGAGAGGCATTATCTCATAAGGGAAATATTGGACAATCAAATGAATGACTGCCCAGGCTTCAGGATGTCTTTTTACACTATATAAAGGTGGAAATTTACATTGGAAACGTTTGGTTTAGCTGTTATAAAAGTTTGGTTTTTTAGTGCTGAAAATGCATTTTCAGCTCGCACTGAACACATTTGCTATGTGAGGCATTATCTCATAAGGGAAATACTGGACAATCAAATTAATGACTTCCCAGGCTTCAGGATGCCTTTTTACACTCTATAAATGTGGAAATTTACATTGGAAACGTTTGGTTTAGCTGTTAATGAAGTTTCGTTTTTTAGTGCTGAAAATTCATTGTCTGCTGGCGCTGTACACTTTTTCTAAGTGTTGCAATATCTCATGAAGGAAATACTGGACAATCAAATTAATGACTTTCCAGGCTTCAGGATGCCTTTTTACACTATATAAAGGTGGAAATTTACATTGGAAACGTTTGGTTTAGCTGTAATAAAAGTTAGGTTTTTTAGTGCTGTAAATGCATTTTCAGCTCGCGCTGTACACATTTGCTATGAGAGGCATTATCTCATAAGGGAAATATTGGACAATCAAATTAATGACTGCCCAGGCTTCAGGATGTCTTTTTACACTATATAAAGGTGGAAATTTACATTGGAAACGTTTGGTTTAGCTGTTATAAAAGTATGTTTTTTTAGTGCTGAAAATGCATTTACAGCACGAAAAAAACAAACTTTTATAACAGCTAAACCAAACGTTTCCAATGTAAATTTCCACATTTATATAGTGTAAAAAGGCATCCTGAAGCCTGGGAAGTCATTAATTTGATTGTCCAGTATTTCCCTTATGAGATAATGCCTCACATAGCAAATGTGTACAGCGCGAGCTGAAAATGCATTTACAGCACTAAAAAAACAAACTTTTATAACAGCTAAACTAAACGTTTCCAATGTAAATTTCCACCTTTATATAGTGTAAAAAGACATCCTGAAGCCTGGGCAGTCATTAATTTGATTGTCCAATATTTCCCTTATGAGATAATGCCTCTCATAGAAAATGTGTACAGCGCGAGCTGAAAATGCATTTACAGCACTAAAAAACCAAACTTTTATAACAGCTAAACCAAACGTTTCCAATGTAAATTTCCACCTTTATATAGTGTAAAAAAACATCCTGAAGCCTGGGCAGTCATTAATTTGATTGTCCAATATTTCCCTTATGAGATAATGCCTCTCATAGCAAATGTGTACAGCGCGAGCTGAAAATGCATTTACAGCACTAAAAAACCAAACTTTTATAACAGCTAAACCAAACGTTTCCAATGTAAATTTCCACCTTTATATAGTGTAGAAAGGCATCCTGAAGCCTGGAAAGTCATTAATTTGATTGTCCAGTATTTCCTACATGAGATATTGCAACACTTAGAAAAAGTGTACAACGCCAGCAGACAATGAATTTGCAGCACTAAAAAAACGAAACTTCATTTACAGCTAAACCAAACGTTTCCAATGTAAATTTCCACATTTATATAGTGTAAAAAGGCATCCTGAAGCCTGGGAAGTCATTAATTTGATTGTCCAGTATTTCCCTTATGAGATAATGCCTCACATAGCAAATGTGTACAGCGCGAGCTGAAAATGCATTTACAGCACTAAAAAAACAAACTTTTATAACAGCTAAACTAAACGTTTCCAATGTAAATTTTCACCTTTATATAGTGTAAAAAGACATCCTGAAGCCTGGGCAGTCATTAATTTGATTGTCCAATATTTCCCTTATGAGATAATGCCTCTCATAGCAAATGTGTACAGCGCGAGCTGAAAATGCATTTACAGCACTAAAAAACCAAACTTTTATAACAGCTAAACCAAACGTTTCCAATGTAAATTTCCACCTTTATATAGTGTAGAAAGGCATCCTGAAGCCTGGAAAGTCATTAATTTGATTGTCCAGTATTTCCTTCATGAGATATTGCAACACTTAGAAAAAGTGTACAGCGCCAGCAGACAATGAATTTGCAGCACTAAAAAAACGAAACTTCATTAACAGCTAAACCAAACGTTTCCAATGTAAATTTCCACCTTTATGTCGTGTAAAAAGATATCCTGAAGCCTGGGCAGTCATTAATTTGATTGTCCAATATTTTCCTTATGAGATAATGCCTCTCATAGCAAATGTGTACAGCGCGAGCTGAAAATGCATTTACAGCACTAAAAAACCAAACTTTTATAACAGCTAAACCAAACGTTTCCAATGTAAATTTCCACAATTATATAGTGTAAAAAGGTCTCCTGAAGCCTGGGAAGTCATTAATTTGATTGTCCAGCATTTCCATTATGAGATAATGTCTCACATAGCAAATGTGTACAGCGCGAGCTGAAAATGCATTTACAGCACTAAAAAAACAAACTTTTATAACAGCTAAACCAAACGTTTACAATGTAAATTTCCACCTTTATATAGTGTAAAAAGGCATCCTGAAGCCTGGAAAGTCATTAATTTGATTGTCCAGTATTTCCTTCATGAGAAAATGCAACACTTAGAAAAAGTGTACAGCGCCAGCAGACAATGAATTTGCAGCACTAAAAAAACGAAACTTCATTAACAGCTAAACCAAACGTTTCCAATGTAAATTTCCACATTTATATAGTGTAAAAAGGCATCCTGAAGCCTGGGAAGTCATTAATTTGATTGTCCATTATTTCCCTTATGAGATAATGCCTCACATAGCAAATGTGTACAGCGCGAGCTGAAAATGCATTTACAGCACTAAAAAAACAAACTTTTATAACAGCTAAACTAAACGTTTCCAATGTAAATTTCCACCTCTATATAGTGTAAAAAGGTCTCCTGAAGCCTGGTAAGTCATTAATTTGATTGTCCAGTATTTCCCTTATGGGATAATGCCTCACATAGCAAATGTGTACAGCGCGAGCTGAAAATGCATTTACAGCACTAAAAAAACAAACGTTTATAACAGCTAAACCAAACGTTTCCAATGTAAATTTCCACCTTTATATAGTGTAAAAAGGCATCCTGAAGCCTGGAAAGTCATTAATTTGATTGTCCAGTATTTCCTTCATGAGATATTGCAACACTTAGAAAAAGTGTACAGCGACAGCAGACAGCAGGCTGCCAGGATGGCCGAGTGGTCTAAGGCGCCGCGTTCCGGTCCCAGTCTCCCCAAGAGGCCTGGGTTCGAATCTCGAATTGGCTGCCAGGATGGCCGAGTGGTCTAAGGCGCCGCGTTCCGGACCCAGTCTCCCCAGGAGGCCTGGGTTCGAATCTCGAATTTCCCCATTGTGGGACTAATAAAGGCATTATTATTATATTATTATTATCATTAGACAATGAATTTGCAGCACTAAAAAAACGAAACTTCATTAACAGCTAAACCAAACGTTTCCAATGTAAATTTCCACATTTATATAGTGTAAAAAGGCATCCTGAAGCCTGGGAAGTCATTAATTTGATTGTCCAGTATTTCCTTCATGAGATATTGCAACACTTAGAAAAAGTGTACAGCGCCAGCAGACAATGAATTTGCAGCACTAAAAAAACGAAACTTCATTAACAGCTAAACCAAACGTTTCCAATGTAAATTTCCACATTTATATAGTGTAAAAAGGCATCCTGAAGCCTGGGAAGTCATTAATTTGATTGTCCAGTATTTCCCTTATGAGATAATGCCTCACATAGCAAATGTGTACAGCGCGAGCTGAAAATGCATTTACAGCACTAAAAAAACTAACTTTTATAACAGCTAAACTAAACGTTTCCAATGTAAATTTCCACCTTTATATAGTGTAAAAAAGACATCCTGAAGCCTGGGCAGTCATTAATTTGATTGTCCAATATTTCCCTTATGAGATAATGCCTCACATAGCATTTACAGCACTAAAAAACCAAACTTTTATAACAGCTAAACCAAACGTTTCCAATGTAAATTTCCACCTTTATATAGTGTAGAAAGGCATCCTGAAGCCTGGAAAGTCATTAATTTGATTGTCCAGTATTTCCTTCATGAGATATTGCAACACTTAGAAAAAGTGTACAGCGCCAGCAGACAATGAATTTTCAGCACTAAAAAAACGAAACTTCATTAA
The DNA here is from genome assembly GCF_059441095.1 of Idiotropiscis lumnitzeri. Classification (NCBI taxonomy): domain Eukaryota; kingdom Metazoa; phylum Chordata; class Actinopteri; order Syngnathiformes; family Syngnathidae; genus Idiotropiscis; species Idiotropiscis lumnitzeri. Next base: position 551,510 of record NW_028283604.1, on the reverse strand, counting down.
CAGCTAAACCAAACGTTTCCAATGTAAATTTCCACATTTATATAGTGTAAAAAGGCATCCTGAACCCTGGGAAGTCATTAATTTGATTGTCCAGTATTTCCCTTATGAGATAATGCCTCACATAGCAAATGAGTACAGCGCGAGCTGAAAATGCATTTACAGCACTAAAAAACCAAACTTTTATAACAGCTAAACCAAACGTTTCCAATGTACATTTCCACCTTTATATAGTGTAAAAAGGCATCCTGAAGCCTGGGAAGTCATTAATTTGATTGTCCAGTATTTCCCTTATGAGATAATGCCTCACATAGCAAATGTGTACAGTGCGAGCTGAAAATGCATTTACAGCACGAAAAAAACAAACTTTTATAACAGCTAAACCAAACGTTTCCAATGTAAATTTCCACATTTATATAGTGTAAAAAGGCATCCTGAAGCCTGGGAAGTCATTAATTTGATTGTCCAGTATTTCCCTTATGAGATAATGCCTCACATAGCAAATGTGTACAGCGCGAGCTGAAAATGCATTTACAGCACTAAAAAACCAAACTTTTATAACAGCTAAACCAAACGTGTCCAATGTAAATTTCCACCTTTATATAGTGTAGAAAGGCATCCTGAAGCCTGGAAAGTCATGAATTTGATTGTCCAGTATTTCCTTCATGAGATATTGCAACACTTAGAAAAAGTGTACAGCGCCAGCAGACAATGAATTTGCAGCACTAAAAAAACGAAACTTCATTTCCAGCTAAACCAAACGTTTCCAATGTAAATTTCCACATTTATATAGTGTAAAAAGGCATCCTGAAGCCTGGGAAGTCATTAATTTGATTGTCCAGTATTTCCCTTATGAGATAATGCCTCACATAGCAAATGTGTACAGCGCGAGCTGAAAATGCATTTACAGCACTAAAAAAACAAACTTTTATAACAGCTAAACTAAACGTTTCCAATGTAAATTTTCACCTTTATATAGTGTAAAAAGACATCCTGAAGCCTGGGCAGTCATTAATTTGATTGTCCAATATTTCCCTTATGAGATAATGCCTCTCATAGCAAATGTGTACAGCGCGAGCTGAAAATGCATTTACAGCACTAAAAAACCAAACTTTTATAACAGCTAAACCAAACGTTTCCAATGTAAATTTCCACCTTTATATAGTGTAGAAAGGCATCCTGAAGCCTGGAAAGTCATTAATTTGATTGTCCAGTATTTCCTTCATGAGATATTGCAACACTTAGAAAAAGTGTACAGCGCCAGCAGACAATGAATTTGCAGCACTAAAAAAACGAAACTTCATTAACAGCTAAACCAAACGTTTCCAATGTAAATTTCCACCTTTATATAGTGTAGAAAGGCATCCTGAAGCCTGGGCAGTCATTAATTTGATTGTCCAATATTTCCCTTATGAGATAATGCCTCTCATAGCAAATGTGTACAGCGTGAGCTGAAAATGCATTTACAGCACAAAAAAAACAAACTTTTATAACAGCTAAACCAAACGTTTCCAATGTAAATTTCCACCTTTATATAGTGTAAAAAGACATCCTGAAGCCTGGGAAGTCATTAATTTGATTGTCCAGTATTTCCCTTATGAGATAATGCCTCACCATAGCAAATGTGTACAGCGCGAGCTGAAAATGCATTTACAGCACTAAAAAACCAAACTTTTATAACAGCTAAACCAAACGTTTCCAATGTAAATTTCCACCTTTATATAGTGTAAAAAGGCATCCTGAAGCCTGGGAAGTCATTAATTTGATTGTCCAGTATTTCCCTTTTGAGATAATGCCTCACATAGCAAATGTGTACAGCGCGAGCTGAAAATGCATTTACAGCACTAAAAAACCAAACTTTTATAACAGCTAAACCAAACGTTTTCAATGTAAATTTCCACCTTTATATAGTGTAAAAAGGCATCCTGAAGCCTGGGAAGTCATTAATTTGATTGTCCAGTATTTCCCTTATGAGATAATGCCTCACATAGCAAATGTGTACAGCGCGAGCTGAGAATGCATTTACAGCACTAAAAAAACAAACTTTTATAACAGCTAAACCAAACGTTTCCAATGTAAATTTCCACCTTTATACAGTGTAGAAAGGCATCCTGAAGCCTGGAAAGTCATTAATTTGATTGTCCAGTATTTCCTTCATGAGATATTGCAACACTTAGAAAAAGTGTACAGCGCCAGCAGACAATGAATTTGCAGCACTAAAAAAACGAAACTTCATTAACAGCTAAACCAAACGTTTCCAATGTAAATTTCCACATTTATATAGTGTAAAAAGGCATCCTGAAGCCTGGGAAGTCATTAATTTGATTGTCCAGTATTTCCTTCATGAGATATTGCAACACTTAGAAAAAGTGTACAGCGCCAGCAGACAATGAATTTGCAGCACTAAAAAAACGAAACTTCATTAACAGCTAAACCAAACGTTTCCAATGTAAATTTCCACATTTATATAGTGTAAAAATGCATCCTGAAGCCTGGGAAGTCATTAATTTCTTTGTCCAGTATTTCCTTCATGAGATACAGCAACACTTAGAAAAAGTCTGTGTGACAGCCTGGAGAGACTGCTGACAGGAGGGAATAGACCCCACTGGGGCTGACATGGGCTAGCTACCCATGCTGGCAGTCTCTGACACTGTGTTCAGTTTGTTGGAGACACCCGCCAAGTGCTACAGAAAGTCTACAAAGAATGACACCCCTACAGCCTGCGAGAGCGGGGGCGCAAGATGGCTCAATGACTGACCACACGGCTACAGACCTAGGAACAAACATGACTACGAGCAAGAACACGGTGCATGAGACAATGGCAGCAGGACACTCACTTCAGGTCTGCACCTGTGGCTGGGCAAAAGTAACATCAGTTACAGGGTTGAAGATCCACCAAGGAAAGAAGCGGTGTTTGGGAAAGCCGAGTCAAGGGCCTCGCATTGACCAATACTTCTTACGAAGTAATGCGTCAAATCAGTCGAGTGAAGCACAGCGACGGGAAAAAACCCAAAGTTCGCAGAGCATCAGCCCCCCTGTCACTGAGGAGGGTATTATAAACACAGAATTGCAGGAGGTAGAACCCACCCAGCCACAGAGACCTCCCAAAGAGAACAAGATCAAAGGGCACAGACAGAGTGTGAGGTGCCCCAAAACTATTGAGAAGAGAGAGTGGGAAACCGTCAATAACGACCTGGTGAAAATGTTGGAGCAACAAGTGGGCACTGCAGAGAGAAAGCTGGAACACATCGGTGACATCATCTACCACTATGGAGAGGAGCGCTTTGGAGTGAACAGCTGGAAAACCACCAACAAAATACCACCACCAACCAAACCTAGGAGGCAACAAGAGATAGAGAGACTGATCAGGGAAAGAAGGGACCTGCGGAAACAGTGGAGAAAAGCCTCTGATCCAGAGAGAGAAGGTCTCATGCTGCTCCATGGGGACATCAAGCTCCGGTTGAAAACCTTACGAAGAGCAGAGAACTTGAGGAAACTTCGCAGGAAGAAGGAACACACAAGAACCCTGTTCTATAAAAATCCCTTCAAGTTTGTCAAAGATCTCTTCGCTAAGGACAAAAGCGGGTTCCTGCAAACTTCAAAGAAGGAACTTGAAGAGCACCTGGAAAAGGTCTACCAAGACACGAAAAGGCATGAACAGCTAGCCATCCCACATGATATCCCCCCCATTCGACCACCAGAGGTCAACATCGAGACCGGCCCTCCAAAATGGAAAGAAGTGGAGAACATGGTGGGCGTGCAAGATCAGGATCTGCACCAGGACCAAATGGAGTGTCATATAAGCTCTACAAGAACTCACCAGATGTCCTACGCTATCTTTGGAGGCTAATGAGAATCGTCTGGCAGAAGGGGATAATACCAAAGGCATGGCGAAGGGCTGGAGGTGTACTAATTCCAAAAGAGAAGGACGCAGATATCAGTCAATTTCGGCCAATCAGCCTTCTCAACGTTGAAGGGAAAATCTTTTTCAGCGTCTTGACACACACCACCTACCTGGAGAAAAAACGAGTACATTGACACATCCGTACAAAAGGCTGGAATTTCTGGATTCTCTGGCTGCTTGGAGCACACCAGTATGATCTGGCATCAGATTCAAGCAGCGAAGAAGAACAAAGGGGATCTTCATGTCATCTTTCTCGACCTAGCCAATGCCTTTGGTTCAGTTCCGCATAGCCTTCTCTGGGAGTCCTTCAACTTCTTCCGCGTTCCAACATCCATCACTACCTTGGTAAAATTCTACTTTGAAGACCTGCAGCTGTGCTTCACAACACCCGACTTCAAAACATCATGGCAGCAAGTAGAAGTAGGCATCATGGCAGGTTGCACGATCTCACCCCTGGCCTTTACAATGGCCATGGAGGTCATCATCAGGGCCTCAAAATGGGTGGCGGGGTGAGCGAACCAGGAACGGGATCCGCCTTCCACCGTCCGAGTATATATGGACGACATGACCACTCTGACCACCACTGCAGCTTGCACCAGGCGGCTACTTGGTAAGCTGCAGGAAAACATCAGCTGGGCCCGGATGAAAATCAAGCCGAACAAGTCACGTAGCATCTCGATAATCAAGGGAGAGCTAAAAGACGTGAAGTTCTGCATTGGTGACGAACCAATACCAACGGTGGCAGAACAACCTGTCAAAAGCCTGGGCAGATGGTATGACTCAAGTCTTAAGGATAAAAACCAGGTGCAGCAGCTAAGACAGGATATCATCAACGACCTGAACAACATCAACAAGACTCCACTACCAGGGAAGCTCAAGCTCTGGTGTCTGCAATTTGGGCTTCTCCCTCTCGTGATGTGGCCACTCACTGTCTACGAGGTCCCACTAACAACTGTGGAGAAGATGGAGCGAGCCATCACAGTATATGTGAAACAGTGGCTTGGTGTCCCACGCTGTCTGAATAACATCAGCCTCTATGGCAAAGGAGTCCTCGAACTGCCCATCACAAGTCTCACTGAAGAATACAAGTGCTCTAAAGTGAGACTACAGATGACGCTGACGGACTCCAGAGACCGGACCATCAGTGAAACGGCACCACCCCTGTCAACTGCACGGAAATGGACACCATCCAGTGCAGTGCAGCATGCCACAGCAGCCCTGAGGCACAGCGATATTGTGGGACACGTCCAGAGGGGAAGAGGAGGCTTTGGCCTTACAGCAAGCAAACCAACTTGGTGTAAGGCCTCAACCGCAGAGAGGAAAAAAATGGTCGTGGAGGAGGTGCGCCGCCAGGAAGAGGCTGAAAGGTCTGCAAAGGCTGTCTCGCTTGCCAAGCAGGGACAGTGGATGAGGTGGGAAGGCCTGGAGAAAAGAAAGCTTGGCTGGAGGGATCTCTGGGAGATGGAAGCTAGCAACATCAGCTTCATCATCAGAGCTACCAATGACGTGCTGCCATCCCCAAAAAACCTCCACCAGTGGTATGGCGAAGATCCAACCTGTGCCCTCTGCCCAACACCAGCAACTCTCAAACACATCCTGACTGGTTGTAAGACCAGCCTCACACAAGGCCGCTATACCTGGAGGCACAACCAGGTCCTCAAGAGCTTGGCAGCAGTGCTTGAAAGCAGGAGAACTACCATCAACTCCTTGCCCTTAAGAGCCACCACTACCATTACAGCACCAAAATTTGTCCGAGAGGGACAGGAAAAGCCCAACCATCCTTTTCTCAAGCCAGAAGTTGGTCAGCTAACCAAGGCTCGGGATTGGAAGATGCTGGTCGATATAGGTCAGCAACTAATCTTCCCAGCAGAGATTGCAACCACCACCCTAAGGCCAGACTTAGTGCTGTGGTCCCATTCATTGAAGACTGTCTACATTGCAGAGCTCACAGTCCCGTGGGAAAATGCAGTTGAAGAGGCCTATGAGCGTAAGAAGTTGCGCTACACTGAACTGGCGGCGGACGCACAACAACGAGGGTGGAAAGCCAAGGTCTATCCCGTCGAAGTTGGATGCAGAGGGTTTCTGGCCTCATCAACCATCAAGCTGCTGAAAGACCTGGGAATCCATGGACAGGCTCTGCGGCACACAGTCAGATCGCTCTCTAAAGCGGCTGAAAGAAGCAGCCAGTGGATCTGGATGAAGAGGAAGGACCCCTACTGGGCTCATAGATCAGCAACATGACCCCCGTCCCCCCTCCCCATCCCACCACTAATCTGCGTCATCCCACTTGAGTACCCAGGGCAGAACCATCCACCACAGTTAATTGGGCATGGGACATAAGCGCGGGCGTGATCAACCGGCCGCTGGCCACCATCGATGAGGGTGTCTAGTGATAAAGGCCGAAACACCCAGTGATTTGATGGAACACTACTGACGATGTGTCCCAAATTGACATCTTTCCCATTCCAACCATGAGACACAACCCCCATGCCACTCTCCATAGCAAGCCTAACCTCATGAGAATACCATCTATCGGCACAATGGACAGTTTACCATCACGTCCATGTTTTTATGATTCTGCTATGTGAGGCATTATCTCATAAGGGAAATACTGGACAATCAAATTAATGACTGTCCAGGCTTCAGGATGTCTTTTTCCACGATATAAAGGTGGAATCTTTCATTGGAAACGTTTGGTTTAGCTGTTATAGAAGTTTGGGTTTTTATTGTGCTGCAAATGCATTTTCAGCTTGCGCTGTGCACATTTGCAAAGTGAGGCAATATCTCATAAGGGAAATACTGGACAATCAAATTAATGACTGTCCAGTCTTCAGTATGTCAGTTTACACTATATAAAGGAAGAAATTTACATTGGAAACGTTGAATTAAGCTGTTATAGAAATGTGGTAGTTTAGTACTGCAAATGCATTTTCAGCTCGCGCTGTACACATTTTCTAAGTGAAGCATTATCTCATGAGGGAAAGACTGGACAATCAAATTAATGACTGTCCAGTCTTCAGTATGTCAGTTTACACTATTGTTAGGTTGAAGATATATTTTATCCCATATTTTACTCTATTAGTATTGCAAAAGAATTGTTCCACAGTGTGACCTATGTTTGACCATATGGATGAGAAGACTTCAAGAGAAGCGGATGCCTGAAGACAGGATCAACGTCTACAACATCAAAGGAGGTGTGCCGAGACACACCTCTGAACCAAAAGGACTGAGACTTTAGTGCCAGAGCACTAAAAGGCATATCTGCCTTTTCAATCAGTAAATGACTGCCATTGATGTCTGTCTTTCCTCTTGTGTCTGAAATGTTTACATGTTCCTGCTGGTGCTCCCCCCTTCGTTCCTTAGTGCAAATACATTGTATTGTTTAGGGACTTCCCAAATAAAATAGAGGGCTCGGCGGAGTGTGCTCCAGAACGAAGTTGGAGATGTAACTGAGCACACCTCCGTTCGTTCTCCTCGCGAGTAAAAGATCAACTCTTGTCTTCCTTTCATTCATTTTGCCTTTGTTCAGTGAATGCTTAGGTGATTGAACCTGACATTATTTTGGTCCTTCGAGCGGGAAGCCAAGATACCTGAGGATTCCAGCGGGTGTGGTGAACTCCAGAAAGACCATGGCCATGGCAGGCTCACTAGAGAGAGCCTAAAAATCCTTTTCCAGGACTGGACCTCACCCCACCAGCTGGGATCTGACGGTTGACGGCGATCCAATGGAGGGAAGACAACAGTGGTGAGATATTTTTTTTTAGGGGGGAAGTGACTGACTGGAGGTCATTGCGCGTTAAGAATAAATAAATAAGTGTTCAGAATAGATAAATGAGCATTAAGAATAAATAAATAAAAATAAAACATAAAAAAGAAAAAAAAGCAAAGAAAGACATGAAGTAGAGATGAAATAAGAAAAGAGAAAGAAAGAAAGATAGAGAAAAGAGAAAGAAATTGTGTATAGATAAGAAATCCTGTGCATACTAGTCGATGGCAGGTCCATGAAGGACAGTGGAGTGAGAAATAAAAAAACCCTGTGAATACTAGTCAATGGCAGGTATATGACGGCGGAGTCCGAGAAATTCCGTGGAGAAAGTAGGACGGCGGAGTCTGTGTGTACACTTAAATTCCGTGTGTGAATGTTTGCGCAAACCGTATGTAAAGTGAGTGAACGGTGTGATTGGGGATTACAAATACCACTTGGTATTTTATCCGATGTAATACAGTAGGGTTGTACACAGCAGACTGGTGTGGATGCAAAGGCAATAATTCTCCACCTGAAAAGGTTGAATTGAGAATTACCACAACAGGAAATTTGAGTTGCTGTCCTACTGATGAGAAACCAGTTTTTAGAACACCTTAGGTGTTGACAAACTGGTCCAAATTTTCTAAAATGGGGATATTAGGTAGTAAAATAAAACCCAGGGATACGCTGCAGTGTAGAGATTGGAAGTTCATCGAAAAACAGGATCCTGATAAAACTCAGTATTTAGATACATGGATAACTGAACATGGCTTTAATGGTCAGTTAAATACACAAAAAATAGCCGCATTGCAGGGATCAATCATAGGAAAGACGAAAAAGACCCCAAAAAGATGAAGAAAAATGGCTTTGAGGAAACAGAATATTGGATGAGGGTAGCCTTAAAAAGAGAAGAGGGATACAGGAAACAAAAAGAGAATGAAAACAAAATAAGCAAAGGAAAGGAATGCGAAAAGTCAGATAGAGCAAATTACACTGAAATAGGAAGAGTAAAACAAAAGGATGATGAGACTTTTGAGCAACACAAAGTGAGAATGACAGCTGTGTTTAAAAATCACAGCGGGCTACAGGAAAATGGTAATGTAAATGGGCCATTTCAACAGCAGTTGAAGAATGCTTTACATGCAGGCTCAAGAGAGGTAATTCATAAGTGGGTAAATAAACATTTCATTTGCCTGCCAACAGGTACCCTGGAGGAGTATGTAAATCACGCCCTCCATGCTGAGAAGATAGAAAATAAAAAGAAGCAGAGGTCTATAGACAGGACAGGTCAGGTAGGACAGGTAGGAGAGGAGGTCTTTTATCGAGGTGGAAAGGGCCGGTAGCTTTAGAGGACAAAGGGGCAGACGACAGAGAGGAGGAAGAATAGGAAGAGGAGCAAACAGGCAAAATACATCAGGCTGCTGGCGTTGTGGTAAAGAAGGCCATATAGCAAGAGATTGCCCTGAGAAAAAGCAACCTTCAGCATGACTAGGATAGGAAGCATCTAAACAGGATTTAGAGGCTGATCAAGGAACAGATGAGTTTCTAGATGAAGAGGTCCTCCTAAATTTACAAGAGATATTGGCCTTTGATGAAATAACTGAGCTGAAATAACCTTATTGGTAAATGGGTCACCAATTACCTTTTTATGTGACACTGGTGCATGTAGGATTGCTTGTAATAAATTAATTCCAAATGATAGAGCAAGAGAAATGTGTCATAGTCAGATTTGCAAGTGGAAAACTGTCTAGAGTAAAAGAATTAGAACCTGTGTGGTTGAGGGACCCAGAAGGACACTGAGTTGGTTGCATGAATTGAAATTAGGTTTACTTTTACAGAACAATGAGAGCCCAAGTTGTGGGGATGTGATTAATTTACAGAAAAAGATTATTGATGGCACAATTTATACTTACATGATCCGACAGACAAGGTATATCATTCTGATGATGGGTTTTACTTAATTGTATACTTGTGTCTTTTTCAGAAAGAGAGGAGTAGGTGTTGTGAAATCTTAATTGAATGAAGAAGTGAGCATGAGAAACCCTTGTAGGAGCATAGGTGTTTCCTGATTTTGTAGTTTTTGATTTGATACCTTGATAGTTTTGAGTGGCTTTGGTAAGGCTACAGTGAATTTGGAAAATTAAAAAAAAAAAAGGAGTGAGGAAAGTTTGACAGAGGGCAATGGGTATTGGTGTAATCGTAACTCATGAGTGTGCTGTAACAAAGAGTTAACAGCTCTTTGAAGTTAGATGCTCGTTCCCAAGTAGGGGGAGGAAGTCAGAGAGAGAGTTTGGTGATTGAAGAAGGTGTGACTTGAACAAATGAATAAGGATAAGAATTAGGTTCTGCTGTAAGGATGATTTGAAGAAATAAATATGTTATGTTTCATACTTCAGTTGATGATCTTTCTATTAAGGTAACTGTAGTTAGTAACTGGAATGAAATGCACAGATGGAAATGACACGGAAAAAAAAGATGGTAATTTGATAAGAAGGGCTAGTATTTACATTAGAAATAGAAATAGAAATAGAAATAGAAATCCCTTTATTGTCATTGTACTCAAGTGTGCAACGAGATTAGAGGGCTCCCCTCTCCAGTGCAATACAACAATAATACAGACAAATATATAAATTAGATAAATAAATAAGACTGAATAGGGCATATAGAAACACATCACAATGCTGTTTTGCAAGGTTAGGGTGGTCTCGTGTGTGTGTGAGAGTTCAGTATGGAGATGGCTCTCGGAAAGAAACTGTTTCTCAGTCTATTGGTCCTTGATTTGATGCATCTGTAGCGCCTGCCAGAGGGCAACAGGTCGAACAGGTGTGAGTTTGGGTGGGTATTGTCTTTGACGATGTTGAGAGCCCTTCTGAGGCACCGGGCGGTGTAGATGTCCGACAGCGAGGGGAGAGGGCAGCCAATAATCCTTTGCGCTGTTTTGACTGTCCTCTGGAGCCTCACTCTGTCCGCCTCAGTGCAGCCGCTGTACCAGGTGGAGACAGAGTACGTCAGCAGGCTCTCGATGGACGAGTGGTAGAAGGCCAGCAGCAGCTTCCTGTCCAGGTTGAATTTCCTGAGGACTCTCAGGAAGTGCAGACGTTGGCGGACCTTCTTTACCACTGCTGTGGTGTTGTGACTCCAAGAAAGGTCATCGGAGATCTGTACTCCCAGGAACTTGAACGTGTGGACCCTCTCCACACACACGCCTTCGATGCAGAGGGGGGGCGGCAGCGTCTTGTTCCTCCTGAAGTCGACGACAATCTCCTTTGTTTTAGCAGAGTTAAGGTGCAGTCTGTTGTCCTTGCACCAAGTTGTCAGTCTCTTTACCTCCTCTCTGTAGGCTGTCTCGTAACCTTCCGAGATCAGACCGACCACTGTCGTGTCGTCAGCAAACTTGACGATGGTGTTGTTGCCGTGGGCCGGGCTGCAGTCGTAGGTGTAGAGGGCGTACAGGAGAGGGCTCAGCACGCATCCTTGGGGGGAACCGGTGCTCAGCATGAGGGTGGAGGACGTGTAGGGGCCGAGCAACACAGTCTGGGGTCTGTTGGTCAGAAAGTCCTTAATCCAGATGCGTGTGAGGGCAGGGAGGCCGAGAGTGTCCAGTTTGGCGACGAGGATGTCTGGGATGATCGTGTTGAATGCCGAGCTGTAGTCCACAAAGAGCATCCTTGCATAGCTCCGCTGTTGTTCCAGGTGGCCCAGTACAACATGCAGAGCAGTGTCGATGGCGTCCTCAGTGGATCTGTTAGCCCGGTATGCAAACTGGTAGGGGTCCAGAGTGGGAGGAAGGCAGTCCCTGATGTGCTGGAGAACCAGCCTCTCGAAGCACTTCATAATGACTGGTGTGAGAGCAACAGGACGGTAGTCATTCAGGTGGACGGCTGGTGACTTTTTGGGGACAGGAATAATGGTGGAGGTTTTCAAGCAGGAGGGGATGACTGCCTGAGCCAGGGAGCGGTTGAAGATCCTGCAGAAAACATGTGACAGTTGGTGGGCACATGCTCTGAGGACCTTGCCTGGTATTCCGTCGGGTCCAGTAGCTTTTCCTGGGGTTGACCGTGTTCCTCTACGATGAGTGGGGGGGAGTTGGAGCTTGAAGTGCGGGGGTGTGATGGTTGGGGCGAGTCAAAGCGAGCGAAGAAGCAGTTAAGCTCCTCTGCCAGCGATGCACTCGGGTCTGCAGAGGTCGTGCTGCTGCCACGGAAGTTGGTGATGCTCCGAAGACCCTGCCACACCTCCCGTGGTCTGTTACTGGCAAGGTGGGCCTCCAGCCTCCCCTTGTAGGTTGCCTTTGCTAGCTTGATGCCTTTGCTCAGGTCAGCACGAGCCACCCTGTACTGGGCTTTGTCGCCTGACCTGAAGGCAGCGTCACGGGCCTTGAGGAGAGCGCGAACCCTGCTGGACATCCAGGGCTTCGCATTTGGGAAGGTCCGTATAGTCTTTTGTTGGGACACAGTTTCCATGCAGAACTTGATGTAGTCCAGTACACAATGCGTGTAGACATCAAGGTCCTGATGATCAAAGAGGTCCCAGTTTGTGTCATGAAAGCAGTCCTGTAATTCACTCATGGCGTCGTCACGCCAGGTTTTCACAGTCTTTGTGGTAGGCCTGAATCTGCGCCTGAGAGGGGTGTACGCAGGTGCGAGCTGCAAGGACAGGTGGTCTGACTGGCCGAGGGGGGCGAGTGGGAGGGCTCTGTATGCGTGCTTGATGTTCGAGTACACATGGTCGAGAGTGTTGTCTCCCCTCGTCGGGCACTTGACATGCTGGTGAAACTCTGGGAGTACAGTCTTTAAATTGGCCTTATTAAAGTCTCCCGCTACAATGTGACCGCCATCAGGGTGCGCCCGCTGATGTTTATTGATGACGCACGCGAGTAGCGAGAGCGCCGTGCTAGTGCTAGCGTCGGGAGGGATGTAAACAGCTGCGAGAATCACTACCGTTAGCTCCCTCGGGAGAAAATAAGGCCGGCATTTAACGGACATGAACTCGATGTCGGGGGAAGAGTGCTTCTCGACGATCGTGCTATCGCCGCACCAGTTCTCATGCACGTAAACACAGAGCCCCCCGCCCCTCCTCTAACCGGTGTCCCTCGTCCGATCCGCGCGATGTAGCGAGCGCCCGGCCAGCTGGATGCTAGCGTCGGGGACGTCTGCGTGCAGCCAGGTTTCCGTGACGACGATCACACTGCTATCGCGCACATAGCGGTTTCCCAGGATTTGTAATCCCAGGTCGTCGATTTTGTGGACCACGGATCTGGCGTTGGTGAGGTGCAGACTCGGTAGTGGTTGCCTATGGGGCTGCCGTCGCAGCCGTTGCAAGACACCGGACCTGCAGCCTCGCTTCTGCTTCCTCTCTGCGTCGCCTGCGCCGCCTCCCGGTCCCGATGACCAGCCACGGTGAGCCGGGCAGCCTCGCCAGTTCGTTCGGAATTTTGCGATCATAGCAAAATTCCTCTGTGATGGTTATTTCGCATCGATATCCAATGTTCACGATGTCCTGGCGGGTATATCGATGTTGTGCCTCAGTTGATGCCAATAAGAGCAAGCAAACACTAATAAAAAGTAATAAGGAGCACTGTGAGGGGGAGCTGTTAGCCGCTGCGTCCATGCGCGCCGCCATCTTAACATCCAAGGAATTAAAGCAGAGAAGAAATTAGAGACTACAAATAACATTGATGTGTACTTGTTCACTTTGAGGTAGAACTGGTTGAAGTAAAATGAGTCATAAAGTTAGAAAAATAGGAAATAAAAATAAAATTAACATGCTTAAGATTAACAAATTATTGTAAAGTCTGAGTTCCAAATTATGCAGAAATTACTGTGCCACTGAGTAAAATGATGAATGAGGAAAACCTCTAAATGACATTGTCCTTACACTGGACTGATAAAGCATATTCAGCTTTTGTGAAAGGAAACAAGTGTTCGTATTAAGTATGGCACTGACCCTTTGTCCAGATGCAAAAGGCCTTAGTTTTAGTGTAGAAACATGGAGATAAGATGAAACCAATCGCATACTTCTATTCCAAACTAGACAACGTAGAATGTGCATTGAAGCACTGCATGAGAACAGTTAATGCAGTATCTATTGCTGTAGATATAAGATTAAGATAAAGATGGTCTTTTATTAGTCCCACAATCTGGAAATTGCAGAAACAAGTGCAACCATAGTTTTGTTCCATCCTCTGGTTTTGAGAGTACCACGTGCGGTTTCTGCATTGCTTTTGCTGATGAACATGACGTTTTTGTCACCGGCGGGACATTTATAGTGTATGAATACATTGTTATCAAAACCACATCTGATTATAGAGAGATGTACAACATTAAACCCGGCTGTCATTATTATGTCAGGAGGATGGTACAAAACTAGATTGTTATGAGTTAGTAGAAAAAAGTAACCAAAAGTAAAGGCATCAAAAAGATTCGCCTTCAGAAAACGGAGAAGTGCTATTTGTAGATGGAAATAAATAAATAAATAAATAAATAAAATACTGTAGTTGTATCAAATGACACTGGGAAAAAGAACTTAGCAGTTACTCCTCAAATTACTCAGCTCATGCAACAGAATTAGTATCTTAAACAAAAGCGTGTAAACTAAAGAGAGTAAATTGTGTTACTATTTACACATATAGTCGTCTTAAAATGTGTAGCGCATACATTGCATAAGTGTTTTCCTTGAATACACATTGCAGACAATACAGCTAAAGAAGCTGTTGCGGACATACACGTTTTAGTGATAGAAGTCCCAAAGTTAAACAAAGGCTTTGGAGGAAAATGGTGTAACATCGCTACGTGATCTCTGTATGACCAAACAATAATCTTTACAAATGGGCTGCTATATTGAGTCATGGGATAACACATGTCTCAACAGGGGAAATGGTGCATCAGATATTACGTTATTATACGGCTTACGGCTTTAATGCTTATTCGAAACATTTTTGTAGGGCATGTTTAACGTGTGCGAAACACAATTCACAAGGTAATTTGAGTCCACGCAGAGGACGCTTTCCTACACCACAATATCCATTTCAAATTATTCATATGGACTTATTTGATAAAAACCAAAGTGAAGAAAAAAAATAAAATAAATGTTTGGTCATCATAGATGTGAATTCGAAATGGTTAGAACTCTTTCTAACCAACAAATCCAGATGCATTGACAGTGGCAAAAGTACTTTGTAAGGATATCATTCCGAGATATGGTATTCCTGAAAATAATAAACAGTGATAATAGTACCCATTTTGTTAACTAACTTGTGAAAGAGATAGGAATGTTTCACGTTGATTTGAAAGATAATTGTGCTTACCACCCTCAAAGCTCTGGATTGGTGAAAAGAATGAACAAAAAAAAAAAAAGTGAAAAGGCTATGCATTGAGGAAACGGGGAGGCAGTGGACACAGTGTATGGAAATTAGTAAAACTGTTTGTAAAAACGACAAGCACTGTGACTTTCCATTGAATGTTATGCGAGTCGCCTCTCTGTCCACTTTTAAACCTCGCTTGAAGATGAATATTCGGGCCTTTGACTCAGCATGAGACTGTTGCTGTTCTGTTGTTTTTCTGGTATCTACTGTAAATGTGTTTATGTGAGTTAATTTGAGTTATATACAGAGAGTTGCACTGTATTGTATTTCATTGTATTTAGGACCGAGACGTTGTAAAACATTGTTTGGAAGGCCTTATAGAATACCTCAAATTTAAGAACAAATGGGAAATAGATGCTGAAGCAACTTTAGCTGACTACATGTGAAAAGTGTTAGAAAAACAAAGACAGGCACAAATTTAGAGTGGTGAGGATCTTTCTGTCTCCTAGCAGGGCACTAAACTAGTGGAGCCAGGAGACTGGATGCTTGAAAGACGTTTGAAGATAAGACATATGTAATTACCCAAGGGGGAATGCCATGTTTAGTTTTATTGACAGCTCTCACAGCTGTAAATATAGTAGAAGAGTCAACATTGGTTCATTTGACACATGTAAAAAGGTCATTTTGGTTGAAATCTCCTACAAAGGAGATGAGCGGAAGTCTGATGATAGGGTGGTCTTATTTCATAAGACACCAGACTAAGTAGAGGGGATATTTCAGACAAAATGACCCTGAAGTGGTTAAAAGCAGCTGTTCTATGTTGGATGTATACAATTTTATTCTGATATTTTTGTTGTTGTGTTATATGTGGGAACAACCCAGAGTTACATAAACAAACTATGATGTGACTATAGTACAATACCAACAGTAAGAATCCCAATTACTAATCAAAATGGATTTGCAAACACCAAGCAGATAATTGAAAAAAAAAAAGTGATGGGACATATTTGTGGAGCTTGGACGACATGTTGATAGATTTGAGTTGGAACCATGAGTAATACTCAAGTGGGCAACTATTGGTCCACAGAACAAAGTTACAGGAGAAAGTCTGTACTTTCGTGAAAAGATAGCAATTGGACAACGAGATATCCAAAATAAGCAAATGAAATTGTATTATTGATATTATATTAATGCTTATCTTGATAATACATGTATGGATTGGGTCAGCGTGTATCCTGTGACTAGAGTTGATGTAGATGAACATGTTTTCTATGATAGTTGCTCTTGAAAATTTAAATAGCATTAATGTTGCTGACAGAGCTAAGCGGTTAGGAATCTTTTCACCACCACTGTGTCTGGTTTTGATAGTGGTTGAAATAAACTTCAATCCACTATCAAGAGGGGAAATCTGGTGGTGGTGTGGATATGATAGATCATTTGATAAATCACCCAAAAATGTAAAAGGTTTTGAGACTTAGTGCATATCTGTATGTGTTTTTCATAACTAGGCCCTGCTTATAGATTATTGGTAGTTTCTGGAGAGTGCCATTTCACAAAATGTAATTGATTGATCGTAAATGGTATGTTTTATATTGTTTGTTAATAAACTGTGTGAACTGTCCAATGTCATGACAGGACATCGGTGACGTTAAAAAAGAGAAAGCAGAGTATCACGGCAAAAAAAAAAAAAAAAATGATTCAACATACATGGAAGCCATCGGTGTTCTCCTTAGTGTAAGTAAGTAAGTAAGTGTAAATTAACAGATCAAGTAACAGGATTTGAGTCCTCGAACGAAGAACAAAGAACGCAGACAGGTCAACTGCATCATCACAACGTGCAAAAATTAGGTAATTGGACGCAAAGTGGGTTTGAAACTGTGCATGAACGGCTATCAACCAATCTCTAATGGCATTCCGAAACAGGATGACTGTTGATGTATTGTTGGATGAGAGAGGTGGTGTTTGTGCTATGTTCGGTGAACAATGTTGCACATTTATTCCCAACAACACAGCGGTGGGTGGTCGTCTAACCAGGGCCATAGAGGTCTCAGGACTCTTCATGGTAAAATGAAAGGACAACTGGTCTGTGTATATATATATATATACACATATATATACACATATATATATATATATATATATATATATATATATATATATATATTTGTTACTTTGGAATAAAGACATTAAATTGATGTAATTTTGTTTTAGAAAAATGCTGTAGTTTTTTTCTCTGAATACAACCTACAAACGGTTAAAAAGGACATTCTGAAATGTTTTTTTTTTGGGCTATCAAATATTTAGTTTGACACTCAAACCGCACACTATTCGTGTCAATTTGTTTGGTTCTATCTCCATGAGTATTTTTTTGTGGTGCATCAAAAGCGTGTTTTAACTTACTTAGGTAAGACAGGTTTAGTGGAGAGATGAGGCCAAACAGCATCACACATCTATGTGCAAGAGATGGCAACTGACAAAGAACCTTCACACCTACAATAACTGCCCCGATGTAATGTGGTGGCTGAAGATCCTCTTCCTCCCGGACAACAAACACCACCATGGTGCACTTGGCAGGCTCTTGATCCAATTCATCCTACAGACCACCATGATAAAAGACAAATTCATTAGAGTTATTTAGATTAAATTTTTTTCCACCATGAAAAAAAAACAAACAACATATATATGTGTGTGTGTGTGTGTGTGTGTGTGTGTGTGTGTGTGTGTGTGTGTTTATATATATATATATATATATATATATTTTTTTTTTTTTTGGAAGCATCTTTCAGGACACTCAAGGCCGCTGTACAGAGTAAAATACGAAAGTAAAAACACAAATACGGGTAGAAACACCAACACGTAAATCAAGCAGGATAAAATACAATAAAGTGGATGAGGGACATATCTGGAATTGGAGAGAGTAATTAAGGCGGAACAGATTGGTTTTGAGTTTAGTTTTAAACACAGGGAGGGTGGTGCAATTACAGAGGTCAGGTGGAGAGAGTTCCAGAGCTGGAGAACCGAATCGCTGAAGGCTCTGTCCCCCATGGTGGCAGGCAAGGGGTGGAGTGAGGAGGATGAAGACCGGAGAGCGCGGGATGGAGTGGGAATATGGATGATGTCTGAAAGGTAGGGAGGGGCGAGGTTGTGAAGAGATTTGAAAGTCATGTGTCATGTCATTATCCACTCCGCTTATCCGGTACAGGGTCACGGGAGGGTGCTGGAGCCTATCCCAGCTGACTACGGGCGAAAGGCGCACTACACCCTGAACTGGTCGCCAGCCATAGATTTGAAAATATATAGAAGAATTTTGAAAATGATTTGTTGATTGACTGGAAGCCAGTGGATCTGCTGAAGGATGGGGGGTTGATGTGATAGGTGGAAGGTGATTGGAATCCATTGCACATCCTTGAGGCACCCTAAAGCTCCCGTATGTCTGTCACTGAGTCTTGAATTTTTACTTAGTAAACTGAATTTGAGCATATGCAGTATTGAATTTTTGGTGAGGAGACCTTTTTTTTGAGGAATTAAAAACGCATTTTAAAGTCCTACATTCAAGTTTATTGGGATATAGTTCTCAACAAAAACATTATGATCGAAAAATTCAGAATCAAATTAAAAATATACAATTTATGTAATTCGAATTCAGTTTTTCAATTCAATAATTCAGTGTTCAATTCAAAACATTCAGGTTTCAATTCAAATATCAAAGTTAAGATATTCACATTCAAATAACCAATATTCAGATTTAGTTTCAAGTGGGACAAATATCAGACCATAGTCCAGCAATTAATCCAAACTCTGTGTCAAATTAAGTGATGATTGTACTGCCTTTATTATTTTAGAGGAGGAGTAATACCTGCTGCTGTATCTTCTAGTGCTGGACGATTAATCAAAATTTAAATCGTGATTTAGATTTCTTAATTTTGAAAATGTTCTAATTGAGGGAAAAATGTTTCAGATTAAGAAAGAGTTCAAACAAATTACATATGTTCAATTTGAGAGAACCTGGCTAACCAAGATGGAACTTTACACCCTGGAATTGAAGGAGATACTTGGAAAAAAAGGCCGAGTTACTGGCACTGAAATAAGACCTATGCTCAGTTCACTCAGTCATGTAAGAGGGTTGTGTTTTATTACTGCAAATAGAATTTGCATCAAACTATTTTGGATAAGTCCATCATAAGCATTAACAGAATAAAACAATAAAAGATCTGTTAGAGCTTATGGATATCTTGCTATTTTTTTTATTTAAAGTTGAGATGCACTTTTTGGGATGTAAGCAATGCATATGTGAGCTTTTATTTATTTAAGACACTTAATCATCTTGTGTCTTTTTAAATAGCAAAACGTTGAAGCTGGAAGGGAGGGCATAATCCATTCCTTGATGAAATTCCTCGGACAGTCTGCAGAGGAACTCATCACGGACTACCAGGTAAATTACAACAGTATTACGTTTTTAAAGCTGCAATTAACTCATAGACTGTGCAGCAAACATTTTTATTTGTCACAATATTCAAATAAATTAATTGCTGCCAGTATGTGACCTGCTCTGGCTAAAGGGTTGGCATTTGGCAAAGGTTACTTTCGGGTAATTGACAAAATAAATCAGAAGGTCCAAAGTTTCGATTTTGAGATTTCTACAAAAATCCTATCCTTGAGGTTGAGGTTTCTATTTTAATTTCCGTTTTCATTGCCCTTTTTATTTATTTTTTGATTCTCATATATGCTGTTATAAACATGTAATGCAGATTGCAAATACTGTCACATATCACTGGTGTCCGGCTGAAACATGTTGTCATAATTTGAGTAATTTCATGTTTTTCTAGATCTAATCTATTGGTCAATCCACACGAGTGGGTGTTACTTGTAAATATTACTGACCAATCTCAAATGTTGAAAATGGTTTGCTCTCTTTGGATGATGCAGTGTTAATGATTGCAAAAACGTGCCATTGGAAGTCTCCTGCAAGGTGAAGATTCTGGAGCTTCTTGGATACTGCCTGAAGACAGCGATATTCAGAACTATAAAAAGCAAACACAAATTTGGGACATTATGCACCTAACCATGGATGTATATGCTCTTTCAGGAAGTCAGCAGAGAACAAGCAAAAGAGGACCAGGCCAAGCAAATACTGAAGGTCTATGTCAGGGGTGTCAAACTCATTTTTATGGACGGGCCACATCGTAGTTGTGGTTTCCCTCAGAGGGACTGTGAACCCATATAAATTGATTGGAAAGCCAGTTTTGAAATCAGAAGCTAGTAAGTAATTGTTCAACAATTTTTCAATTTATTTTAAAAGGGGAGGATTGGTAACAAATAATTGGCAATATCTCATATCTCAGTGTTGTTGTGAAGAAAATATGCTAGAAACAGGAAGTTGATGCAGATGATTTGCCCTTTGCGGGCAACATAAAATTAGGTTGTGGGCCAGATCTGGCCCCGGGCCTTGAGTTTGACACACGTACTCTATGTCTTCCAAGCAAGTGAGGGACAAGAAGACACATCCCATGCCTCTGTTTCCATTGTTGCTTAAGAAAATGAGGTTGTGGAAATGTTGCCAGTCTCCTGCTCATGGGAATTAACTATGCGCTGAACTTACTAAATTTGCAGTACCCGTTTGAGGTGCATCAGAAGCTCTTTCTTGAGATAGATGGCCTGAAACTTGCACTCGGAGTCCATTCCCTGACTCTCCATTGAATGTTAGGCAAGCCCCCTCTCTGTCCACTTTTAAAACGTTTTGAAGACACATTTTTATTCTTTAGCTTTCGACTCAACATGTGACTGTCGTTGTTCTTCTTGTATCTACTGTACGTGTTTTAATTTGTGTTCTAATTTCCTGCTAATTTATACAACACCGTATGAAAAACACTTTGTTACAGCTCCAACTATTATAATTGCAAGTTATTTGTACATGGGTATTTCTTGTTTCGTGGACTAATACTGTGCGCAAATGCAAATGCTCGGCCTTTTATCACAAAAAATGTCCGAAGGGCAAGATCTTAATTCCTCCTCTAATATAAAACCTTCCCGAAGAACAAATCGTATAATTCTAACTTGCTAGATTTAGTCCAATGCACGATACATTTAGGCTAACTCGACGTCGCTCCAGTCAGTAAAGCACGCTTTATAGTTCACCAAAATGCATACCGTGAAATTCTTACCTTGTTTATGCGACGAGGATATTATCCCGTAAGGAGTTACACTGACGCTGTACTGCTTCTTTTTGTATTTCTCTGTTCAGGTCGTCCCTCCCGCATTTCGCCCAAAGTCAGACGGGATAGGCGGCAGCACCTCCCCGCAAGCCAGTACAAGATAGGCGGTGTGGAAGATAAAGATAACACGTCCCTCCGTTTGGATCGGGTATTGTGTTTTCTTTAGAGCTTTTGGTTCGTGTGCACTGTGCAACACAGTCTGAGCGCAAATACAAATGCTCGGCCTTTTATAAATAAAAAAAAAATCCGAAGAACAAGACCATCCTCGTCTAATATAAAACCTTCCCGATGAACGAACCTTATAAAACTTGCCCTCCGTCACAGCAAAACAATTTCTGCAACAATTTCATAATCCATTTGTAAAAAGACAACGGTAAGATTTCGTCCAGTGTACGATCAGTTTAAGCAAACTGGGTTTAGCTAGTCAGTAAAACACTCTTTATAGTGTAGCAACGTTAGTAACGCTAAATTCTTACCTAGTTTATGAGACGAGTGCTGTACTTGACTATTTTTTGTAATTTATTTTTTTTTTTTTTAATGCTTTATAGAGCAAATTGCACCTATGACAGTTGTTATTACCACAGAAGCCATCTCAAATGGTTGCAAACTCTGAGGGTGACTTTGAACCGGAAGTCCCGCCTCAATCGTCATCTGATTGACAGCGGAATCCTGGAGCCAGAGAAGAGAAAAGAATCAGACACGAAGTTGAAGAAGCGGAAAAAAAATAAACATCGAATCTCCAAGTTCTCGCAACGAGGGTGACTGTTGGGGTCTGGAGAAGTGACCGGGAGATGGAGAGCCCCGTATTTTGGTCTTGGTAAGAGGGTAACTCACTTGATGTTGACGAGGGAACCTATGCCGCTATGCTATATACCGGCGTGAGAAAACTACGGCCCGGGGGCCACATGCGGCCCGTTAAACGTTTTAATCCGGCCCGCCGAATTTGAAAAAAAAAAAAAAAAACCTTGTTAATGTTTTATTTTCAAAATAGTGTGGTTTTTCAAAGACAAGCTTTTGTTCACTTTCATTTAAAATTAAATGTATTTTTTTTCTCAGATGAGATGAGGTTACCAAAACACTCCATCCATCTGCTCCTGGTCCAGCCCCTCTGTCAAATTTTAGAACCCATTGTGGCCCGCCAATAAAAAAGTTTTCCCACCCCTGCTATATACTATAAGCTATGTTAATGTCGTCAGGCCATTATAGAGTATTTCTTCTGACATTTTGAAGGAGAAATAATACTCAACGTTTTATTTTTTTATGATGTTTGAGGCATTCTGACTGAAATACAGTTCAATTGAGGTTACCAGTAGTCATTTCCATTACCTGTCAATGTAAATTAGAATGTAACTTACTACAGTGAACCCTCGGTTATCGCGGTTAATGGGGACCGAGACCACCCGCGAAAACTGAAAATCCGCGAAGTAGCGGCGCACCTTCAAAAATGCTTAAAAAAAAAAAAGTGCGAAGTAGCGGCGCACCTTCAAAAATGCTTTAAAAAAAAGTGCGAAGTAGCGGCGCACCTTCAAAAATGCTTAAAAAAATAAATAAATAAAATAATAATATATATATATATATATATATATATATATACGGGTAGAGAGAGAGAGGGTGAAATTCATGTTATAACAAAAAAAAAAAATTATTAAAACATTTTTTTATTCCCCAGCCATTATTTTTGTATTTATTCAATTACTTCTTTTTGTATTTATTTAATTACTTCGACTTTTACCTGCTGGTACGCCGTCCGGTGTGCCCTGGCATTCTTCATTTATTTATTCATTTATTCATTCATAACTGACAGCCTCGCGCTCCGCTCATGCCCGGGCGGAAGGTGTTCCTCTTCGGCTTAACAACCACGCACGCCGGCCGGTCTCCTCCGGAGCTCTCGCACGGTCCCGAACGGAGCGAAATGTCGCCCCGCTAGTGCCCGGGCGGAAGTTGTTCCTCTTCGGCTTAACTGCCACGCACGCTGGCCGGAGCTCTGGTACGGTCCGAACCGCGCGAAACGTCGCCCCAAATCGTGCCCGGGGGAACGTGCTCTTCTTTGTCCACTCTCCTCTTCGCCCACGTTCTTCTTCGGCGGACGCCGGCCGTCTAACCACTCCAGCGCCCCGTCGTGCCGCTCGGCGAAACTACAATGCCCCCGAATATTTTTTAGACCCGCGAAGCACTGAACCCGCGAAAGGTGAACCGCGAAGTAGCGAGGGTTCACTGTATTGCAACCAGATACCTATAAAATGTCATTTAATTTGCACTGTTTTGATCGCCACTGTTTTGCTCATTGAACAACAAATGAAAAGATGAATCATACACAGTGTTTGTAAAGATAATTGTCAATGTTTTATTAAATGAAATTCCAATGTAAAATTGTGTAATATTGTGTTATATAATGGGTCTACAACATACATTTCTCACAGACAAGTAGAGCTTTTTCTCATGAAATGTGTTGAAAAAAAACTAACATTTGAACATTGTTTTGCGTTACAACATCCGTGTTTACTGGTCATAAATTATTAACTTAAGTTTAATATACACTACACGAGCTGGGTAGCCACCACGCCTCAACCACCATAACAAGTTCGCTAACCCTTTAAGTCGAACGAGGTAGCTAACATATCGGGTTCAATTTGTACCAAAAATATGCTGTTGTGCCTTGTGTCTCTGTATATGTCGTCATGACGTGTCATTTGACAAAGCCTTGTGTCGATGTTAGTTGTCGATGTAACAGTCTTATGTTAGATGTCAATGTATGTCTATGTTAGATCTCAATGTGTCGATGTTAGATGTCAATCTATGTGTCTATATTAGATGTGTTTATGTTAGATGTCTATGTAAATGTTTGTTAGATGTCGATGTGTGTAAGATGTCTATGTAGAGGTTGGTTAGATGTCGATGTCTATGTAAATGTTTATGATGGATGTCGATGTGTCTGTTAGATGTCCGTGTTTGTTAGATGTGATTGTAATGGTTTATGTTATAGACGTCAATGTAAGTGTCAATGTTAGATGCCCATGCATGTTTGTTAGATGTCGATATATGTGTCATTGTTACATTTCAACGTAAATGTTGTTCGTGCAAGTTTCCAGTCCTCCAGCCACGTGACATCATGTGCGTCAAAGTGATAACTCGTACATTTCACGGAGGGAAAAAAACCAGACACCATTGGTAGTTTTGACCGGGAAAAAAAAAATCATTTATTTTTTTCGAACACCTCATGTCTCTTTCAGCGTAAGAATAAACATGACACGACCAAAATAAAATATACCAACACAGGCAAATATTTAAGGAGCACTCAAGAGATACACTTCAGCTCATTTAATCCCACCTATTTTTACTAACGCAAACCCTTCAATTCTAGCGCCCACAGAATAGTGTGCTATAATGCTATAAAAATATGGAGCCTTTACCTGACAGCGTTTGAATATAACTGAATTCCCATTGCTCACGAAAAACTGAGAAACTAAGAACAAACATTTCAAGCACAAGCTTGACTTGACTTCAACAGTTCTATTTTTTCTTTCGTGACAGCTCAGACATCAAAATAATGCTTTCCTTCTATAAAATAAAAACAGCATGACAAAAGGTGCTGAAATAAACTATATACGGAAGTGCGTGAGTGACAGTGTGTGCATGTGTTTTTGCAACGCATGTGTACACCCCGCCATACAAATTACACAATTCGTTGGGTATGTGGTATACACTTAAAAACAATTGCCTTGGAGCAAGTGAACACAACACATCTCACACTGTATACATGCTGTAGAAGGGCTGGGCGATATGACCTCAAATCAATATCGCGAGAAATCGAGCAATTTTACCTCAATAACGATAAATGCACAATAAATTCCCACGTGGACTAAAATCAAAATAAATGCAGGAATTGCATATTGACTGTTTTTTTTATTGACCAACTGGTACACTTTACTTTCAATGAAAAATAAAAGTACAAAAATCATTTGTATGAACATTCCAAATAGCTTGCAGGGTTCGCGGTTAACTTTAAAAACTGCTTGCCCATAGGGCAAGTGCCACTAAAATTTGCCTTGCCCGAGTGGCCAAATTACTTGCCCGACTTGGGCAAGTGACAATTTTTTTTCTCTAAGAATAAAATGTTTATGGTTGTAAAATGTGCGCCACAAATGTAAATAAACATATAATCTGATAAGCATAAATTAATCTTGTTTTCATCATCAACCATGAAACCCTACTCACAAGAGCAAATGTATCATCCTGTGCAGTTATTGAAAATGTTAATTGTAGTTTTAATAATTAACAAATCTGCATGTTAAATTGGGAAAATGATATTACAGCAATCCAGATGATCAATTTTAAGTCCAGGAGAGCGTATTAATTGAGGAATCACATGAGTAAATTATGAGTGTGGCAAATTTGTGTATTCCTTTAAGACCAGTGCCTGTGGTGCTGCCTCCATAAGTTTCATAGCATAAACAGAACACAGTCACTGACACTATGTCAGGTCACATCATGGAGCTAATGAATTAACAGCCAATAATCAAATATTACTCCCTTCCTTACTCACAACTGAATTGTCTACTTAAAAATATTCGAGCTATTTTAGTCATGTCAGAGGAATCCGAAATGTTCGGATTTGAACGAACTCGTCGCCACTCGTAAACATGCGCAGAAGGTAAGAAAACTTCCGGCTGTCAATTTTCGGCCAAAATATCGTAGGTTTTTGTTGTGTTTTTCAAACTTCAAATGAGGATGCTACGACAGCGAGTTCCAATACTGCGGGATTTATTGACGTCCACTTTAACTCGACATTCACTGAACTAACTGATCCCCGTAGCGCCCGCCCATTACCCCCGATAAGGCCAATGGACCATACCAAAACATAAGGGGTTGTCTGGGTTAAACCATCACCATACAGTGCACACAAACAGATCACACCACCGTTTTCGTCAAAATTAAAGATATTTGGCTGCTTTAAAAAATGCTTGCCCGGTCGGGCAAGTTGCCCATAATTTTACCTTGCCCGTGGCCAAATTTCACTTGCCCCGGGCAATCGGGAAGCGGTTAACCGCGAACCCTGAGCTTGCTTTGCATGACTTGAACAATGTCACAAAGAAAAAGGGTACCTCTTGCGAAATCTTTTTCTGCAAATAGATTGCGCCAAGATGCTCTCATGATGTAAATAATGGCAAATAAAAAAACGCGAAATAAAATGAAAGAAAATGTCAATGCAAGCCAAATAAACAAGTGGGTATTATCGGGGAAAATGTGCCGTCTCGAGTACTCTGCTGCGCAGTCGCCACTTGTCATCTATGGAATGCACAGTTAGGCTCAATCAGGGATCCATGTTGCGACCCGACCACAAGTCGGATGTAGATGCAAAATGCTTGACATGTCTAAGCTCCCGGCCCGATGTAGTCCATATCGGGAAATACGGCTTTCATGAAGCGTTTAAATCCTGTGCGCGCCACGTAACTAGACGAGCTTTATCTTTAGCTATGTGCTAGGCTATCGCGTCCACCTCTGAGACGTTCTCTCGTATGGTGTCGCCTCCGTTCATGGGCTGTTGTCACTTGTCGAACCTTGCTTCTCACTTTGAACTTTCAGCACAGCATGGTTGTGTTGTGGGTGGTGAGAAAGCTTCTGGATTTGAATCGCCAGCAACGAGAGCGACAGACGGGTGGAGTCACATGACTAGAGGCGCTGTAGCGGTCTTAAAGGGGCATGAACATTGCCGCAGACAAAAGGCTTTTCTTTTTTTATTCATCGAATTTTCCGACATGGGCAAAATGATTTCGGTCATTGTAATAAATTTCGGTAACGGTAAATTTTCGGTTTATCGCCCAGCCCTATGCTGTAGCATGGCTTTCTTTGCCGTGGGTGTCAAATATTTTACTTTGTTTTCAGAGTGCTTACAGACCTCTTGGTTTTGCCTCAAAATAATTGTCTGCAAAGCAGTCTGTGCCATCCGCATCATTGATGTGCAGGAGTAGCTTGTTGGTAATAAATAGCTGCAAGAAGTCCGCTGTTTGCCGCAGCATCCAGTGGTCCAGCGCTCGCAGTGAAAGTCTTGTCTGGCAGCCCGAACCATCCCCAAACATTTCGAGATGCACGCCCACTAAATTCCAGAAATATAAACATGGACAAACTTGACATTCTTCCAGATTCTGTCTCTTTGCATTGTTTTGAAGTTACTCCTGCAACTTTTCCACTTCTTCGATCCTCCCCATTGTCTGAAAAAGAAGTGTATATTTTGATTTGAAATAATGACCTCAACATACCAATACATTTGTTTATCATCTGAACTGGATTATTTTGAAACAACATTTGGGATGGACATCTGGGATTTGTTGTTGTGTATATTCAGAGTAATCCTTTTCTTGTATATAGCTAAAGCAATAGTCGCTGGCCTTGAAAATGGGTACAAGACTTGACCAAATTAAGATGCCATAAGGTCTAATTTGCCCCTTCTCTACCACAACCGATTTAGAGGCCATTAGTAACAGATTTGAGAAGACCACTTTTAAAGATATGAAGCCAGAGCTCGGCACCGGACCCATTTTTATTATTTATTATAATTTTAATGTATTATTGAGCAAATGACACAATATGTCAGTAGTGATTACCACAGAAGTCATGTCAAAATAGTGCAAATTCTGAGGTCGACTTCAAATCAGACAGGCGGAGACGAGCGCCAGAGAAGAGATGAGAATCAGAAGAGATGTTGAAGAAGCTAATAACAAAAAAAACAAAAAAACACATCAAATCTCCATGTAGTAGCAACGGGGATGGCTCATGGGGTCAGGAGAAGTGAGCGGGAGATGGGGAGTATGAGGTGCCGTTGGGGACAAAAGTCAGGAATCGCTTCACACTTCTGAAATGCACTCTTACACACCAGTGAAATTGTTGTTGCTCATGCATACTTATGAAACGCTATCATACATACGAGTGAAACGCTCTCATACACACTAGTGAAATAGTTGTTGCTCATACACTCGTCAAATGCGCTCATACACATAGGTGAAACATTCTCATACACACCAGTGAAAGGCGCTCAGGCACAATTGTGAAATTATTGTTATTCATAAATACAACTGAAACATGCTCATGCCCATACACGAGTGAAATGCTTTCATACAAACACCCACACTGTTGAAAATGCTGTCATGAACACAAGATCGCTTACAA
This sequence comes from Idiotropiscis lumnitzeri, assembly GCF_059441095.1. Lineage (NCBI taxonomy): Eukaryota > Metazoa > Chordata > Actinopteri > Syngnathiformes > Syngnathidae > Idiotropiscis > Idiotropiscis lumnitzeri. The sequence continues at coordinate 523,185 of NW_028283604.1, read as the reverse complement.
ATACTAAAATGTAAAAATTAATCATTTATTTAGCAGGGATGCATGGTGGGCGACTTGTTAGCACGATGGTCTCACAATGCAGAGGTCGCGGGATTGATTCCGGCTTTCCTGTTTGGAGTTTGCATGTTTCCCACACGCCTGCGTGGGTTCTCCGGTTTCCTCCCACATTCCAAACACATGCATGGCAGGTTGTTTGGACACCCTAAATTGGTGTGAGTGTGAGCGCGGATGGTTGTTTGTCTTTGTGTGACCTGCGATTGGCTGGCAACCAGTTTAGGGTGTACCCCACCTACTGCCCCAAGATAGCTGGGATAGGCTCCAGCACCCCCCGCAACCCTTGTGAGGAGAAGCCGTACAGATAATGGATGGTGGGATGGCATTCATAATGGACGGCCGCCACGGTGGGCGACTTGTGAGCACGATGGTCTCACAATGCAGAGGTTGTGGGATCGATTCCGGCTCCGGCCTTCCTGTGTAGAGTTTGCATGTTCTCCCAAGCCTGCGTAGTTTTCTCTGAGTTCGCCAGTTTCCTCGCACATTGCAAAAACATGCATCCATTTACTCTGATGCCAATGTTTTCTGTACCTTATGGCAGATTTTTCTCTTTGCCGAAGACTATTAGCACTTGTAGAGCGAGGACCTGTGCCACAGTCGTCAACTGCACCCTAAAATCAGATCATTTTGTATTTTAGACATTACACACTACACAGTTAAAGATGGTCCAAAAAAGAAAAATGGATTAATGTATTTCAACTTACATAATACTCTTTAAAGAGCTGACCAGCTCATTCCCAGAGGTACGTATTGGGGCGTATTGGTCGTCTTTACAGAAGACTCCAGGAGGTAACTCAGGTTTGACCTTCAGCCACAACAGAGTGTTGGGTGTGAGTGCTTCCAAGTCGTTGAGGTCGGAAGATGTCCTTGTGATAGGCCTGCTGTTTATAACTGCTTCAGCCTCACCAAGCAAGGTATATTGACTTTCTTCACCCGAAATTTGTTCTTTTACAGTGACATTCAGGATTTTTCTCACAGACCAAATAAGTCGCTCACAGCTTCCTCCGTGGTGGGAACCTGCTGGGGGATTGCTATGCCACTGAATACCTTTTTGCAGCAAGTGTTTCTCGATTTACTTAGTGTTCCATTCTTTGATTGATTTCTTCATTTCACTGTCAGCTGATCTAAAGTTGGTTCCGTTATCAGAATACATCTCTCTCACTTGTCCTCTTCTGACAAGAAATCTTCGGATTGCGTTGAGACAAGCATCTGTGTCACGTGAAGATGCAATTTCCAGATGTACGGCTCGTACAGCGAGACATGTAAAAATCACGCCGTATCTCTTTACTTGTCCTCTAACCCTACTTACTTAGAATGGACCAAAATAATCAACGCCAATTCTCTTGAAAGGCGGATCGTCAGGTAGCACTCTTCTGATGACTCTAGCAGCTCGAGGTATCCAAAACTGTTGATGCAGATTAGCCATCATGTGGTTCCTTCCAGCGTGAGCTGTAATCTCATGAATGTATCTCAGGACTAGCTTTGTGTTATGTGAATCCTTGGCAAGATGGCTTGCTGTTTTGCTGTTTCAGGCATGGCTGCGTGGCTCAACTGTCCACCAACCCTCATGACACCATCTTGAAGTACTATATTGAACTTGTAAAGTGGGCTACTTTTCTTCACCCTTTTTTGTTTTTCAAATATGGCTAAATCTTTTTTGAAACTTCGCCTTTGACAGTATTTCACAAGTTCTCTTTCTGCTTTATCCAAGTCGTCGCAGGTCAAATACTTTCCTTTGACAGTTCTCTTGAATAAATTCATCTTGCCTTCTTCACCTAATGTGATTAACTCCTTTCTATTTTCCTTTACTCTGTCAGTAAGTCTTTCAGCTTTAGAAACCAGGCTACGGCCTGCTTCAATGCTGTCCAAGACGAATAATGGTTCATCCACTGGCCCAGAGAATCTTTGGGCTACAGTGACTGAATTACATGCACTTGAGTCACTCATTTGACCTCCAGGTCATTAATTGGTAATTTGAAGTGGTTTTTGTGTTTAACTAAATTCCTGGACACTGCCTGATTTTTTTCAGAGCTGTACAACCACTAGAAAGGGTGGTTCCCACAATGTGAGTTTTGCTCAGGTGGCCCAACAATGTCACAAAAACAAGTAGGGGTGTGTGTGTGTGTTTGTATAAGCTACATGTTGGGGACCAACATCGGACAGCACACCCACTGTAGGGGACCAAAATTTTTGTGGGGACCAAAAATCTGGGCCCCACAAAAAAGAGCATTGAATTCAGTGATAAGAAGCTCAGGGGGAGGTCCTGTCAAAGTTTCAGGGCTTCCCAGGAAGGTCACAAAAACAAGACGAGTGTGCTAGAAATGTGTGTGCGGAAAAATTACTCAGGATCGCTGTCTAGTGGTCGGTCCCGGTACTGCACTTACGCACACTTCACACACTCGGCTGGTCTGCGCATGTGCAGGACAGTCTGCTTTATGTCAGGCAGCCACCCTCCCCTCCCCCACAGCCCAACCCGAAAAATTGAGATGTTAGTTAAGTATTTATTCCTATTATTGAGTGAGATTACATATTTTTACTTGGCAGCTGGCACAACAGCTAAGCTTGGAGCACAGTTATTGCAAAATAAAATAAATAAACAGTAACAACAATAACGATTGTTAATATTGTTATACTTTATAGCGTAACCTATTTATACTAATTTTCTGTATGCAATTTCAAGTGCAACTAATATAGTTGTGCATATAGATAGCCACCAAACTCCATACATTAGATAAAAATAAGAGCCACGATGTTAACCAATTAACAGTTCAAGAAAAAAGCAGACATCCAAGAACTTGCTTTGTTACTTTTGCGTGGCCAGAACTACAAACCCCAAAGCAGAGCAAACCCAAAACATCAGAGAAAGTACAATACTTTTGTCAAGGAGTGGTGCTGCTGCTTTGCGATCGCTGCCACCATAGTGAACGCGCTACCACATTCGTGCACACGCACACATGCCACACACCTGTTTTCCACGTCCTGTCAGTCCACTCCGTCGGTCCACATTTATTTCGTTGGTCAGCCATCACGGTTGGGTGCGCACTAGATCGCTGTTAAACCATCTTCTACGCCACAGTCCTCGTGTTCAACAAACATTTCTCCCGAACTCGCCTACCATGCACAACTCTCCACTTTCAAACCGAGCGCCGCTGTTACTTCCGGGTTTTTAGCGCCAAGCACTTGACGCTAGCGTGTGACGTCATGGCGAAATACTAGGTTTTAAAATAAAAATTTTCTTTTTTTTGTACAGTCTAAGTGCATGGGGTTATGATAGATCGAATGAGTATACCTTTATGTACTCACTAACATTTATGTTGATCATAAAATGTTGTTTTGATGAAGAAAACTGCTATTTTTTAGAATCAATTGGCTTAGGGCACTTGGGCAAACTACGGCCCGGGGGCCACTTGTGGCCCGTTAAACGTTTCAATCCAGCCCCCCAAACTTGAAAAAAATTAAATGAATAAGCCTTGTTAATGGTTTATTTTCTAAATACTGTGGTTTTTCAAAGACATATATATTGTTGTAATGCTTTTGTTCACTTTCGTTTAAAATTAAATGTATTTTAGGACTCATTGTGCCCCCCCCCCCTCCCAATCAAAAAGTTTGCCCATCCCTGGCATAGTGGATGGGCCGAGGAGTTTAAAAGGCACACATCATGCATTTTTCAGTCAGTTTTAGCCAGGGCTTGGTATGGGGAAGACCAGCTGGTTTACATGTAATCATTAAATTTTCCCAAGTTTTATTTAAGTTAATTGGACAAAACAAAAAAACGCAATATTCTTCTGCCAGAGAGTATGTAATATTCTTCTGCCATTTTATTGTAGAGGGCCATTTTGAGCCCCTAACAATATTATTCAACCAAGAGATCATGAGTCGTCGCCCACTTACTTTCTGAAGTCAGCTGGGATGTCACGGCTGTGACCCTCGTGAGGATAAAGTGGTTCAGATGGAAAAGTAGGACTAAGGGCTTTTTCTCAGGTTTCCATGCGCAAATCCATGTATATTAGGTTAATTGGAGACTCTAAATTCTCTACTCATCAAATGACATTCGTGACCCTGATGGATAGATAAAATAGATTATTAATCTGCCATGGGAAGTCCAAGGTGTCTGGTAGAAAGAAATGCATTCATACACTCATTACACAGTCAACCAAGCAAAGACACAAAGCCTAGGGCAGGGGCGGGCAAACTTTTTGATTGGAGGACCACAATGGGTTCTAAAATATGACAGAGGGGCCGGACCAGGAGCAGATGGATGGAGTGTTTTGGAAACCTCACCTCATCTGAGAAAAAAAATACATTTAATTTTATATGAAAGTGAATAAAAGCATTCCAACAATAATATTTGTCTTTGAAAACCACAGTGTTTAGAAAATAAAACATTAACAAGGTTTATTCATTAAATTTTTTTCAAGTTCGGCGGCCCGGATTAAAACTTTTAACGGGCCGCATGTGGCCCCCGGGCCGTAGTTTGCCCTCGCCTGGCCTAGGGCATAAACACATACATGTAATATCCAATCCGCTTATTCTCACAAGGATAGCGTGCTGGAGCCTACCCAGCTGTCAACGGGCAGTAGGCGGGGCACACCCTGAAGTGGTTGCCAGCCAATCGCAGGGCACGCAAAGACGAACAACCATCTGCGCTCAAACTCACTCACAAATGCAACCTCCACACAGGAAAGCTGGGTCCCGGGATCGAACCCTGCACCTTGGGACTGCGAGCCGGATGTCCTAACCAGTCTTAACTCATTAAATACCAGCCATTTTCACTGGAGCAACCCACTCAATCCCAGAGTTTTCCTGGGTTTTGACTAATATTGCAAGGCCCACAGAATATTGTATTCTTATGCTATATAGACATGGAGCACACCCGAAGAAAGATGAGACTCTCTTCTTTCAACAGAAAAAAAATGTTTGTTCCTATCTTTTTCCATTCTTGAACAATCGGCATTTGAAAATAGCTAAATTTCATGAAAACTCCAATCCCTGGGGAAAAAACTGAGAAAATGAGCTTTTTGTAAACTGATGCATTTTGACCATAATTTGAACTTTGACACTATTATTTATGGCTTTTATGACACCTCTAACATCTAAATAATGCATGCCTTCTATAAAATAACAAAAAAAAGCACAAAAAATATGTTTTTGATAAAATAAATTTATTTGCACATAACACTAAACGACTGAACTGTTGAACTATGTACAAAAATGAAATACATCAGTGTCATACATACTTTTTTTTTGTGTGATATAAAATAAAACAGTTGCCTTGATGCAAGGGCACACAACATAGTTCACACCACATTCTTGTTTCACTCCGTTTGCCTTTGCGCAAACAGACCCGACACTTTCGTTGTGGTCTGGCTTTGCTGGTCCGTGGAAAATAGGCGAGCTTGTGTTTGTCCACTGGGGTTTGTGTGAAAATAATTGTCTGGGAAGTGATTGCTGGCATCCGCGATGTGCTGCAGAAGCTCATCCGTGAGAAACAGCTGCAGGAAATCAGCTGGCTCCTCAGACTCCAAATGGGCAGCGGCATTCAGTGGTCCAGGGGTTGCTGTAAAGTCGATTTTCCTCGGTTGCCATCCAGTGTGACGCCATCCGGAACCACTGCTTCCTGATGCACAACCTGTAAATTACAGAAATATAAACAATTGGAAATATATATTTATTGCTGCATTTTATTGCTGGCGTGTGAAGTTTCATATTATAATTTACCTTTCTTTACACCAACAAGACGAGGAGGAACTTTCTTGCCGCGGGATGCACAATCTGTGAATTTTAGAAAGTATGCATGATTACCACACCATTCAGTATTGTTGTTTCCTCGTCGGGGAGGAGATACGCTCGCGTCTAACTGCACATTTATGCGACATTTTCTGCCCGCAAGATGCATGATATGTACAATAAAAGCATGAGGGGTAAAACCACATGTTCAATGGTAACTTGCGAGCGCTTACCTCCTCGTTCGGGGGGATCTGGTGAGGACTCTCAGCTGCTTTGGCTATTGTCCGAAGGCAGGCGATGCAGGCCGCAAGGCACGCGCACCCTCTTTAGACGCCTGTTTGTTGTGACGACGACGAAGCGTCATCCTCTCAACCAAAGCGTCTCCATCGCCTTGATGCTTTTAGGAAGCTTTTTTTTACAAAAACGCATTCCTCGATCGTCATTTGCTTGGAGGATTTCATTGCTAACGCTACTAATGCGACTGCTGCTAGTGCTGCCGATGCTGCTGCTACCCACGCTGCTCTCCACACTTATAAGTCTACCCCAGGATCCCGCCCCCCATTTGTACCTCTGGCGCAGATTCAAGGCGGATCTTTTGCACCTCTGCCCCCTGCTGGGTGATTTTTACATGATTCACAATGCGGACAAGGCTGATTCTCAGTCAGAGGTTGCATCAGACCCTTATGTACACTATGACGTAAAAAAGACAGGAAACGTACTTATACGTCTTTGGTAGAGGGCGCCATTGCATTAAAAGACGTCTTTGTACGTCTAAGGGAGTAAATGAGTTGAACAAAGTACAGGGTCCTTCACCTGACTACAGATGATCTTCTGGGGACTTTATTTGGTTTTAATCACTTTTGGGGTCTGTATCTATGCACACTCCCTGGTTTTGCTACCTTCCCGGGTACCACATACACACTGCTTAGTTTCTCTGCCTTCGTGGGTACCACATACATATTGCTTGGTTTCTCTGCCTTCCTGGGTACGACATACACACTGCCTGGTTTTGCTACCTTCCTGGGTACCAGTCACACAAACGTCAGACGACTCAGCACATACCGACTGTCTCAGCACTACACACTTTCACTCCAAGGCAGTGCTGTGAACCAACTTACTGACAAGAGGTAGTATTTAGAATTTTAAAAAGTGCTTGAAAGGTTTTGTTCATGTAAAACCAACAGATTATGACATTATTATTATTATTTAAATCAGTATTAAACAGCATCAGCATAGGTTAAAGATATTATACAGACTATATACGATAAAAAAATACTAAACCACCCTTGCTTTTCCGTCATTTCTTGTATAAGTTAACACACAGATGTATAACATTTGTTTATACAAATATAACGATTAAAAAGTAGCTGATTAGAGTTTTAATTTTGTATTCATTAATCTGTAATAAAAATGGACATATTTTGGTTAATAAAATTAACAAGAAATAAAAGTAAAGGGTGTTCTAATACTTTTTTCAAGATTGTCCTAACATACATTTAATGTTTACAGTATATGTCTTCGGAAGAAGCGCAGCATTAGATTTTTTTTTTTGTTCTCTCTCTTTGACTTCTGAATTTGAATTTCTGTCACAGATGTGCTTGAATTCTATTTTGGATGATTTGTGTTAAACTGCACAAATATTTGAAGAGCCATAGAATTCAAGAATCACACCAGTGCTGCTACTCCTCCGAACGGGTGAACGCCCTTGATTAACAACCTGCGTTGAGGTGGCTTTTGAGATTCGTGGTGTGGGAGAAAAATCTCTGAAGGCATTCTTAGACTTCAAGAGAGGGTCCACAATTTTCAAAGATTCACTTCCGTCTGAATCAGAGGCCTCACTTGTATCCGGAATATATTCATCTCCACTGTCATCTGAGTTGGAGTAATAATGCTTATCCATTCCAAAGTCAGCCTGTTTTTTTAATCTAAAAAACAACAACAACGAAATATAAAGGATAGAAGGCAGGAGACCAATAAAATATATGCAATTTGCTTGTAAGATTCCCTGAAATCTATATGGGTTGTTTACCTGTATACTTTTGGTCCTCCTGAGCCTTGGGATAGTAATATGGTCTGGGTCTGAGGCGCAAAGTTCAGGGGCAGGATTTGACAATGATTCGTCAGAATCTGTGTCGTTATTCCAAGGAAGATTCAGCCCATATTTTTTGTCCAAGGGAGGAGACTGGGTTGCATCAGAGTCCAAGAGAAAATTGAGAACCCATTAAATACTTAATCCCCAGAGGAATCTGCACAGAAAAAGGTCTTAATTCTATTTGAAAAAAAAAAAAAAACTAAAATATTGATGAATGATATGACAAAATAATGTAATAACAAAATTAATTGACCGTAACAAAAAGCTCCCGGGAGGAAAACTACATTAAATGTTTTTTTAACAGGGCAGTGAAAATATTGGAAAATAAAAACGATAATAAATAAAATAATATAAAAAAAGAATTCAATGTGTATCGATGGACCCATATGAAATACTTATATCGCTATGTACTTATCAGCCATATCGCCCAGCCCAATATGTAACTGCAACTTCAAAACCTCGGGCCATAACAGGATTGTAACATGGGATGCATATCTTCATTCCTAAATTTGTAGATCCCGAGGAGGCTGCTCAATGGTCCTGGTAATCTAAACCTCAACCAATTCGGTCACAGCCAATGTTCTCCATCCTTGTTAAGAAGTTTTGAAATGATTTAATAGATATACTATTGCAAACTATACCAGAATTTTAGACATTTTAAACTTTTGATCACAATTTTACCTATTTTCTAAAAATCTGAAGAATCCACATGCCAAATCACCTGCTGTAGACACATAGGTTCTGTTCTGACAGATAATTCAGTTACAGGTTGTGTACTTAAAGCCAATAAGAGGGCAATGCAGCAGTCGACAACCTGACGAAAGCTTAAGTCTCCCAATGAGAGAACTGTAGTGGCTGGTAGGTTCTTAGATTGTAACATAGTAAAGACATATACTAGGCATAACTGTATATCATATGATGATGAGGGAAAATATTATTAGCTATGATTTATGTCCAGATATATTAGAAAACTTGTCCAACCAGCACAGGTCTATCTAACTGTAATTTTAACATCTCAAGACACGACAGGATGACCACATGATACGCATACCTCCTTTTCAGAGTCTGTCAAAACTTGAGAAGGCTGCTTCGATGTTCTGGTGGCATCAACCTCAGCCGATTCAGTCATTGTCGGTTGTCCTCCATCCTAATGAACAAGTTGAATATTAATTTAATGAATTAAAAAAAGAAAATGGATCAGAATTTTACACATTTTAGGCTTTGGCCACCCAAAACAAAAACTAACAAGTTCACGAATGAAACAAAACCAATTACTTTAGCGCATGACAATTAATCTTCAGTAGAGATATGTTGTGACTGATATTTCAGTCACAGGTTGTCTTTTGAACGCCACCAGGGGCGCAATGGAGCACAGGACAGCCAAAAGTCTTCTTGTCGGACACCTGTAGTGGCTGGTAGGTTCTAAGATTATAACATAGTAAAGGCACATACAACTCCTAACTGTATTTCATATGATAATGAAGGAAAAGATGATTAGCTATGATTTATGTCAACAATAAAAATGGCTCTACGGGGTCCCCACAAACACAAACCTGACAGTTGGGTGTCAGATGGCCAACATACCTGACACGCAATTCAACTCAACTGGACCCCACAACACAAGAAAAAGCTGAGTGAGCCTCAAACCAGACATACACATTCACTGACAAATATCCTGTGACACCAGATATATTAGAAGTCTTGTCTAATCAGCACACGTCTATCTAACTGCAATTTTAACATCTCGAGACACGACAGGATGAGTACACGATACGCATACCTCCATTTCTGAGTCTGTAAAGCCTGGAGGAGGCTGCTTCGATGTTTTAGTAGCATCATAAATTTATTGAATTAATTATATTTGAGGTTGGATAAGATTTTTACACATTTTAAGCCTTAGCCACCCAAAACAAAACATAAGCTCATGAATGAAATAAAACTAATTAATTTCGCCCATGCCAATTAATCTTCTGTAGACGCGTGTTGTGACCAGTGTTGTTTTTGGCAGGCATTTTAGATTTTGTCCAAGTCATTTGGACAAAGTGCTGATTTGTTTACATCACATTTAGTCATCCCAATTCGTTATAGTTTTAGTCCAGTTTTAGTCAACGAAAACTAAAAAAAGGGTTTTAGTCCAGTTTTAATCGACGGAAACGCAAAAAAAGTTTTACCCTAGTTTTCGTCAATTTATTCACAAAGGTTTTAGTCCAAGCGGCACGGTGGCCCAACTGGTTAGCAGGATGGCCTCACAATATTGAGGTCGTAGGTACGATTCTGGCTCCGGCCTTCCTGCGTGGGTTTCCTCTGGGTAATTCGGTTTCCTCCCATATTCTTAAAACATGCATGGCAAGTTGCTTGGACACTCTAATTGCCCCTAGGCATGAGTGTGAGCGTGGATGGTTGTTCGTCTATGTATGCCCTGCGATTGGCTGGACACCAATTCAAGGGTGTACCTCGCCTACTGCCGAAGACAGCTGGGATCGGCTCCAACACCCCCCGCGACCCTAGTGAGGAGAAGCGGTACAGATAACGGATGGATGGATGGATGGGTTTAAGTCCATTTGAGTTAAAACAAGGCATTCAAGGTTTCCACCCAATAACAAAGACTTTTGGATGGACTACAAAGGATTCTTCATTACAAACAGAAAAAAGTGGCAACAGTGGAATCAATGCTCACTGCTCCAAAATAAGCAGAGAAGCAAAACATTTTGTTGGGCAACTGTTGTGGCTTTATTTCACTAAAAGCAACATAAAATAATTTATGAACCACATGCTAACAATTTTGTCTCGTCAACGAAAAAAATTCATGTACATCACGTCATGTTTTCGTCATAAAAGAACCTCGTTTAGCTTGTCATCGTCATTAAAAAAGGGGCGTTAACGAAGTATTTTCGTCATAGTCATCAGTGACGAAAACAACACTGGTTGTGACTGATATTTCAGTCCCAGGTTGTCTCCTGAACACCACCAATTGGGCAAGGGGGCGCAGGAAAGCCTGGGGTCTTCTATTTTTACAGTATAGAAAGGCTAAATATCAAATTGAAACAGTGTTTTATATCATGAATATACAGGGTTGGTGCTGGTTCTGGTAGGGAAACCACAACATAAAGATGTCCTTAATTAGTCCCACAATGGGGATATTTGCAATATGGCATATGATGGCCTAACAGGGCCACCGCCCAGAAAAGAGTAACGCAGAACTTTGTAATACTGTCACTCCCTGACCAGTTCGTTGTTCCTGAAGAGCCAAACTTTGACTCAGACCCACAAATTTGAATTACAGATAGTGGACAATGGAGAACTCCCCCAGTCAGTCAGCATGTTCAACTTCCATAGAAACCTCAACATACATTTATTAGATTGCCAAACTAATTGGAAACTACATCACCAGAACACCACAAGTGGGCTCTGTTATTGTACTTAAAGATGCATCTTACAAACCTGTGTTCTCCAAGGCCAGCTGGTCCATAGTCTTAAGTTATTTCTTCGCCAACATCAATGTCTCGGAGCGCAAACAGACAGAGGTGTGGTCTGTCCTCTGTTGTCTTCTTCTTCATTTTACAGTTGGGGTGCATGTGGTCATCATTAACCAGTCTTCCCAGACTGCCATCTTCTTGAGCGGCATCAACACTTAAAATAGATTTAAAAAAAAAAAAAAACAATTATTCAATCAATGTCAGAAATTAATCTTTGAGACAATCTTGTGTACACAAAACATAAAAATAGGAAATCCACAATTTTTAAATCTTCTAAATCAAATCATACAAGAAATTTCTATTGGAATCAGACCCTATTAACAGCTTGTCTTTGAGACTTCATGGTCTATATTTTCATTTGTACAGATTCAACGCATGAATAAAAGTAATTACCGTATTTTCGCAGTCATAAGCAAACAAAGCTTGTCAGTCGATGCGTCCATTAAATGGACAAAGTACCACTCACGTCCATCAGCCCTTGTCATCAACGAGCTGTTGGAAGTGCATGTTAGCACACCCTGCTGGGCAAAGAGTGAGTTGTCCATGCTTACAATCGACCGTGACAAATACACCATCTGACTATAATGTTTGGGTGATGGTGTTGGAAAAAGCTGGACAAAGGGCAGCTGTCCACAATGTTTTAGTCTGTCTTATCATTTATGTTATTGCAAGCAAGAAACGTCCCAGGTTTAGACAACAGACAAAAAGTCCAAAGCATAACAGCACATCTCTTTAAACAGCCATGCAAATCTCTCTAAACAGCTATGGGATTGTGGGTCTCTGCTCCCAGAATGCATTGCTTGAATTAGCTAAGGCTGAGTGGCTTTTGTATTATTTTCATTTTTTTTGGGTATATTGATGGCATGAGAGATACATGTTTGTGTTAATCTTATTTCTATGTTTCATTGTTTGCTTGTATGATGAGTTTTTTATTTTTTTTTGAAACCGTGACTCTAAGGAGTGTGGTGAGCAGCCAAGTCCCTCCCCTGACGTTGCTTTGTAGGCTATTGCCAATGCACCTAATATTGGCCTGAGCCATTGTCAGCTATTGTCAATAGAGACTTGGCGTCTGCTGCAACAATGGGGTGATTGCTCATGTTATTGGGGCATAGTAGGCTGCTATCGGCTGTGTCAGTGTGGGCAGCTCTGCCAAGTTCATGCTATGCTAACAGCAGCTGTGCTATCGTCTTGTCAGGCGGTGCGTCCAGTATATGTTACAAAGACAGAAATAGCGGCCTCAACAGGTGTTGCGCCCTTTGACACGGCGCGTCTTTTGGGTGCGAAAATACGGTATACATTTTTGCTTAGAGAATGATTTTTCCCCTAACACTTATGGGATGAGTATGTGTTTATTTTTTTAAATAAAAACAAAAATAAGATAACATCTCAATCTTTGCCTCACCTCCAAGTTTTTTCTTGCCGGCGGAAGTCAAACAAAAAGACAGTGCCTCTTCCATCCATCTTCCTGCGTTGAGATTTATCAGAATCTATCAATTTTCCTCTGTACTCCATAATAAAGAATAAAGTCGTCTTTCCTGAAAGGGGCCTTGGTAAATACTCCTCGACCTAGTTAACAGGGAAATCAAGATAGCTTCGTCATATTTTTAAGCACACAAATAAGGAGTCATCATATTCATTTGGGCCACTATACTAATGTAGGGTGGTTTGAAACATTGCTTCTTGTGAGGGATAGAGCAGAGCCCTTCTTTATGATTTTAAAGGAACAGACCAGCCAAAATTCATTTTCCAGCATTGCATTAGCCAGTATGTATTAGGACTGAAAGTACAAATGTCAATGGCACCTGGTTACGTAAAAAAAAAACTTTAAGATTATTTAGTTTCATAACAATGACATACACTGTATACACAGTCATATTGGATCGCGTCACGTGATCTCTGTGACGTATAACGTGCTTTACACTAGACTATCAATATCGGACTTGTTCACTGGTCTATTGTGGTATAAAAATGCCGGAGGGCGTCATCAAGTACAGCCTTAATTTAGGTAGAACTCCTACCATCAGGTTTCACGCTCACTGAAATAACTTGAAACTGACAAAAGAAAAGGTCAAGACACTCTTAATGTAAAATAACCACTTAAAAAACGATGTCAGCTTGGTTATCAGAAAACAATAATATATCTTAGCAAAAGCGTTAACATCATACCTTTAAATGAGTTTATATACTTCGCTTCTAACTCTGCAGTCTTGTCCAGACCCTTGACTGCATGTTCAATAGTATCCTGCTTTGGGGACTTCCTGCATCTCAGGGAAGGCATTGTTTATTCTATAAAGAAAAAAGACAGTTTTGTGTTGAGAATTATTAATACTATAGGCTAAATGGAGTTTTAACAATATCAGTGTAAGAAAAATAAATTATAAATTAAAAAAATATCAATCCCTCCATCCCAATTAATGATTTCAACCATAATAGTTTATATTGAAGTTTAAACAACAGACAGACAGATTTATGCAGTGTGACTACAAAAATCTTACCAAAATTGCATTCACAGTAACCTTTGCTTTAAGAATCATGTAATTAACCAGTGAACATCGTGTCTTACACAAAAATTAATGACAGAAATTATCATGGTACTTGCATTCTGTTGTTCTATAACAAAAGTGCAAGCTGTTAGCTCCGCAAAGCTAACGCAACAAGCTAGCGTCCCTCGTGCTCACATTCAATGCAAACCTGACCACCGGATGAAAATACGCGTCGGTTTAGTTCTTTAAATGAGTAAAAGCACCATGACGTTTTATAATTATTCAATGCTTAACTGGAGCTCGTCAATTATGTCGATGTAGGAGCACATGTTTGCTAGGCCAGTGTTGTAGGCCCACATCCATGGTGCTACTTTGTATAGTGTTTTCCACACAACTATCTCTAACCATGAACAAATGCACTCGAGGCATGTTTTGAATAAAAACAAACGAAAAACACTTACCTCTCCGTTTCAACAGCAGTTCGAACTTCGAAGTGGTGATATTCTCCAGCGTTAAGCACCTGCTCGAACTGCGAATAGGTCAAATTCAACAGCGTCTTTTTTCTGTCTTAATAAGGACGCGATGAGAGGAGGAGCGCTTGCCTTTTCGTCAGCACGCCCCGCGCGGGTGGTGCTGCTTTATCACTCTCTATCTGTGCCCGCCCGCCGGCATGTCGATAGAAAAATAATATTCCTTCAAACATTACGTTCATCTTCTTAACGTTTTGTAGTGAATTTAACAGGTTCACCACTTTTTTCAAATACACCAATGGAAAACAGGTCTTAATTGAGGAAACATACAAAGAGCGTCTCACAAACACCTTATGATGAGCAATGTAATTTGATCACGTTTTTTGTCACTGCCTGGACGTCGGTTCACTGGCCTGGTGGCAGTGGCTTGTAGACACTGTCACTGAGTGGGAACGGATCTCAAGGTGGGTCAAACTAACCCAAGCAGTGGATCGGTCCGTTTTTTAAATTTATTAATTTTTTTATTTTATGTATTTATTTATTATTTAATACAAGGGCTTCGGCTCACTACCAGTGGGCGGGACCAAAGAATTTGGGTTTCCTTTGAGCTAGGAGGCAGTCAAAGGCAGTCCAATCCCCGGCAACATAAAGCGCCTAGCTCTGGGGACATGGAATGTCATTTCTCTGGTAGGGAATGAACCCGAGCTGGTGTGTGACTAGACCAGTGGTTCTCAATTATTTCCTGTCATGCCCCCCCTACCAAGAAGAAAACAATTCGCACCCCCCCCACCACAATTTTTTTTTACATTTCGTACTAATGTACATGTTCTTTGCATATTAATGTTAGATTGTCAATAAAATATCTTACCTTAACAAAGCTAAATTGATAAAAAAAAATATCATTTTGAGAACGACTATTGTGAGGATCTCGAAACTCAGTACTCTGTGGTGCTAATATTGATGAGATGATAAATATGTTGAAGCCACAGAACAAAAAGATTAGATATTGTTTGGAAATTAATGACGTACATAACAAAGGAATATCAGCCTTGATTGGAGTACATTACTGCATTTAAATTTTTAATAAAAATGAAACAATTATTGATGTTATGACCACTATGAAGAATTTAAAAAAACAATATATAGGGATAATTATAGTTTTCATTTTGTTATGTTTAGTCTGTTCATGTTGCATTATTTTTATGACAAAGATGATGGTTAATCGTAGGTTTGTTGCCCAAATGTACCGTTACAACCTGATTAATGTTGAGAATGACGAACTCAAACTGGACACTAAAACGTAAAAACACATGGACTTCTTGCCCCTGTCCACACACGTGCACACACACACACACCATACACGAAGATCCGGGAGGTAAGGACGGCTGTCCTCTCCTACAACGAGGCAAGGGCCTCCACCAAGTCACCCCAGGGACAAGTTTTATTCCCTGATGGTCATCAAATTATGAGGATCTCATTCTACGCCGGAAGGGAGGAGGGGAATTTTTCCCTAATGTGAGGTTTTCGCTCCTCCACTGATGATCACACTGTTGTATGATTTCATTATGATGATCTGTCTTAAAGCCGTAAGGACATGATTTTTAAATCCACAACAGGGGGGA
This sequence comes from Idiotropiscis lumnitzeri, assembly GCF_059441095.1. Lineage (NCBI taxonomy): Eukaryota > Metazoa > Chordata > Actinopteri > Syngnathiformes > Syngnathidae > Idiotropiscis > Idiotropiscis lumnitzeri. Next base: position 507,261 of record NW_028283604.1, on the reverse strand, counting down.
AATGTAAGATGGGCTGAGGATAGGTAATCAGTTTGTGTATTCATAATCATGTTTTTATACACTCATTAATGTTTAACACACACAGAGACACTTACTTGTTATTTTAACACACACACACACAGACACCGTATCCTGAAGATGTGTTTAGTTAAACTGACCTTGGGTTATGATTTTCTGCCTGCTGGAGTCCCTGGTGATTAGTTATTGATGCTTTAGTTAAACTGACCTTTATACCGTGAGTTATTGATGTTTTCTGTCTCTTGGTGATTAGTTGTTGATGCTTTTCTGTCTTCTGGTGATTAGTTATTGATGAGTTAGTTTCAATAAAAAGGCAGAACGGAGGGTGAGAGTCAGAGGGTGTGCGGGATTGAACTGGCAAGACGGCTGTTTCGCCTCCTGGCTCCCTCTCCCATTCTGAATGGCACAAAACGAAAACTTTAGTAAGTTATTTCAGTCTAAAAAAAGGCGTCAGGGCATTTTTAAACCGGACAGTAAGTCGTCACTGTCTTGGTTCCTTTTTGTGCCTTGACCCATCCCGGAATTATTGAAAGGATGCAGTCCTATTTACAGGCCCCAGTGACACCCCAGGTTTCTGTTGTTTGTACGAGGGCGCTTAATAGGTACTGCTATTCACAATCGTCTTAGGCTGTTTCTTTGCAGAAGTTTATGGACAATGTGTAGTGCTGTAGGATGCAGTCTAGAGCATTCTTGACATTGAAGCTTTTGTTTCCAGCAACTGCTAATGCGACCGTGCATCAAACATGCAAAACACAGACCCTTGCTCCTCAAGAAGTCAATCTTATCCTTGTGATGCTTTCTCCTAAATTCCTTACAAATTGTGAGACTGTTGCTCTCCATTACAATTAGCACATGGTTTGGCAATAGCATCCACTGAAACAGGTTCTGCCTTTGGCGTGGTGGTTTTGTTGTTTTCCATCTTGGCGGGCACAATGACTGTTGTGAAGACTTTCTTTGATTTTGGTGTTTCTGTGTGTTGTGATTTTGTTTTCTGTTTTATAGAATCTTTCGTGCTTGTCAACAAAGTCAACAAAATCCTTAAACTTCACTCTTCTATTTGTTCTTTCTTGGAGATTGCAGGCAAATTTTCTCCAAGATTCTATAAGTCTGTATGGAAGTTTGTTTGCCAATGCCTTTATATTAGCCATGTTGTCCAAGTCCTCCATGTAATTAACATCTGCCATTATGTTCAAACAGCCCATAAGGAATAATGTGAAAGACTGAAGTGCAACACCATCTTCAGACTTGATTGTTGGCCAATCCATGGCTTCCTTTAAATATGCTTCTGCTATCATGAAGTCATCACCATAAAACTCCTTCAAGATTTGTTTTGCTTTGGTATATCCTGTCAGAGGTTCCATATGGATGCAGCTCTTCACCAACTCATGTGGTTGTTCACTAGTATACTGCAGCTAAAATTGAAGATGATCACGGTTATCACTTGTACGGCCTTCAATCCCATGTTCAATGGCACCTATACAGGTTTTATAATGCAGAGGGTCGCCTTTAAACGTAGGAATGGAAAGTTCGGGAAGTAGCGATGCTTTTTGACTCTTTGCTAAGTATTCTGCGACACTGGCTTGCTGTGAGATTGCTTGGCAAAGGCCATCAAGCACATGTCCCTGTTGTTCTCTACTTTCTGTCTGATGTGGAAATCTAGCCATTGGAATAGTCGAAGTGGGAGCATTTCAGGTCAACACTGCTTGTTGCTCTGATAGGCTGTGATGGTAATTGAATGTTTTTCCTTGTTTAAATTGTAACACACTCATCAGGAATGTGGATACCATCCTCCTGGGTATTTTCATATCTTCTCAAGACATCCAATTTAGCATCAGACTCAGGGAGTGCCGTTTGCATTGCATGCATTTGCTTCTTTGCCTTAATTGCAGCTTCTTCTTGCTCAAGTGCCAACCTTTGTTGTAAATCAGCAGCCTTTGCCTTTAAACATGCTCGTTCCATTTGAGCCTTTAATTTAATTGAAGACGTTGACAGAAGTGAGCTTCTGTCTGTTAGATTCTTTACTTCTACTTCTATGGGTGTAGTTAGTTGATGCAGATCTACTATCATCAGGTGATATTTGTTTATTGCATCCTTCCTCTGCACGTTTCAAAACGTCCTTCTTCCATTGCTCACATTTCCATTAATTACATTTTTTGGATCAAACCAGTTATTTTGGTCATCGGCAAAATCCTCTTCAGTCTTTAAATTTTGCACACCGGAATTGAGGTCCACAAATTCTTGCTCCATGCCGCTAAAGCAAACACGAAGCTCAGTTTTTTACAGCGTCAACATTTGCATCATCCTCCATCAATTGTTCAATTTGACGTTGCATGGAGGTCAATTGAGCAAATTTGCACCTGCGTGCCTGCATCCGTTTAGGCTTGTGATCTTCTACAGCTTTTCTCCGTCATTTTTAATGTCCGCTTTCCACTGTCTTGTTCCTCCATGTCAATCCACAATCAAGCAAACAAAAACGTCAAACTGACTGTAGCGTCTCAATTTGTAGGTCAGCTGAATGACGATCAAAGTTTTAAGCAGTTTACTCACGCACCTGTTACGTGCACGTCCTTGTTAACTCGCGATGCTTGTCAAGTATGGACGCATGCTAACAGCTAGCAGCTCATTGTCCCGACTGGAAAGTTGCTCCTTAGCTGTGATGTGCCTAGGGTTACACTATCTATCATTAACAAACACAGCCAGCCCTCCTCTTTCCTCTTACCGCTTTCCAGTGTCCTGTCCGCAAGTAGTATTTGGAAGCCGTCAAATTCCACGACGGTGTCCGGCGTTAGGTCTGTTAGCCATGAATCCGTGAACATCAGCAAGCTAGCTCATTGGAAGTTCCTCTCGTGCCGCGTCCATTTTCTTGGGAAGGTATCTAACATTTCCCATAAAAACGGACAGGAGGACGGGGTGGTCACGCCTCCTCTTTGCCTGGCGTTTCGCCCCCGCGCGACATCCCCCGTCTCTTCCTCCTCAACTCGTGGGGGATATCGGGTCTCGCTCCGGGAGTCGGCACGGGGTTAGCACGAAGTGCTAACAGCTGATCTCTTGTGTAAACGATTGATCCGTAGCTCCCAGTGACATCTCCGGACACGATCACGCAAAAAACAGCCCCCAGCAGCAATAAAACCACCGCAATTTGGATGTCCATTGCTGCGATGAGGTAAAATAAATAAAACTGGGTAAAGGAAAAAACACGCGAAAAAGGCTCAAATAGTGAGCCGTGCTGCTTTAGCAGGTAGCCACTCGCGTGGTGACGGAACCGTAAAAACAAATGTGGTCCCATCAAAATCTGATGGGATATTTAAAAATAAAAGCGTGAAAATTTGCTTATTTGTCTGTCGTCACCAATGATTAAAAAAATTAAAATCATTACAAAATCCTCAAGCTATCGTGATACCAGACAAGTTCTGCGGGACACCAGACCACCCCAGTTGTCCACAAAAAGTGGTCACTTCAAAATTTGATGTGGCATTTAAAAATAAAAAAATCACCTGAAATATGCACTGTGATCAACACTGATTTAAAAGAAAAATCTTTAAAAAATATCCTCAAACTATCGTGATACCAAACCAGGATTGGGGATACTAGACCACACCAGCTGTCCACCAAAAGTGGTCACATCAAAATGTGATGTGGCACTTCAAAATAAAAGTAGCCTGAAATTCGCTTATTTCACGGTCATCACCACTGAGTTAAAAAAAAAATAGCTCGAGCTATCGTGATACCAGACCAGTTTTGTGGGACACGAGACTACCCCAGCTGTCCATAAAAAGTGGTCCCATCGAAATCTAATTTGTAATTTCAAACTAAAAGTTGCCTGAAATCTGCACATTTCACTGTCATCATGCCTGACTTTAAAATTTCATTAAAAAATATCCTCTAGCTATGGTAATACCAAACCAGGTTTGGAGGACACAAGACAACACAGCTTTCCACCAAAAGTAGTCCCATCAAAATGTAAGGAGGCATTTTAAAATAAAAGAGCTGGAGCTGTCGTAATACCAGACTAGTTTTGTTGGACACTAGACGACCCCAGCTGTTCATCAAAAATGGTCCCATCAAAATCTGATGTGTAATTTCACAATAAAAAAAAAACCCACCTGAAATATGCACATTTCATTGTCATCAACACTGATTTTAAAATAATCATTTCAAAATACCCTCGAGCTATCGTGATATCAGAACCATTTTGGGGGACACTAGACAACCCCAGTTGTCCATCAAATGCGGTCCCACCAAAATGTGATACGGCATTTCAAAATAAAAGTAGCCTTAAATCAGCATACATCACTGTTATCAGGCCTGACTAAAATATCATGACAAAATATCCTCCAGCTATCATGATACCAGACAAGACATATTTCACTGTCATCACCATTGATTTAAAAAAATTAATTAAAAACTAGAGCTGCGAGCAGCTATAAAGAGCCCTCGCCACCCGGACAACGTTGGGGTACTGGCACGTTGGAAATGTGAAATATTTCCGAGAAATAACGTGAGGAATCTTCAAGAGGAATTTGCTTGTAGTTAAAGTTAGAGCAGCTTTTGTTTTCAAAGCCTCGTCAATGTTTGAAGTAAATTTGTTGGCAGGCACTACAGGTGCATCAAATCAAAGACTAATAGATTGAAAAACATTTTCTTTCCGAGAGCCATCACCATTCTGAACTCTCACACACATGCACACACACACGACCACCCTTACCTTGCTGAACAGCGACGTATTGTGTTGTATTTCTCCAATTTCATACTATTTTCCATCACAATATTTATTCTCTTATTTATCTAATTTATATATTTGATTAAATTATTGTTGTATTGCACTGGAGAGGGGAGCTCCCTAATCTTGTTGCACACTGTACAATGACAATAAAAGGATTTCGGATTCTGATAAATTTAGAATGGCCGACTTCCTGTTCAATTTAGCATACGGCTCCATGAGACTTTTTATTAGGTCTTGGCTTTGTACACACTTCATCAAATTTTCAGTTTGGTGAAACAGAGATATGGGGCTGTTTTTTTTTGTTGTTTTTTTTTTTCTAGGGGGCGATAGCGAGCCATTTTTAAACAACTGTACGACAAAATAATAAAATATTGTGAATATTGAATCAACTCCCGGTTGAGTGGACGCTGGCACGTTTGGCTGCCACTGCTCACCGGTAACTCTCAGAAATTTTTTGGATCCGCTTGTTGTACCTGCTTTAGCAGTTTACAATCCCTCCAGTTACAGTGATTTTATTTATTATTATCTGTATGTTGAGCGATCCCGATTCTCATGAATGCCACCCACCGATTGCATAGTCGCTGACGCGTCTACTGTGGCTAAAGTTTAGCTTACCTATCAAAGTTAGCACCTGTCTGCCATGTGGACCCGCAGGCCAGTCTGCTTCTCGCACTTCTGCCTGTTCCTGTCATGTCATCAACCTGTGTCAGGACAACTTCAATCCACTGCCGCTGAACTCCGCTGGATTTACCGACACATGCCCGAGGGAAACGCACCACCACCACTGCTCCTCCTCCCGAACATCGCTCGTCGACCCTTGAAGGATTGTATGGCAATTACCGGCATTTTAAACATTTATGGGACAGAATGTCAATTATTTAATTTAGCAGGTTTATATTTACTGAATATGCTATGATCGCAAAATTCCGGACGAACTGGCGAGGCTGCCCGGCTCACCGTGGCTTGTCATCGGGACCGGGAGGCGGCGCAGGCGACGCAGAGAGAGGAAGCAGAAGCGGGGCTGCAGGTCCGGTGTCTTGCAACGGCTGCGACGGCAGCCCCATAGGCAACCACTGCCGAGTCTGTACCTCACCAACGCCAGATCCGTGGTCCACAAAATCGACGACCTGGGATTACAAATCCTGGGAAACCGCTATGTGCGAGACAGCAGTGTGATCGTCGTCACGGAATCCTGGCTGCACGCAGACGTCCCCGATGCTAGCATCCAGCTGGCCGGGCGCTCGCTACATCGCGCGGATCGGACAAGGGACACCGGTAAGAGACGGGGCGGGGTGGCTCTGTGTTTACGTGCATGAGAACTGGTGCGGCGATAGCACGATCGTCGAGAAGCACTCTTCCCCCGACATCGAGTTCATGTCCGTTAAATGCCGGCCTTATTTTCTCCCGAGGGAGCTAACGGTCGTGATTGTCACAGCTGTTTACATCCCTCCCGACGCTAGCACTAGCACGGCGCTCTCGCTACTCGCGTGCGTCATCAATAAACATCAGTGGGCTCACCCTGATGGCGTTCACGTAGTAGCGGGAGACTTTAATAAGGCCAATTTAAAGACTGTACTCCCAGAGTTTCACCAGCATGTCAAGTGCCCAACGAGGGGAGACAACACTCTCGACCATGTGTACTCGAACATCAAGCACGCATACAGGGCCCTCCCACTCGCCCCCCTCGGCCAGTCAGACCACCTGTCCTTGCAGCTCGCACCTGCATACATCCCTCTCAGGCGCAGATTCAGGCCCACCACAAAGACTGTGAAAACCTGGCGTGACGGCGCCATGAGTGAATTACAGGACTGCTTTCAAGACACAAACTGGGGCCTCTTTGATCATCAGGACCTTGATGTCTACACACATTGTGTAGTGGACTACATCAAGTTCTGCATGGAAACTGTGTCCCTACACAGGACTATACGGACCTTCCCAAATGCGAAGCCCTGGATGTCCAGCAGGGTTCGCTCTCTCCTCAAGGCCCGTGACGCTGCCTTCAGGTCAGGCGACAAAGCCCAGTACAGGGTGGCTCGTGCTGACCTGAGCAAAGGCATCAAGCTAGCCAAGGCAACCTACAAGGGGAGGCTGGAGGCCCACCTTGCCAGTAACAGACCACGGGAGGTGTGGCAGGGTCTACGGAGCATCACCAACTTCCGTGGCAGCAGCACGACCTCTGCAGACCCGAGTGCATCGCTGGCAGAGGAGCTTAACTGCTTCTTTGCTCGCTTTGACTCGCCCCAACCGTCACACCCCCGCACTTCATGCTCCAACTCCCCCCCACTCACCGTAGAGGAACACGATGTGAGGCGCGCGCTCCTGGCTGTTAACCCCAGGAAAGCTACTGGACCCGACGGAATACCAGGCAAGGTCCTCAAAACATGTGCCCACCAACTGTCACATGTATTCTGCAGGATCTTCAACCGCTCCCTGGCTCAAGCAGTCATCCCCTCCTGCTTGAAAACTTCCATCATTATTCCTGTCCCCAAAAAGTCACCAGCCGTCCACCTGAATGACTACCGTCCTGTTGCTCTCACACCAGTCATCATGAAGTGCTTCGAGAGGCTGGTTCTCCAGCACATCAGGGACTGCCTTCCTCCCACTCTGGACCCCTACCAGTTTGCATACTGGGCTAACAGATCCACTGAGGACGCCATCAACACTGCTCTGCATGTTGTGCTGGGCCACCTGGAACAACAGCAGAGCTATGCAAGGATGCTCTTTGTGGACTACAGCTTGGCATTCAACACAATCATCCCAGACATCCACGTCGCCAAACTTGACATTCTCGGCCTCCCTGCCCTCACACGCATCTGGATTAAGGACTTTCTGACCAACAGACCCCAGACTGTGTTGCTCGGCCCCTACACGTCCTCCACCTGCATGCTGAGCACCGGTTCCCCTCAAGGATGCGTGCTGAGCCCTCTCCTATACGCCCTCTACACCTACGACTGCAGCCCGGCCCATGGCAACAACACCATCGTCAAGTTTGCTGACGACGCGACAGTGGTCGGTCTGATCTCGGAAGGTGACGAGACAGCCTACAGAGAGGAGGTAAAGAGACTGACAGCTTGGTGCAAGGACAACAGACTGCACCTTAACACTGCAAAAACAAAGGAGATTGTCGTCGACTTCAGGAGGAACAAGACGGTGCCGCCCCCCCTCTGCATCGAAGGCGTGTGTGTGGAGAGGGTCCACACGTTCAAGTTCCTGGGAGTACAGATCTCCGACGACCTTTCTTGGACTCACAACACCACAGCAGTGGTAAAGAAGGTCCACCAGCGTCTGCACTTCCTGAGAGTCCTCAGGAAATTCAACCTGGACAGGAAGCTGCTGCTAGCCTTCTACCACTCGTCCATTGAGAGCCTGTTGACGTACTGTGTCTCCACCTGGTACAGCGGCTGCACTGAGGCCGACAGAGTGAGGCTCCAGAGGACAGTCAAAACAGCGCAAAGGATTATTGGCTGCCCTCTCCCCTCACTGTCGGACATCTACACCGCCCGGTGCCTCAGAAGGGCTCTCAACATCGTCAAAGACAATACCCACCCAAACTCACACCTGTTCGACCTGTTGCCCTCTGGCAGGCGCTACAGATGCATCAAATCGAGGACCAATAGACTGAGAAACAGTTGCTTTCCGAGAGCCATCTCCATTCTGAACTCTCACACACACACGAGAACACCCTTACCTTGCAGAACAGCATCGTGATGTGTTTTTATATACCCTATTCTGTACTAAATTCCATTGCACTCTCTTATTTATTAATCTAATTTATATATTTGTCTGTCTTATTGTTGTATTGCACTGGAGAGGGGAGCCTTCTAATCTCGTTGCACACTTGAGTACAATGACAATAAAGGGATTTCTAATTCTAATTCTAATTCTACTACGCATAGGAATGACTGATTGTAGTCATGGTCTTTACTGATTTATGATATTATTTTCACATGCTAAAGTTATATTACTTAGTTTATAAATGTGTGAACATAGTATTTTCATGACCTACACTCACATTCACATCATACATATTCAGTCTGCACATTACAAACTGATGACAAGCCAGACAGCACTTCATGGACAAATATGACAAAGCACATTCTCCACATAGGACATAGAGATGCAAACATACCAAATTGGGCACTGGATTTAGTTTTAAAATCGCTGCATTGGCTCCCCGTGTGTTTCAGGATTGATTTTAAGGTTCTTCAATTAGTTTTTAAATGCCTTAACGGTCTTGGGCCATCCTCGCGGACCCTGAGGTCCTCTGGCACCGGCCTGTTAATTATTCCTCGGGTGAGGACTGGAACACATGGCGAGGCTGCATTCAGCCATTCTGGTCCTCGTCGATGGAATAGCCTGCCGGAGGACATCAGGTCCGCAGAGACTGTTGATATTTTTAAAAGGAGGCTCAAGACCAGACCTGGGCATTGCACGGCCCGCGGGCCACATCCGGCCCGCCGGGTGGCACTGACTGGCCCGTATGACAGACCTGGGCATTGTATGGCCCGGGCCACATACCTTTGGTTGACTCTGACCGCGAGTGGAAGGTTAATTGGAAATTTCAAAATAAACATACTTTTTAATTTCACCTCATTCATGGGCGAAAGCTGCACTGCTTTTATTCTGAAATTGTTTTTTTTTTTTATTCCCGCACAATGTGCGTCGCACATAATGACGTAATGCGTTTATCAAGACATGCGCGCGATTGAATCACAACAAGACAACGTTCGTCCTCAAAAATGTCCGCTCAGGCTACAAAAAGAAAGGTAGATGCCGAATGTAGAATTTTCAACAAAAATTGGACAGCGAAGTATTTATTTACTGAAGTTAGAGGTAAAGCTGTGTGTTTAGTTTGCGGGGAGCAGATCGCCGTGTTGAAGGACTACAATTTGAGTCGGCATTACCAGACGAAACATGCAGAGAAATATAAAAACGGCACCAGATAACAATGAACTGGGACACTTTTTCTCAAAATCACAGTTCAGTGACAGTCAATATGTTGTATCTTGCTTAATGTTTGGTGCAAAAAGACAATATTGTGATGTCTTTAAAATGCTCAGAACCTTTACACAACTATCCAACAGTATATGGAACTCAAAATGTGTTTTGAAGTGAATGTGACAGAATATGTTTACTAATATGAGTCACAAATAGTAAAAAATGTTAATATTATGTCTACCATTGTGTTGAGAAATTTGAATGAATACATTTTTGTAAGGCAACCTCATTTTTTCAGTTTATTTGGTATTTAGTTTCATTGCTTAACTTTAATGCCAGCTTGTCAAAACAGTGCTATTTACTGCTTTTTAAAAAAGAAATACAATTAATATTATGCAGAATTGAGTTCAGCCTTTTGGCCCGGCCCTCCACAATATTTAATGTTTCTTATGTGGCCCCATGGAAAAAATAATTGCCCACCCCTGCTCAAGACTCACCTTTTTTGTTTGGCTTTTAAATAATTTATCTTAGTCTTTTAATTCAGGATTGTCATTTTATATATTATCATTGTCTTTAATTTTTTTTAGCTTCTTTGTCTTTTAGTATCATCATTTTTCTTATATATTTTAGCTGCGTCGTTTTATATTATTGTCTTTTAATTTTTAGCTTCTTCTCTGTCTTTTAGTATCATAATTTTTCTTATATATTTTAGCTTTGTCTTTTTATATTATTGTCCTTTAATTTTTAGCTTCTTTTTTGTTTAGCATTATCATTTTCTTTTATATATTTTAGCTCCAGTGTTTCCTCAAGGGGGGCCTCCGCGCTGGGAGGTGTGGCTGGCCTTCTCACAGGGGGCTTCATCCCGGAGGCTCCTTAGGCCCGGCGGACCGGGGCCCTCTGCACTATGTGTAGGGTCTACCCCGGTCAGTCTGGGCTAGGGGTCTGTGTGTTGGCGCAGCTCCCTGTGGGCGTGAGCCGTCATCCCTCTCAGCGCGGATGACCTACCCTGGGTACATTTTCTCATATGGTTTCTCTGTGCCTTACCCTGTCTTTCTACTAAGATGGTTTATTAAGTTGTGTGAATGCGAGTGTTCTGTGTGTGTGCGAGTTCAGGCGTGTATGTGGATGTGTCTTGTGTTTATGTTGAGTGGGTGGAATGGGTTTTAGTTTTTCGTTGTAATTTGGATGTTTTTATTGTACAGCACTTTGAGCCGCATTTTATGTATGAAAAGTGCTCTTATAAATAAAATTTGATTGATTGATTGGAGGGTTCAAGGGGACGCCATTGCAAAAACACATTCTGAAAGACATAATTTGATTTTGGAGCACACATACATGCACACTGACAAGATTACAGGGGAATACCAGCAGAAGAGACGGAGAGACTGCCCGCCGGAGAAGGCCAGCCGTGGAATACCAGTCTTGGGGACCAGCTGGGAATCAACCATCCAGACAATGATTAATCTGGAGAGGACCTTCCCTTGGACGTAGACCCGTGCCGGGGGAAGAATGTGAGGCTGGGCTGAGATAACGCACGACTCTTTTCGACTGTGCTTGCCCAAGTACATTTTCTCATGAGATTAAGAAAAAGCCGCTCAGTACTATTTCCTGAACCTCCGCCCTATTTCCTACCTACCATTCATTTCAAAAGTCCTAGATAATGTAGTCGCCACTCAACTCCACTCTCATCTCACCTGCAATAACCCTTTCAGTCCGGTTTCCGTGCACTTCACAGCACTGAATCAACTCTACTCAAGGTCACCTCTGCTCTCCTCATTGCAGCTGACTCAGATTCATTCTCCATTGTCATCCTTCTTAACCTGACTGCGGCCTTTGACACCATCTCACACACCATCCTTCTCAAAAGACTTTCTTCCATCGGCATCACCCACACCGCCCTCAACTGGTTCCATTCATACTTCAAAGACCGCACTCAGTTCATCCAGCTTAAATATTTCTCATCAAAGTCCCTCCCAGTCACCTCAGGTTTGCCCCAAGGCTCGGTCCTGGCCCCCCTATTATTTATCATATACCTCCTTCCCCTTGGCAGCATTTTCCGAAAATTCAATATCGCTTTCCATTGCTTCGCGGATGACACCCAGCTCTAGTTCTCCTGCAAACCCAGCATATCACTCCCTCCCACCTCCGTCACCTCCTGTCTATCTGAAATCAATGACTGGTTTTCTAATAATTTCATGAGGCTTAACAGCGACAAAACAGAAGTTATTCTTTTCAGTACAAAATCAATACAATCCAAAGTTGGCAGTTTTCCCATTCCTGTTGGCCCCTCCATTGTTTTCCCATCCCCTCAGGTCAAGAGTCTGGGTGTCATCCTTGACAGCACTCTATCTTTCCATAAGCATAATAACACAACCCGGTCAGCCTACTTCCATCTGCACAATATCAGTCAACACCGCCCCTCCCTTTTTCCCTCATCCACTTCTATTCTGGTCCAAGTCGAGTCAAGTCAATTTTATGTGTATAGCCCTTAATCACAGACAGTCTCAAAGGGCTTTACATAACCACAATCAACATCCACTGATCTTAACCCCCAGGAGGGCAAGGAAAAACTCAAAACCCCATTGGGGGAAAAGTGAGAAAACTTGAGAAGGGACCACAGATGGGGGGGAAACCCCCTTCCAGGATGACCAGGCTGCTTTGGATGCCAAGTGGGCAACATTTGACACATACAATGATGCTATACAATGTTAGATGAGATAATGTGAGAGTCAATTAAATGAAGTGCTGCAGGAAGATGACTTTAGTGGAGTGGGTCCTCATCCAGGACCGTAATCGCCATGGCAGCATATCCGAGGTTGAGCCTTTGATCTTGAAATAGTCAGTTTGGGGTAAATTCAGAACAGCCACTTCCAAGTGAATCACCATCACCTAATTCCCAAGCCGTGGAATTGGGAACAGAAAAAAAAGAACAGAAATAGTAAACAGGCCAACAAGTAGTTCAACGAAGTGCTGAAATATAGGGAAATCAGAAGAGGTGCTGCATGAAGACGACTTCGGCAGAGAAGGTCCCTCCCCGGTTGGTCAGTGCCGTAATCTTCATAGCAGGTCACCATCACCTAATTCCCAAGCAGGGGAAGAGGGGGCAGAAAAGAGGAGAAGCCGCAGTAAACAGGCCAACAAATAATTAAATTAGATGCTAAAGTATATAAATAAATGTCGCGCTGCAGGAAGACGACATCACTGGAACAGGTGCATGCCCAGTTTGTCAATGCCTTAAACTTCCTAGTGGGTGACCGTCACCTAATCCCCCAGCCGGGGAAAAGGGGGCAGAAAAGAGAAGATAAGAGAAAAAGCGGCAGTAAACAGGCCAACAAATAGTTCAACTAAATGCACAAGAGTATAAATGCGTCTTTAATAGTGTTTTGAACATTTCTACTGAGGTGGCGCCTCTAATACCTGAGGGTAGTACATTCCAAAGCATTGGTGCCCGAATAGAGAACGCTCTAGAACCTGTGGACTTCTTTTTGGCTCGCGGGATCACTAAAAGACCAGCATTTTGTGAGCGAAGGTTTCGGGACGGAACATATGGTACCACGAGGTCAACGAGATAGGAAGGTGCTAAGCCATGCAATATTTTATAGGCAAGTAGCAGAACTTTAAAATCACATCTCAAGTGGACCGGAAGCCAATTCAAATTGGCAAGTATCGGGGTAATATGATCAAACTTTCTCGTTCTAGTCAAGAGTCTAGCTGCTGCATTTTGAACTAACTTTTAATACTAGACATGGGGAGACCCGAGAGCAAAACGTTACAATAGTCGAGGCGAGACGTAACAAACGCATGGATTAAGATTTTTGCATCACAGGTTGATAGAATTGGGCGAATTTTAGCAATGTTACGCAGATGAACAAATGCAGTTCTAGTACCGTATTTTTGGACTCAAAAGACGCGCCGTGTCAAAGGGCGCAACACCTGTTGGGGGCGCTATTTCTGTATTTGTTACATAGATAGAACGCGCCGACTCATCGGGCGCTAAGACAACCGACCAATCGAGCAGTCTCGCTGGCTGCTCAGTCGCGCTAGCGTGTTTTTAAAATGGCAGCGGGAGTTCAGTGGTACTTTATTTTAGCTTTTAACAACGTGCTGAATTTGTCCTCATCCAAAAATGCACCAAGTCCTTGTCTTCTGTATCCAAGATAAACAACACGAGTCATTATCAGTCTGCCTCGCCATCTCGCTGCTTCGCCGTCTCGCTGCGGCGCAGCCCCTCAGGTGGGATGCCGACACAATGCCGGTGTGAGCAAGTCACTTGTCAACAAACGATGTGCGGTCACGGTGTTACATCAAAACTAAAACTATCATCCCAAATCAACTGAAAAGCATAAAAGTGTAGGCCCAGCAAAATTCTGCCTCCCAGCCTACCATACATTACCTTAGTTTACATGCATGCACACTAAAACAGACGATAGCATGGCTAGCTGTTTTGAAAAAACGGCAACAGGAGCAAAACTGCGTTTGGTTGTATTTTATTTAACAAGGTACTCACATTAAGAGTTATCAGTCATCCACAAATCCTTCAAAATCATCGTCTTCCGTATCAGACAGAAATAGTTGGGCAAATTCTCCCTCAAACACGCCAGGTTCCCTCTCGTCATTGTCCGAGTCTGTGTCGCTGCTGAGCGTCTCCCCGGATGTAATGCCGGCTTTCGCGAAAGCTCTTGCAATAGAGCTAGCAGACACGTTCGTCCAAGCAGCTACAATCCACTCGCAAATTGTGGCATAACTTGCTCTTCGCTGTCTCCCAGCCTTTGTGAAGCTGTGTTCGCCCTCCGCCATCCATCGCTCCCACGCAGCACGCAACTTCACTTTGAACGCTCTGTTTATACTTAAGTCGAGTGGTTGGAGTTCCTTTGTCAAGCCTCCCGGGATGATGGCAAGCTCTGAGTTCATATGCGTGACTTGACTTTTCACAGCGGCTGTCAGATGGGCACGCATGGAGTCACAGACCAACAGCGACGATAGGGGCATCGCGCTGCTTTGCACTGGGGGCGTGCCTTTGTGTTGTTTTGTCTCCCCTCTCCCGCCTGTTGTCATTCACACCCATCGATCCCCTCTCACGCCCCCCTGCTTGTCGTAAGCCACACCCGCCTTCTCTCTATATAAGCGGTGTGCAGGCAGTTGATGTTCGCCGTCAGCCCAGCGGCGCACTTGGTCGACGCAATGGGCGCTCCACCTCAAAGGGCGCCCTGGCTTTTTTGGACGGCTTTCCGGACTTTAAAGTGCGCCTTATGGGTCCAAAAATACGGTAATATTTTTAATGTGCATTTGAAACGACATAGTTGTGTCAAATATAAGACCGAGATTTTTTGTTGAATCCTTTTGGGCAATTTATCGATACTCATAGTGGTGTCTTTGAAAAAGGTACAGATGACGCGCTGGTCCAATGATCAGCATCTCGGTTTTATCTGAGTTAAGACGCAAAAAATTGAAAGACATTCATAGTTTAATTTCGGCAAGGCATGCCTCTAATTTATAGCAATCACACGGATTCGTTATATCCAACGGCATGTATAATTGCGTATCATCAGCATAACAATGAAAACTAATGTGATATTTCCGTATAATATCACCAAGCGGTAGCATCTAGTACCAATCCCTGCGGAACTCCGCGTGTGATCTTACAAAGATCAGAAGACGCATTGCCATGAATTACACGGTGCGTCGTCTCCGACAGATACGAATTAATCCAAGAAAGCGCTGAACCTGAAATGCCAACACAAGTTTCAAGGCGTTTTAATAATATGTTATGATCAAGTGTCAAAAGCGGCGCCAAGATCGAGTAAGAGTAATACAGTGAACCCTCGGTTATCGCGGTTAATGGGGACCTCGTAGCGGTTGCTGCTCGGGCCCTAATAATAATTTCTACAAAAACAATAGGGACCTCGCCGCCGTCGCAGCTCGGGCCCTAATAACAATTTCTAGAAAAACAATAGGGACATCGCAGCGGCCACTGCTCGGGCCCTAATAATAATAATAAAAATAATAATGATTTCCACAAAAACAATGGGGACCTCGTAGCGGTCGCTGCTCGGGCCCTAATAATAATTTCTACAAAAACAATAGGGACCTTGCCGCGGTCGCTGCTCGGGCCCCAATAATAATTTCTACACAAAGTCCATTGTGGTGACCCGCCCCCTTTTAAGTAAATTCAAAGTGGCCGACTTCCTGTAAAACCTAGCTCATTGCTCCAAGAGACTTTTTTGTAGGTCTTGGTCTTATACATACAGTGAACCCTCGCTACTTCGCGGTTCACCTTTCGTGGGTTCAGTGCTTCGCGGGTCTAAAAAATATTCGGGGGCATTGTAGTTTCGCCGAGCGGCACGACAGGGCGCTGGAGCGGTTAGACGGCCGGCGTGCGCCGAAGAAGAGCGTGGGCGAAGAGGAGAGTGGACGAAGAAGAGCACGTTCCCCCGGACACGATCGGTGGCGACGTTTCGCGCGGTTCGGACCGTACCAGAGCTCCGGCCGGCGTGCGTGGCAGTTAAGCCGTAGAGGAGCACCTTCCTGTTAAGGATGTTTCTATCAAAACAAGCCTGAACAAATGAATCAACCAGCCAAGATTGTCTGTCATTTCCGCGCGGGGCAGCCCTCGAACTCCGAGGCGAAGCCAGCGTGTTCGACTGCACACATGGTTTTTATTTGCATCAGCATAAGCAATTTGAATATGCAATACATACAGAATGGAAAACTTGACATTTGACTCCATCCCACTTGCCCACCCTCTTCCTGCCTATTCTAACGGTTTCAGCTTACAAGACACCTTTTGTTCATACTTCTGCTTATTCTAACAGCAAAAGGGAGCATGTTCACTCTGAACTTCATTTGACCTGTGTAGTGTATTTTCACAAGGCTTAACATGTTGAACTTATTTTATGGCCATGACGATATTGTTGCTTTAGAAATACCAAGCCTTGTGTTGGACCTCCCTAAATGCATAAGTTACAGCCTTAAGAGGCCTCGGGCCCCAACATTATCTACGAAGGGTTAAAGAGGTCATCAACACCCCAAGGGAGGTGTTTACAGAAAAGGGTTCTGGCGTTGGGGAGTCACATTCGCGATGAGGCCGTACCTGGCACCCGTAGCTGTCGAAGGTTTAATTAGAGGCCAGAAAGATACGAATGCATGTGCAACAAAGGGGGCCTGTAAGATTAGTTATAGTTTGAAACTTGCTAAGATGACAAACTAAACAACAAAACTAACAGATGAACATACAAACTTAAATTTCTTTAACACTTCCCCGGGCACGGGCGGTGCCAAGCGGCCCCTAAGTTTAACCAAATGGAAGCTCCGGAGGAGGAGGGCATGCTCGCGTCACAGTAAGCCGAAGAGGAGCACCTTCCCCGGGCACGGGCGGTTCCAAGCGGCCCCGAAGTTTAACCGAATGGAAGCTCCGGAGGAGGAGGGCATGCTCGCGTCACAGTAAGCCGAAGAGGAGCACCTTCCCCGGGCACGGGCGGTTCCAAGCGGCCCCTACGTTTAACTGAATGGAAGCTCCGGAGGAGGAGGGCATGCTCGCGTCACAGTAAGCCGAAGAGGAGCACCTTCCCCGGGCACGGGCGGTGCCAAGCGGCCCCTAAGTTTAACCGAATGGAAGTTCCGGAGGAGGTCGGGCGTGTGTCACAGTTAAGCCGAATTGGAGCACCTCTTGCGCCCGGGCACGAGCGGAGCGCGAGGCTGTCCGTTATGAAAGAATAAATAAATAAAGAATGCCACCTTTTTTTCACAGGGCACACCGGACGGCGTACCATCAGGTTAAAGTCGGAGTAATTAAATAAATACAAAAAGAATGGCTGGGGAATAAAAAAATAATACGTTTTAATAATAATTTGGTTTTTTTGTTATAACATGAATTTCACTCTCTCTCTCTCTCTCTCTCCCCGTATATATATATATATATATATATAAATATTTATATATTTATTATATATATTGTATATTTTTTTTAAGCATTTTTGAAGGTGCGCCGCTACTTCGCGGATTTTCAGTTTTCGCGGGTGGTCTCGGTCCCCATTAACCGCGATAACCGAGGGTTCACTGTACTCCATAAAATTTACAAAAAGCGAGGTGAAACACTCAACCAGGGCTGCTTTTTTGAACATTTCTCGAGGGCCATGGCGAGCCATTTCAAAAAAGCTGCACAACTAACGTATAAAATATTGATAAATTTGCTCTGCCTGATGTGTGTGTCAAGTTTCACGAGTTGTCGTTCATATTTAGAACCTCATAATCAGCGTTGTTTTATTGCCGAACCGTGCAATGCCACTCCCACAACTTTTCACGAAAAAGGATGAATTTCGTATTGTGACATCCTCATGGCCGAAACAGTCCTCCGAGCATATATGAGGGCGACCTTGTTGAGTTGCACGGAGAAAAACATCCAAGAAAATAACTTGTATTAGCTTTTACCAGTTGGTGGCGCTACTACTACGATGAAAAATAAGTTGGTAGATGTCTTCAGGGCTGAAGTATCCTCAAATGTGTACAACTTCGAGAAGATAGGATCATCTGAGTCATGTTGCCGGAGCTTTTGTTGCCACAAAGTACAATCGGACTTTTCAGCACCGTAATAGCCACGCCTTTTGCCAAAACGTCACAAACTCGGCAGAGAGTAAGATCATTGTCTTGAGTCTTTTCTGACTAATTTTCAGTCGGATTCGTCAAAAGGGCACCGTGCAGTACGTGAAAATTAAAATAAAACAAATTTTTGATTCCACTTGGCGGCGCTGTGTGTATAACAAAATAATAACATTAAGATGTCTTCAGGTCGGGACATTTTATTTACAGGTGAAGGTTTGGATTTTTAGGAGCATGTGCAGGGGAGTTATTAAGCATTCATTTATTTGTATTAGGTTCATTTTGTCTTCTTATTATTGATATTTGACTGATTCATTAAAAGCAGACAATTATGTTTTAGGTAAATTTTTTACCTGACATGTTTCGGCGAGTCTTTCGCCTTCTTCAGAGTGTCGCATAATGGTGTCTTGAGACCCGTCTTTATCAGCTGATGTTCCATGAGGGTGTGACTTACCTGTCAAAAAAATTAAAAATCAGAGCAGTAAAAGAATAAGCACAACATGAACATTACAAATCAGCAATCACTGACCACTGCAAAAGGGAAAACCACATCATGGACCGGGAGAAGGGCAGGGTCATCCGCACCGAAGAGAACAAACAACAGCGCTGGATCAGAGAGGCCATTGAGATCTGCAAGCGAGGCATAAAAACCATGAACAGAGACAAGGGAGCCTTCATCCTCTCTACCACCTGGAGCAGCATCTTGGCGGAGTGAACGGACAGCGGGGGGTGTGACTTGCCTTCATTCTTGTGACAGGTAAGTCACGCCCTCATTGAACATCAGCTGATAAAGACGGGTCACAATACACCATCATGTGACACTCTGAAGAAGGCGAAAGACTTTCGTATTGTGACATCCTCAAGGCCTAAACACTCATCCGAGCAAATATAAGGTAGATTTTGTGAACCTGCCCGGAGAAAAACATCAACGAAAATAATTTGTATTTGTTTTAACCAGTTGGTGGCGCTACCACTGCGATCAAAAATAAGTTGGCAGCCATCTTCAGGGCCTGAATATCCTCAAATGTGAAAAATTTCGAGAAGATGGATCATCTGAATCATTTTGCAGGAACTTTTGTTGCCACGGAGAATAATCAGACTCTGCGGCACCGCAAGAGCCACGCCCTTCGAAGGAAAGTCACAAAAATAGGGATAGCGTAAGATCAATGTCTTGAGTCTTTTCTAGCCAATTTTCAATCGGATTCGTTAAAAGGGCACCGTGCAGTACGTCAAAATGTAAAAAATGATATTGATTGGCGCAAGGTGTATAACAGAATATAAACATATAGATGTCTTCAGGTACCGACTCTTTATGTACATGTGAAGTTTTGGATTTTTAGCATGTGCATGAGAGTTATTAAGCATTTTGTCCATTGCGGCGAAGGAAATCTTAAGTGAAAACTTCGAAGCCCCGCCCCCGTCATATAGTATTTCGGAAACAAAAGATTTTAGCCCCAGTGTTTGTCCCAGGTCTTAAGATGCTACAG